>NW_026889810.1:367500-872500 GCF_033153115.1 Saccostrea echinata
GATGGAGGAAATGCGAAATCTAGAAAGCAATTTGCAGAAGGAGGAAATGTAATCTTCTGTTTTGATCTAGAACCTACTTTTGAGCAGGGTGAATACTTCACATTACTTAAACAGGGAAACGTACGCCTTGAAGTACAGTTCGGAACAGCACTGCCTGAGACAGTGACGGTGATCGTTTGGGAACAGTACTCTGCTCTCTTTGAAATTAACCAAGCAAGAGACATAATAATGAACTAAACAATGACAGCACTTACAAGTCCTCAGTTGGAGTGTATGATCACATGTGATCCATTAATGAAATCTGACATTGTTGGTGTTTTCCCGTCTGATCGGATTACTAAACTACACACTAATCAAGGATTGATTGTTAATACAGATCTTCATAACCGTGAAGGACATCATTGGATAGCAGCGTACAACGTGAATAATAAACATATTGAAATCTTTGATAGTCTTCATAACAAAATGTTGCAAAAGCAAATAAATTTCAAACATTTAGCTGGCGATGTTCCTATAATCATGAACAATAGTGCAATACAATGTACAGATTCATATTTATGTGGCTATTATTGTATTTCTTTTCTATTTTTCAAAGTAAGACATATGTCTTTTGAAGACTTTTTTGAGTTTATTTTCCAACGCATGTAAAGTGAATGATGCGATTGTGCTTGAATTTGTGAAGCGAAAATTTCCTTTATGTTTGATTAATCACATGTAACATCTTTATTTATGTGTATCAAAATAAATAAATTATACTATAAAATGGTATTTTTTATTAAAAGTATTTAGTTTTATCGATTCTTTTGATGATGGCAAATATTGAAATGGAACACATAGCGAAATTTAAAGCTAACAGTAATATCATTGTGAGCGGACAATCTCACGCTGGAAAAACTACCTTTGTTTTCTCTCTAATGAAGAATCTTACTGTGTTTGAATCCAACATTAAGCATATTCTTTACGCATACGGAATGTGGCAACCTTTGTTTGAACAGATGGAAATGGAAATTGAAAACATTACATTTTTTAACGGTATTCCAGACAAGTTCTAGAGAGTTTTTCAAAGGACTATTCAAACGTTCTATTGGTGCTTGATGATGTTATGAGTCAAGGGACGAGCAGTCCAGAGGTGATAAATTTATTTACTACGCATTCACATCACATGGGAATAACAGTATTATTTCTCTTACAAAACATTTTCCCAACCAGGAAAATGTATGCGAACTATATCGTTAAATGCTCACTACATAATTCTTTTTAAAAACAATAGAGACGAGCAGCAAGTCAGAATATTAGGAAGACAAATATTTCCCAGCCAATCGAATTACTTTATGGATGCCTATAAGAAAGCAACGGGAAGAGCACATTCTTATTTGTGCATTACACTCTATCCAGGTACTGACGATAAACATAGGTTATCTACAAATATTCTTCCAAACGAAGAGACTGTATATTACCTTCCTATGTAGAGGGATGACTACGAAAGTTAAAAAGCATTTAGACTATTTAAGACTTTTAACTTCAACCCATGCCAAGCAGAGAAGACAGTTAATCAACACAATTTCAAGCAGTTATCTGTTTTATCAGAAGCCGTATTTAACGTGTTAAAGGGAGTGTGTCCACTGTCTAACGTTAACAAGAACAGACTTAGTAAAAATAAAACGATTTTACGGAAATTAGTTGATCCGAAACTAAGCAGGAAATTTAAAATATTGATTCTAAATAAAATTCCAAACCTGATCCCAGAACTGCTAAGACCAGTCATTCGATACTTTTCACATGATGGCAAAGGAAGTGGTAATGGTCCCACGAGAAAAGTACACAAAATTGATGGGAATTTACGAGAAAACGATGCAAAATCAGAGTGAAAAGGATCATATTCATAGCAAAGGAACTATTAACCTAAATATTACCGACATGAAAAATGAAAATCCAATTGAGGCGAACAATACCACCATTGAAGAAAAAAATTCTTTGAAGGACAATGACCTAAATCCATTATTCAACACAAAGGAGTCAGAAGAAACGCGACCCAACCCTGATGTCATCTCACCCTCAAGTGACACGAAAGACAATGTAATCTTAGTAAGCAGTCAAACGCAATTAAAAAACCCACCTGATGTCAGTCCAGATTTCGCTGTATATAAATCCATTTCGAAGAATACTAAAGCCCGCAAAAGACCCGAGAAGAGAAGAAAAATGACTCGAAAAACTGGTTAAAGCTTTGATAACTTCAATTATGGAAGAGGACGAAAAAACGTTCAAATGCCTTAAATGTCGTAAAAGTTATAAAAGAAAATCGGATCTAAACAGACACATTAGATCGAAAAGAGAAAAATACGTGTGTCAAGTATGTAACCATGTATTCAACAGGAAGGACAATTTTCTTACTCACCAGCGACGGTTTCACAATAATACGCCATCCCATCCTGACAGAAGAGATCTCAACGTATCGCCATCGACATCGTATCAAATAAGTGGAGGTTCTGAATCGACTGAAACAGACTCTCAAAAACAATTAAGGAATGAAAATCAAACTGAAAACTATAATGAAATTGTACGTGCTTTGAATGGCTCTGTTAATTCTATTAAAATATACCCAAGAGACGTGGAAAGATTTGACATGCTTGTGTTTTATAGTAATATTAAAGAGAAAGTTCAGGACATACTTGTATCATCAACCCCACTCCGTAAAGGAATTAAATGGTATTTAATGACTCGAGTAGAATTTTTCGTGAGAAAGAAGGCGTGCATGAAATTGCCAAGCCTCATTTTCGGAGCATTACTTATGCTCACTTTGTGTCTTATCCGATATCACCTCCAATCACCACTCAAAGAAAACAATCGCATTTATCTTTATGGCCAACTATCAGACAAATGGATCAGAAAGCGTTCCAAACCTCAACCCATTCATCAATCGTATCATCAAATACTTACCTGAGGACCACAAAGCATGGGGTTTCTCATTGAATGCAACACCAAAAACCATACCAATCCAGTTATGACCGACACGGGATGTTAGAGCTGCTCTCGCAAGAATTAAGGTTATCCACAGACTCGGACCTAAAAAATCTGACATCATTCCAGTGACAATGAAGATGCATACTGCCAACAATAAGGGTATTACAATCCTCAAAGCAACCATCCTTCGCATATATGGACTAGACAACCACTGCAAGCCACTCGAGAGCAGGCAAATGACGTATGTGACTGACAATTGTGATAAACTATTCCTTAGCAGAGAAGCTTGTGTTGCACTTGAATCATTCCAGACATCTTCCCTTGAATTAATTGGTAACTGCAGTTAAGATATTATTACAACTCTCTAACATTTAAATCAGTCACGTTGAAACAGAATCCGCATAGCCACTACAAGTGATGTTGCAGGCATCAACTACTTCAGCTCACTGAATCAGGCTTGCCTGAGTCCAGGCAGGAGTTTCCCCCCTGCCCTGACTCACCTATGGTTCCTGTCGAAAGAAAGGCACATTCACCACTTCTCAAATCGCCCATAAAAGACAAAGCTGACATATAGGAGCATACAGCCTCAGAAAGCGGACCATTGTTCCTCGATGGTAAAAACAACATGGAACCCTGAAACGAAAATTGTCTCACACCTCCCAATGCACCTCGATCCTACAACTCATGTGACATAACGCTGCTCTGGACGCACTAATCAACCTCCAAAGTGGTATTACCTTAATTCATCAGTATTTTTTTTCTTCCTTCTCCAACGCCGAAATATGGCTGAAGTATGCCGACTCGGCGTAAAACAATAATAATCAATCTTCCATCGCCAAAAAGACTTGGGGGGAGATAGAAAGTAATCAGGGTTATCCAGAAGTCACTTGTTAAGACACGACTGATTCTCTCCTTTACTTTATTGTGGACATGTGCTGTCCTAGGTATAAGCACTCATTAATGGTTTAATCGATCCGTCTATCGTTCAATAATCAATTTCATGGCACTTAGCTATGAATTGCTTTTGTTTTAGATGACTGTGCTCATTGTGCATAAAACAAACATCGTTCTTATTTAGTACTCGTAGAAAATGGATAGGCTAGGGCTTTTACCGTGTATACATAATGTAATGAAGAAATCACAATAAGCCCTTGCTCGTATAACCTACGTATGTGTTGTTCATCATTATAGCTTCCAATTCACAATGCTGTGTATGATCACAATCTGCATGTCTTTGAATGTTTATTTGCATTTTAAGAATGGCATGTAATTTTGTTTACAAACAACTTAAGTCCGAATATAGGTCCCTTTACCCTCTCAAAAAATCACCGTATTTTTCCTCATTTCAATTGCTTTTTCCAAAATAAAACTGTTTGAAATCTCATTGTTTTTTTGTTTTTTTCTTTGAAGAAACATGAATCATGTCAAACTTGCGTGCAATTTATGCATCGTTAGAAAGTGCATGATGCATGTTAATCAGCGAATCATAGCTTTATTTGTAAATCCAAGTACTAGTAGTCTTGCAACAAACATCCCCGATTCCACGAAAATCAGACTGTTTCTACACTCACCATGTGCGAAAAATATATTTAGCAGAGATATTGCAGCAATATGACAAAGGTAATTTAGAAAGCTTTAATAATTATTTAGAATAAATTATAGGTCAAATGAATTTCAAAAGCGAAATGCGATAATTGGACAATTTCATATTAAGAATTATCATACATCCATGGAAATAGTTTCTGATCAGCAATTCACTGTCGCAAGATTGGCTGCTTCCATACAAGATCATTTTTCCCGATATAAAAAAAATATTTTGATGCACATTCATCCGAACCAGGATCTTCTTCCACAATTACTGAACCGTTTACTTATATATATGGTATTCTTTTTTCCGCCAAAATTACCTAGTCAGTTCCAACAAAAGGTATGTTTCTATACGAGTTTTTTTTTCCCCTTTCAACTCGGGAACTTTCATGACTTAATGCAACATTTTCCACTAAAAAAGCAGCTTCAACAAACTCACCCCTTTAGCAGACACCCGAATCCCCATCACACGTCTAATTTTGACCCCATATTTCAGAGTTGGCTTTTATTAGAATAATGCTTCATTTAGGGCTGTCACGGTTACCCGAAATGATCGAGAACCGCGGTCTAAGTTGTTCGGTTCGGTTTCGTTTATCCGGATTTCTGTTCGGGTCTGGTTTATACGGAAACGTATAACCGCCTCGTGTTGTTGTGTTATAACGCGATATGTCATCATAATTTTATTGTCAAATATAATTGCTTCAAAGTTTTGCAATTTATTTATGACACCAAATCTCTAATGAATGACATTTTATGAGATGTTTTGGACGACTTACACACTTTGATTTTTCAAAGTTGAATTTGTCCATGTCGCACTTAAATAATGCGTAAGTAGTAAGGGGTACAGAG
This sequence comes from Saccostrea echinata, assembly GCF_033153115.1. Lineage (NCBI taxonomy): Eukaryota > Metazoa > Mollusca > Bivalvia > Ostreida > Ostreidae > Saccostrea > Saccostrea echinata. The sequence continues at coordinate 372,898 of NW_026889810.1, forward strand.
AAGAGCCAGTCTACAGTCAGGATGACGTCATGGGTTTTTCCAGAATCACAAAGGTCATAGAGGTCAAGGGTGGAGTCTACAGTCAATGACGTCATGGGTTACCTTAGTGCAAATAGTGAGTGTACAGTCAAGAGGGAGTCTACAGTCACTGACGTCATGGGGTTTTCCAAACATTAGAGGTCATACGATTTTACAGTCATGGGGAGTCTACAGTCACTGACCTTTTTTAAAAAATAAGAATAAATACCTTGTAAATCTCAGTTGCCTTGTTATAACGATGGCAACTCAGGGAAAGCAGTACAAATGGAAAATTTTAGCCTGGAATGCTTTAAGAAGAAATGAAAAGAAATGGACTTTACAAGAAAGTCAATGGTTTGACAGAAAAGAAGATTGCATTGTTGATTTCAAGGAAAAAGTGAAAAATGGTTATGACGTTGCAGACAGCTGGGGATCTGAAGAATACATATTGAAACGTAGGGTTATGCCGAAAAAATACTTTCCACAGATCTTAAGAGAATCTGATTTGTACAGTTCAAATTGACATCAGGGGGTTTTCCAAAGCCCGCCCATGGAGGTCATATGTATATAAATGTGCAATGCAGTAGTCTAGCAAAAACATTTTGTTTAAGGATGGCTGAACAAATGGCAATGATGGAACTTCTAACAAGTGATTGTGGTAATGAGTGCAAAGGGATGTTAAAAGAGAAGTTGAAGAAAAAAATCGCGATTGTAATACCTAGCTTTTTTGCGATTGTACTTATTATTTCTTTGTGCATCGCTGTCAGTGTTTTACACGAGAAGAAAAAACCTACTCAGGTAGACTGTGTTTTACGCCCTACATTGGAAAAAAATGTAATGAAAACATGTTCATACGTGGATTGGTACCCACTCTCCAACGAAGTATATGCCATGATATGTGTCAATGACACCATACAGGTTGACATACGACGATTTCAGTCTGGAAAACCGCGGAACGAAGGAATTACCTTGAGTAAAACACAGTGGCAGTACTTAAAAGCATCTGTAGATCATATGGATGGATCTATTTTAAAAGCACAAAATTATATATAAAGCGTTGCGGGAATAAAATGTAGAATTGTCAAAGAAGAGGGACAATGGACAAGACTGTGAAATTTTCAGACAAAAAAACGATCATCCTTATTCCCTATGAAGATCGGAAGGGAGAATGGATGACCATGGCTTTGGACAGATATCGATTTAAAAGAAGAATAAATCATGCATCAAAAATTTTAAGTCCTATACTGGAGAAACATTTACAAATAATAAGTCAATCTCATGCACAAAACCTGGACACCCATAAAGATCTGTAATGCCAAAATATACAGCCAGCGTATTTTACAGTCATCAAATTTCTACAGTCAGTCTAGAGAAAAGTCACATTCTAAGGGGAGTCTACAGTCATTGACGTCATGGGGGGGGAGTCTACAGTCATTGACGTCATGGGGGAGTCTACAGTCACTGACGTCTTGAGGGGAGTCTACAGTCACTGTCGTCATGGGGGAGTCTACAGTCACGAGCCACGTGACTTAAATCATATATAAACTTGTAACATTTTGAAAATTTTCATCAGTCTTGAGTAAATCTCAGATAGTTCCTTGTGAGATCCTTATCGTCAACAAAAATGGAGCAAAAACATCAAGACGTGATTAAGTCAAACTACTCAACATTGGTGAAGAAAATGATGGCTGTTCCTGTTGCGGGGCATCTTTACGCCTCAAACATAATTACTGATGAAATGAGACAACAGATAGACGCTGAGAAAACCAGCTACGACAAAAACAGGAAATTAATCAGCATCATTTTACGTCGAGGTTCGAGAGCTTTTATGGGGCTTAGAACGGCATTGATGAAAGCCAATCAAGCTGACTTATCCCGACTCCTGATGAATAAGGATGATGACACAAAGTCTGAGTACGAAAAGAAGCTGGCCATGGCAAGATCATTAGTCGTCAGTACTAAAGAAAGAGGAGGTTCCAGAAACGAATCAAAGAAAGCTGATCATCAACAGTCTCAGGAGCCAAGATGTAGGATAAGTTTGGACGATTTTAATGACCTATTCCTCACCGTCATGCCTTTCAAGGGGGAGATTTACGTTCACATCCGTCACCTCGCAGAATCACATGGTCGTTTCATTGCCACCAAGAAGGGAGTTACCTTTCCTTTAGCCCGTTGGTTAAAGTTTGAATCTCTTTTACCAGATATTCAAGACTACATAGACAATACTGGAAAAGAGGATGAAGAAGCACAGTGGCATGTTGGTGGAGGTGTGTTCGTTTCATTATCACCAGGCTATCCGACAGTGGACATAAGACACTTCTGGAAGCCAGACAATGTTCAAGAACCTATACCTACAAGGAAAGGTGTTACTCTGAACAAAAACAAATTTGTCAGACTTAGAGATGTCATCGAGGAGATGCATGAATATGTTCCAGAACTAAAGGACGTTGAACTTTGCATGCTCAGTGAGTCTCATCAAAATCAACTTGGAATGTTAAGCTGTCCCGAATGTACCCCCTTTGGCTACGACCCACAAGACAACATGTCAATGGAATGTAACGCGGGTGATTTACCAGACATAGAAACCATCGAGAGTGATCTTGAATGACAATGAACACTAAAATAATTAATGATATGAATGTAACATATATATATATATATATATATATATATATATATATATATATATATATATATATATATATGGTTGTGCCATTTAGGAGACCGCTCATATTTATATATTGGCATTAAGTAGCCTCGTAGAATAAGTGGACCAAAACCGGTCGCCTTAACATTTTGACCCTCTCTGAACAGAAAATTAATGACTTTTTAATATTAAATTGACAATAGTTAATTTTAGTTTAGTATATTTTTGTCCCTTAAATACAAAAAATATGCCAAAATTTTATGATTACAGAAATTTTTAAATTTAAATTTCAAGCAACGTATATATTGGTATTATTATATATCGTCATTATGTAGACCAGCTAAAACTTGCAAAATTAAATAGGATCTGCTATATATGTCTTATTTCTCCTAGTATTTAGTTTTAGATATTGTTCTCCCACTAATTTTGGGTATGTACAATTTGCTAAATAGAATAAAACTTTTTACGAGAAAATGAGCTTTAGAGTTTCGTGTTCATCAACTTCAAGGTTTTCGTGCGCAATGCCTTCCGAAAATTTTCGGAAATCCTCGGTATCCTTTACGACCTTCGGAGAAATAGGAGTCAGACAAAATTTTGGTAAGTAATAACAAATTATGATTTTTTAAAAATACTTATTCATGATAGATTGACTATATATTATGCACCCAATATCTTGCGGTTAACGTCTGCTATTTATTCATTGATAAAGACTTACGTATACTTATTAGCATGGAGGAAATTCGAATTGTAGTTTACCAACAGCGTGGTTTCAACAGATCGTTTGTTTGTTTTGAACATATTTTATTGACATAAGCAAATGGATCGGAAACAAGTTCTTACAACTTACTTGTTCCTAACAATTGATTACATGTACTTGAACAAAATAATTGTAATCTCTGCTTACGTGGGCTGACTAAATATATACTGAATAGCATAATATTAGGCTGGTGGTATCGTTCTTGCGGAGATAAATTAAATATTCGATAAGTTACCTGAAATACTAACTCTAATTTCCTATTATATGTGGGGTAGGGTTGGGTTGGAAATAGGAGTAAGGTGTTTCTAGGTTCAAACTTTTTTCACAGCCTAATCCAACCAGCCTTTCCTGAACAATTTTAATAGTAAAAGATTAACTGGGGGAGGGGAGGAGCCCCCCCCCTTCAACCACGATACCACATCTCTGATGTCTATGGCAGCGGATACATACATGCATATATGTACATACAAATTTATGTATCTGACAGCATCCCCCTTAGATTTCTTGTACATAAAACATAAAGTTGGTTTGGACAAGCCCAATATAGCAACAATTTTGAAATATCTTCAAAGATAAAGAGGAATTAAGGGCTACAAACTGCTAAAAAATTCAAAGGGACCAGATTAATATTTTTGATCGGGTTAGAAGTGGGGTTTGGGTGCAGGATGTGTGGAAATATTTTGTGTATATTCCATATAGGCAAAAAGGCTGTAGGCTACACATCATTTTTTTTTAAGGATAGAAATTTGGTTGAAAAGGGGGGAGAAAAGTTGATGATAAGTGTTATCTATTAATTTCATTTTGTTGCAAATGCCAAAAAAAAGAAGCATTTTTGACAATGCGCATTTTTGTACCCATACTTACAGTCTAACTTTCTGTTTAATGACAAAAATATTCCTATAACTGGAAATAAAAATTAAGCCAAAATTCAAGTATTATATTAGGTCTGCATCAGCCTCCTTGCTTACCCATTATTTGCGCCTCAAGTTAAATCTGTGACATCACACTAGCCGACACATTACATGTAGTAGAAAGTAATAATATTATTATACGCCAATGATATTCTAAACAATCTATTACACTGTACCTTTTGGCATGAATGGAGGATTAATTAACAGGTTATATCAGAGATGAGCATATCAGTTAATAGTTATATGTATTACACTTTCCATGATTGAGTAACAAAAGATATACTGTATAATTCTTGCAATATTTTTTCTATAATAGTAGACTCAGTTAACATCAACACCGTTAAAGAGTTTCGATCTACAGCACTGCTGATTTAATTTCTCAGATTTTATTAGAGATCTACAAGTACCTTTACAGGTCACTTAATTAGTACATGTATCTCAAATTTAATTGGGCAAATGAGAATTTTGTCTTTAACAACTTAAATGACTCAAAAATGTATTGCATGTTCAACATGTTCAGGGTAAATTATTTCCTTTATCATGAATTTATTCTAATTTTATGGGAGAATATATTTATAATTATGAAAGTACTAGTAAATCAGTCTACACATAAGTAAGAATTATACCTCAACTATTTGAATTACTTTGCAGAATTTATTGCATTGTCTTTATTACTTAACAATCTTGTAAAACTTTATTTCATGGCCGTAGGAACGGGGGGGTGCCCCCAATAATTTTGCCGAAATATAGAATACTAAAGAAAACATAGCTACTATATGCTTGTGCCCCCTCAATAAAAACGCCTGATGACCTTTTTTTTTAAGCTTGTCAAGGGATTTTTGGTTGTTAGTGCCCCCCAAAGGAAATGCATGGCTGTCCCCCCTCCCCCAAACTGAAATTGCTTCTTACGGGCCTGTATTTATTGATTTTTTTTTTAAATGTTTCATTTATTTATAAACCTATTAAGTGTTTCATTTTGAAAAGAAATATTAGAAGATAATCATAGTTTCAGAAAGAAGTTGAAATTAAATAATAAAAGAGACCCTAAGAAAAATTGCTTGTTGTCATTGTCAAGCTTGAACAAGTCCTGATTCATATGAAACAGATCCTGATCAATTTAAGCATTTTTTTTTTTTTAACATATAATGAAAAAAATACTGTTTATCTTATGCAGTTGCCATGGAGAAATTAACTTGCTTATACTCTCAATTTAGTTATAAAACCATATAACAAGCAATAATTTTTTTATTTTAATAAAATTGTTATGCAGAGTCTACATATATTACTTGTATATCTACATATGTAGATTAGAAACTTTCGGTCGGGTTCAGTTTAATTTTGATCGGGTTAGTTAATACATTGTTGAGTCTTTTGATCAGCATGGACATGGTTTGATGGTATGATAATATTTTTACAGTTTCAATTTCTAAACTTTCCAGGAAAGTTTAATTCCTGCATTTTGTACAATGGCTATATATATGCCGTATATTTTCCCATGAATTTTTTTTTTTGAAATTATATTTTTAAAATTCTGACAAGATTTCTGAGGAAATTTTTAACTGCCTAGGGTGAGATTTATGACAGTCTGAGACATTTTAAACCAAGTCTCTGAATAAATTAGATTTTGTTGACTTGTTTGCATTTATGCATTTATTTTTATTATAGTGTGTTCGGTACCACATAACATGCGAGAATACGTTCTCCAGTATGTTGGAGAGAAGATTAGCAAGAAAAAATCGCGTGAGAAAATGAGAAGCTGACAGAAAAAGATTTTTTTCATTATCGAAAGGGACATGTACAACATCCATAATGGTAAGAAAAGATAATTATTTATAGTCATATTTATTTGTTTCTATAATGTTTCTTTCGATAACTTTTCACTCATATTGAAAAGCCAGCACTTGAGAACCTCTGTACTCAGGACCCTTGAGCAATGAGTAATTTTGTTCATGCCAGCACCTACTGCAACATGGGACCTCAGTTTCATTTGAACACTGGTCTTCACATCCTGCAGTGGGATTCGAACCTGTGATGTTAGGATCAACTCCTTTATCTGTGACTCTAAAGCAAACACTTAAACCACTGCGCCATGCAAGCAGCTAGTCATACATGTATACCTTATGATGTGAGCTAGCATTATGAAAATTACATGTGCTGTAGATCATAGGTTGCTACATAGTTCTTTGTATGTTGCGCTAAAAAAATATGGTGTTCATCAATGATTCATTTTGGTGTGCATCCTGCATAAATTATGCACAAATTTTGCTCAGGACGCATTATTTTAATAAATGTGCATCCCAATGGATGCAATAAATTTATAGAAGAGCGTGTATTATTTGGTATAATCCGGTTTTAAACTTGACCGATTGCATCATATCCATGTGCTAAGCGATATGCATGAACAATTTTAGCAGGTATGTATAAGGTTGCCAACAACAGGTCAGATTTCACAATTGCAGCCAATTAACCAGCAATTATCAGAAAATATTTGAAAGTTAGATAACATAGTTCGATTATCACTGATTATGTCTATACTGTGGAACATTTCTGAAGCGAATACTATACCTTTGTAAAAGCTATACACGTAACCTGTATCATTTTTTTTGTTGTTTTTTCCTTACAAGCTAAGAAGTTTAAAATTTAATCATTTTTATTTCTGACTGTTTTTTCATTTCTTCTTAAAAATTCTTTATTTCATTCTGCTTCTGTGCATTTTATGACTGATACATTACAATGTGTGAGATCGTATGTACGATCTAAAAATAGAACCAAAGTGCACAGTTGACAATATATTATATTTATGACACAAAATCATGTACTCTTACTTGGACAATTGATAGTAAAATTATAAAACTACTCACAGCAACAATAAAGCATTTGCTCTTTCGTGAAATAACTTTTTATATTTCACCAGAATTTCCTCTGTAATATCTAATATATGACCCTTGGATTTGGATGCTCCGATTTTGTCATGGGACTCATTGTTGTCATTAAGGGGGGTCCTTTGGACCCATGATAACCATTTTCAAAATGAATCACTGGTTCATAGGTCTGGGACTAAAAGTTTATGAGGACATACTATCTTAATATCACCCACCCATTATCATCTGATCAGCATGATCAGTACTATTAAGCAGGAAAACAAATATTTGAAGAGACATACTGTAAAAATAATTTTGTAAAATCTTGGAAAACATGTAATTTTGGAAGTAGATTGACATATAAGTATATAATTTTTTTTGTGGATAACAGTTGATTAGGGTAGGTGGTCACTGGTGTGATTTTGACCCATTATCTGATTATTTTTCATACTTAAGTTTTGTTCGAGTATATGTCAGTGTTTGTTATGCTACAACGTTTTCTGGGTAATTTTCTCTATGGAATACCTTTTTACAAGATTTCTTCTTTTTTTTGGAATTATTAATTGAATTTGCGAAATACATGTGTTCGACTTACAAGATATATGTGTTGGATTATTTCTAGTTAGAACAATCTAACTTTGTCTCGGAACAAGCCCTCGATCACCACAGTTAGAATATGTCCCATATACTAGCAATGTAGCATATTGGAAAGGATCCGCTCAGAAATGAATACAAAAAAAATTGCACTGAAAATAACTATCAAATTAATCATAACAAACCTTTTTGAGATTTTATATGCCTTTTAACCTAAAAAATAATCCATAGAAATAAGAAAATTCAACTCATTTTCTCAACCTTTTTTCCTCGCTTCAAAGGACAAGGTATGGTAACGGCTGAGTCTGGCCCCTTATTTGATGTAAAAATCAGAACATAGTTAAAATAGTGATAGTTTGTAGTTAAGAACTAAAAATGATGCTTGTTTTAAAACCAGCACTAATTTTGATTCAACGCTTACGCGGAGACCAGAAGAAGGTGCAGAAGTAGGACAGTTTCCTGAATTTTCTCAATTCTATTGGAATATCCTCAAATTTGAGATACTTTTCACTTTGGGAAACATAGAACACAAGCTTGCCTATCTGAGATTTTTATACATAAGATGCATCTGATACTAGTATATGAAATATATAAATTTAGTAGATAGGCAAGCTTGTGCTCTATGTTTTCTGAAACAAAATGTGCTGTAAAATCGATGAAAATTTGCATAAAATGAGAAAATTCGGAAATTGACATATTTTCTGATCTTCCTGTGACCTGTATGTATCACATAACTTAGAACCAATACTCATTTTCTGGCAGGGGTGACAACAGGTTTCTATTGATAAACTGTTGTATCATTCTAAACAACACCCCAAACCAGGGGCCAAAAAGGGGTCTTAGCCTATCTTGTCCTTTACACGCCATGTTGAATTCGGAACTCTCTGGATTGTTCATAGAAAATGCAGTTAGTTCGAGTTATCGAACTTGCTTCAGGGATAGACATTAACTTTCAGATTTACTTGCCCTTCGGGCAAGTGATCTCAAACTTTGAGTTGTCCGAATGCAAAACTTTGTTGCCCAAAATAAGGAAAGAACTTCAGAAGAATTTTTTTATCACTGTAAATGTTATGACAAGAAAAAATGTGACCAAATACACTACTGTCAATTTGGCAAGGTGAGGTAAATTTGTACATAAATGTATATACCACTGTCCTTGTAAATATAACCTGTTAACACACACTGCCATATAGCAATAACCCTCCGTCTAATAAAATTCATATTTTTAAAAATTATTTTCGGTAGGATTCTTTTGTGAATCGTGATTTGCTGAGATAACTGTGAAACAACGCTGAAGGAAGATAGTTGCTACATCGATCTTTACTTTGATCAGGATACATCGTGTTACATGTACTGTACTTATATTCTGTGAGTGAATAAATAATCTAATTTCCAAATAAGTTAACATTTTAGATGTTGGACGAACAGCACATTTACCAGGGAAAAAAACACAATAACGAACCTGATTTTCAAATGAAAGGTATAATCCAGAAATTGCGACAAGGAATTCCGAATGCAAAAACAATGTCAGTCAGTCAGTACCTGGCAGAAATCAAGTCTTCAATTTATTGTTTTTTTACATAAATTAATGTGAACTAAATAAATATGTACATTTCTATGAGAAAAAAATCACTTGCCCGATTGGACAGGTACGTCGTAAGATCACTTGCCCGAACTGAGAATTTACTTGTCCCGGGCAATCGGACAACCGTTAATGTCGATCCCTGTGCTTATTTTGATAAATTGCCAATACACGGAACGAATTCTATCTTTAAACCAGGTCCGTAGGACAATATCATTTTAATGATTAGAACATTCTAATCTAGGTTATTGAGATCACAGCAACAATATATAAACAAAATTAAAATTGAAATTATAATTCGCATCATCTCTTTTAAAAAAGAAAATATAAATTCATATTATTTTGTAAAACCAAAAAATATTGGTTTAAATATACTGACAATAAAAAAAAGAGACAATAATTCTCAAATTATGAATAACTTTAAAACATTGAGTGCACCTACAAGCACAGATTCCATGATTTGTAATATAATGCACACACAGGCATGTAAACTGAAGTAAATCAAACATACAGATTTTCACTGATTAGATAATATACATGTAGAACTAGTTTCAACTAAATACTCATACAAATACAAAAGAAAAAAATAATTATTTTCCAAGCAAATAAAATGAAGAAATTAAAAGTTTTTGATTTTATTTTGATTTAAAAATTATCAAAGAATATTTAAGTCGAACTTCATGAAAAAGAAAAGCTGAAATCAAAATATTTGTATCAATTTCAATGTCATGCTTGATAAATTTTGGAAATACTGACAGATACACCCTTGCATAACACATATACATGACTAAAATTTTAAATTTTAGAGACTTTGGACATGCATGGTGTCAAACTTTGTCTCATTTTAATATAGAATGAAAAAATTATAACCGATTAAAGGTATTGTGATCTGTATTGTAGCATAAATATTGTGATACCTAATATAGTATATTAGATATAGAATAGTAGACGAAAGTGTATTATCCCAGCCCTTTATATTTGCAGTGCAGTATAAAACAGTTCAATTATATAATAATGAAGTCAAGAGAATATGGACATGATTATATGTAAATTAATAGATTTTGTTTTCATTTTTGCAGGTGTGTCTGATGGAATTTGTCATTTCATTAATAAATAATGCTGATAAAGATGCAAACTTAGCAATTGTGCCTAAAAAGTGACAGCTTTGACAAGGAAATATATCCATATATAACAGTTACTGGTACTGTATGAATGCAGTGAAAGGATCCAGATGAACAGATGAAGAGATTAAGTACAATGTACATCAATTACTTGGATGAAGAGAATCTGCAACATGGGGTAAGGTATATTTGCTGCTTTATTAGTTATAAACTGTAAATAAATTGTTAGCAGAAAATAGACACAAAAGCTTTAATTAAAGCAAATCAGGGGTAAATACTAACTTTTAAAGCATGCAGATACTCAGTGATAGACTGATAGTTTGATAGTATCATAAAAACCAAAAGAACTTCAGTGACTTTGAATTCCTGATAGCCCTAGCTGTTAATGAACTAGTTGCCCATTACAGCCTTTGGCTGCTTATGGAGTCATGACGTGATTGTTGGGGGACGAGGAAATGAATTCCCAGTGGAGATGGGTATGAAGGTTAAAAATAGGGCCACAAAGAACCAGGTTATGGTGAGGCAGACTTGCCTCCTTACATTTTATTGTAATTATTTAACCATTCACTCTTTATGAGTGAAATAATTCTCGAATGGGACATAAAACAACACTCAATCAATCGGTCACACTTCACTCGCTGTTCACAGCACTTGTTGCTCTGTACTGGGCACTACTGGCTCACTTAAGCAGGTTAAGTTCAGTTTGGTGTTTACTAGTCATTCCAATGATAAATAAGTCTGAAGAACATTTTTTGTGAGTCGACTGCACAGCAGTGCAACACCTAGGGATCAATTTACTTGGCATCTGTCTGTCTGTCCATCTGTCACACCTTATATCTCAAGAATTGTAAGAGGTTTAATTGTTTTTGATATTTGGTTAATATTTTGCTTGGCACTGTGACTTTTTTTAAATACCATGGTTGCCAATCTTGTGACCCTTGAACTTACCTTTGACCTACTTATAAAAAAGTTTAAAGTGCCAATATTCAGCATATTTTTGATAATTTAAAAGAGGTAAGTCTATGCTATTAATAGCATGTGCACAATTTATCATAAATTATAATGAAAAATACCAGCATTATAGTTCACTTGACTTTGACCTTTGTTTTACTTTTCAAAAAATATTTTGAATGGTTAATTTAACTTAAATGTTTTGATTTTCTAGAAGTAGTGTTTTGATATTTAGCATTGATGAGCTCATGACACTCTACTTTGAAACTTTTTGATATCCAGTTATCACACAAACTAAAACTTAAATCCTATGAAAACAAATCGGGATCAGTATACCACAATGGGTGGTAATGTAGACTGACAATTGCAGTAAAGACAGCCTGAAATCTCTTTAGAAAAAAACTGTTGAAAAGATTATTGACCATTATATGGTGACGTCTCTATTTTAGTGAAAAATTCTTAAACAGGATGTAAAACGACATACAATTAAACAATCAATCCAACTACTGAGTGAGCTTTCTAGCTTGTGAACTACCAATTATGTCCAATTGGAAGTAATATTTGAATGTTTTAAAATGTGATTGTACATTGTAGGAAATAATGTTCCTATAGAAAAGTCAAAGAATGTATACATGTGAGATTCTGAAGTAGCCGTACATGATGAGTAGGAATTTGAAGTGAATTATGGGAAAAGGTATGTAATCCATTAGTTTGCTTTAAAGTTAGTGATTTTAAATCTGAACACACTGTGTAAAAGGAATTTTTCCGCCATATTCCTTTATTCACGCTATATTGTAGGGTCCCTATATAAGCCACTCACTTAGTCACTGTTCAGTGTAATCTGTTGTCACCTGTCTGTATAGACAGACTGACGTATGCTACATAGCTCTGGGTAGCGACAAAAAATTACTGCGTACTTCTTTCACAGCAGGAGAGAAAGATGCCAATGAAACTTACAACAGTCGCACAGGTCAGTGCAGTATACAAACATACACAAGTACACGTAACTGCAATAAAATAAATAAACAAAGGCAATGCAAGATAACCAGCATGAGCATGTGTCACCATTCCACTCCGATACCTGTGACAATAAAGCAGTCAGGTGTAACAAATGCGAAGAGTATACCCTAGTGCTGATATAGTAGATGATATATAATCGAATATGGTGTATGCCTATTTATGAGATGTGTTCAGCTTTAATTGATTGCTTTTCTCTGACTATATGTACCATAGGTCATAGTCATTTATGGTATATACAGTGGCGCCATGTTTATCCGAACACTTCACCTTCCAGATGCTATTTTTCGGGAATAGATTTTTTCCATGTCATTCTGTCTCATTAATCTAGAAATTCGTGTTCCACATCCGAACGGTCGATTTCTACTACAAAATGTAATAGTTCATTGAAAAATGACTCTTTTATCCGGATGGTAATTTTTCAAGAAATGACTTTTTCATACTTATCTTCAGGGGTTGAAATTTTCCTGGAAATCCCACTAGCCCAGGGGCTACTGATTAGGAAAAAATTACTAGCCCAAATAAGAAACAGTTCAAAATTAATCAATATTATTTTAACAAACTTAAGCCAAAGAGGTGTCCGGATAAACAAGGCACCACTGTATATATCTATAATACATGCGTATAAATGTACTTGCTATTAACAGTGAGTACAGTAAAATTTTCCCATTAAGTATATTAATTTTTTCTATGTGGTTTACTTATGCCCAATTATCAGCAGTTTCCATAATTGCCATATTTTAGTATAAGAACTAGGTTGCTATTAATAGCAGACAAAAGGTAAATATAAAAAATCTAAGTGCAAGGTACTTTATCACTGATTGAATGTTAATTAGGGCCTGCATGAAATGTTAAAGCTATATAGGATTCACATTGTCCATCTTTATGTCTTTCAGCCAGCAATTAACACTTCAGTTGTGACAAAATAAACAAGTTTTAGTTTATGCAGTGTAATACTATACACGGTATTGATGCATACAGTAAATGAGATCATTAGAATGGTGTATTTATATACTGTATATACTTGATATCAACAATTTTTCTCAGTGGTCTACTTTATGCCCAATTATAAGTGGTCCCCTCAATGGCCATTTTTAAGTATAACATATGTATAAGTACAGGTTGCTATAGCAGACAAAGGTAAATATAAAAATCTAAGTGCAAGGTACTTTATCACTGATTGAATGTTAATTAGGGCCTGCATGAAATGATAAAGCTCTATAGGATTCACATATTGTCCATCTTTATGTCTTTCAGTCCAGCAACACTTCAGTTGTGACACAATAAATAAGTTTTAATTTGATATGCAGTATAATATAATACAGGGTATTGATGCATATAGTGAATAAGATCATTAGAATGGTATATTTATATACTGTATATACTTGATATCAAGGGTTAATTCAATTTACTCAATTTTTCTCACTGGTCTACTTTATGCCTAATTATAAGTGGTCTCCTCAATGGCCATATTTAAGTACATGTATAAGTACAGGTTACCATTGAAGACAAAAGGCATATACAAAACTCTAAAGACCATGATACTTTGATACTGACTGAATGCTGATCTGGACCCTTGAAAAGCACTTAGTCTTAGTCTTATTTATATGACAATGTGTGGTTTGATATAAGTTAACTGAATTACCTAGGTAACCATGGTAACATATTTCTATCTGTTTTTGGATGTTTTTGCATAAGCAAGGGCTTGGGTCATGCATAAACTTTTCACATTTTTCAACTTCTTCTCAAGAACTACTGGACAAGTTTAAACCAAACTTGTCACAAAGTATCTTTAGAATAAGGATGGCAATGATTAACTGGTTTATTAACTATTAAGAAAGATCATAACCAGTTAAAATTTTCATAACCAGTTTTGTAACCAGTTACAATTTACATACTAACCACTTAGTAGATACAGTAGCTGCAACGTTATTGTTGAAAACTTACGCGAACGATCACGTTAGACGAACGATTCCGCACGATTCACACACGATAAAATCTGTTACACGAACGATCCTTCACACACACGATTCTACACGTTACACGATCTTACATGATTGCTAACGGAAACGCACGATTCTTCACGCAAAATAGTTCAAATTCTTTAGGAATGGATATTTTCAAAAAGAAATAAGGCTTAATACTTATTTTAGATTTCAAATAATGATTGATTTTATTTCATCAACTTTGAAAAATGAAAAAAAAAATAGAAATGGATATTTCTGGAACTAAATACATGTAAGATTTATGAATTATTTTAGATTACAAAAAATTATTTATGTAATTCTCTGACTTTAGAAAACTGATTTTTTTTTTTTCGTTCTATCAGAAGATGTACATTAAGGTGGACCGTGAGTTTTGATTGAATTGGATTTCATAATATGCAGAAAGGGACAAGTTTGAAAAAAATGGCATGAAAATGAATTAAATTATAAGTTATATCCACATTTCAATTTGTGAATCTCTAAAATCAACAATTATTTTACAAATCATTTATTTGCAGAAATTAAAAAAAATAATCAAAAGTAACCTCCAGAGATAACACTGATAAACGAAACCCTGAGAATCATGTCGTGTAAATGTACATTCACAGACTAAATACTTATGTAAGCATTGAGAATTATTTATTTGTAAAAATGTTTATTTTTGATCTATTGATTTTAAAAATATCTTGACCATAATTAGCAATAAATATAATTAACATCAGAGAAAAAAATCAAACATCTAAGTACGGTTTATCAGAAAAAAAAATCATGCTATTTGACGAGAACACAATATTGTAGGACTTACTATATTGTTTATTTCCAAGCGATAATTAGTTCATTCTGTTTTTAGTTATGTAAATCGCGCTTCATTTCTTTTTAATTTGGATTAAAAAAAAAAAACAGACAAGTGAAATGCTTGTATAACAAAAACATTCCAATAAAAACTTACAAAACAAAATTTACACGTTTCTTAACGCACGATCACGCACCATTAAACCGCAAACTATTGAGTCTGATACACGCACGATCTTGCACGTTACACGAATGATCACGCATGTTACACGAACGATTTTACACGATTCTTTTGTCAACAATAACGTTGCAGCCACTGTAGTAGGGATGGCAATCGAATACAGAATTGCAAATCGGTTAACGGTAAACCGCAAAATGTTCCGACCAATTAACCGGTTAATCATATCAAACTACACAATGTCATTTTCTTGACTTTTTTCAAGTACCTCTATTCCTATGCACAAGAAGTCTTTAAAAAAGTTGTTAGAGGTCAAAATCATTCTATTTGTCTTTCTTGGTCATAAAACTACGCGCATATTTTTTTTTCAATAGTTAAAAAAAAATTCAGAAAACCATGAACCATGCCTGAGATATCGTGGATAATTTTCATGAGCGGATGTCACACAAGTTCATTCTTCATTATCACCATAATCAAAACTAAGTCTAAATTGCATCACTTAAGGGGAAGAAGGACCTTGAGCTGAAAAAATACTTGTCATTCAATTTTTTTCATATTTTGTATATTTCTAATTTAGTATGTCCCACATATCTTAAAGCAGTTATATCAGTAGGTTTCTGACCTTATTTTAGAGATATTGATTGACAAATACTATGCCCTGCAGTATCTAAGTGGAGTTTTAATTCTTCATGTTTCCGGGCCCAATACTCTGTCCATAATGGGATTTTTTAAGCATATATAAAAAATATGCAAGTGGACATGTATCTCTTAAAATATTTCAGAGTATGAATAGGTTTAAAATTCGAAAAAGCAATTTTATCCTGTCACACCGCATCTGGATAGGGAAAATTACATACTTTTTGAGACAACTTAAGCAACAAAAAAAACATAATTTACAAAAAATTCTATCATTCAATATTTTAAAATTTATGTTGAAATGCAAGTCCTTCAAATTATTGGTTAACTGTAAAAATTATGAATGGTGAAGCTGACCTCAATATTGCACAGGACATCATTACAGAGGACATAAGCATGACAAAAATGTGTCATATTTACATTTCTTGAGTACGGGAAAAACCAACTTCACACGTAAGCTAAATAAGCGAAATAAGATATGCCTACATAAGATTTCTGTCATCAGCCATGCAATCATAATTTTTATGTTCCCCGTTTCTCAAAATTTTTCATCACATACTGATTATGACCTGATCTTACAAAATAATACCGCCCCTGTATTCACCGAGTATGATCTTGCTGTACTAATAGATCGTGTATGACGTCACCGACTTGTTGGACTTGCAGTTTAGGGAAACAGAGGAGTGGATCAATCTTTTTCATAATTTGTTAATGTTTATATGAATGTTAAAACTTTTTACTTTTTTATATAAGATGGCAATTTAAGTTAAAAAAAAATGTCAAAAAATTATACAAGAACTGACGCTTTACACGTTTTGGACTTATATAAACGGAGATTATGATGTAGATAAAAAGAGTCATGTGACCATGTGTCCTTCATCCCCTTAATTTACAATGTTTGTATTATAATCTAATGTGATAGATAACTGCAAAAGATACACACACACCAATTCATGGTACTCAACAGTGATTATTATCATTAAAGAATTAGAGGACAGTTGGGGTAACGACATGATGTTTTAACAGTATACATATCTCAGACTGACCAATTACCCCGCAATTTTAATCTGGAGAGCCATAATGACCTCCCAATCAGCCTAAATAAATAAATGAAAACGCTAAATTAAATGTTTAGGTAGGAATTTCTATTTTGAAAATGAATTTTACATTGCCTTCAGTTTTACATATATTATAATTTTTTTACGACTAATCGATTGCAGATTTTCTAATCGATTGCCATCGTTCCAACCGAGTAATCAGTTAACCGGTTAGAAATTGCCATCCCTAGTAAATACTTTTTGTCAATGAGTATTTGTATTTACTTTTTCAATAATATTTTCATTTTTTGAAATAAAACTTGTAACATGTTTCAAACTGAAATGTGACAATCAAGCAGTTACCATATCTTGCCGAATATAATATGCATTGGTTTAAATATGCACCCCCTTTTTCAGCCTGATAACTTGGGGGAAATTGCAGCTCGGTTGTAAAGATTATTTGCTACAAAATCTTATTTCGTACAGGGCACAAGTTATTTAATCATTAAGATTTTAACAGACTTGAAATTTCTTTGACAATAACTTAAAGATAAATCACTTGACATATGTGTTGTAATCAACACACACCCAAAGCTTAAAAATATGAAGAACGAAGGTTATAAATCGACCTCTCAAATATGAAACAGGGCTCTCAATTGTCTATAACTGGGGCCGTTCAAGAGCCCCACTCACAATTCAAAAAAAGGTGCCTTTTTTCCCAATAAATGTGTTAATTTTCCCAATAGTAATTTCTCCCAAAAATTAAAGAAAATATAGCTGGATATATACCGGTAATAACTTAACTTGCTATTCATATTCCTCTGTTTTATAAAACAAATTTAGTTGATAACGAAGACCGGAAACCCAATATATATGATTTTAAAGTACGTATAATGGTTATTCCAAAATTTCCTAAAAGGTCTTTATTTTCCCAATCTTCCCAAAAAGCAGTGTGAAAATGAAAACAATTATATGTACAGCAAATAAGAAGTGCCCTATCTTGTCAAAAATGTGATTGGAATAGATAGACCATTTCTTTATCCAGGTGAATATCATTACCGCTACATTTTCAAAATGGTAATTATTTACCGCTACATACTCATTACCGCTGCAAAAAATGTACACATTACCACTACATTTAAAAGTTTAAATTACGAATACATTGCCTCTTTCATTAGCCAATGGATTATGCATGTACAGATTGATACAAAGTACATGTACAACATATCCAAGCATAAGACCTTTTTCCACTGCTCACCATGGGAGACAAAAGTAGGGCTTAACAGGGTGGCTTTTTCCCACTTTTTTATTAGTCCCCTACCGGTGAAACCAGAGGGAATTATAGGTTTCCTCTGAGTCTGTCCATCTGTCTGTCTGTCCCTCTTTCAGTCTGTCCCATTTGTTTTCCGCACTTTTTTCTAAACGCTTGCAGATATTGAGCTGAGTTTTGGTATGTAAGTGTATCTTGATGAGTTACAGTTCAAGTTTGCATTTTGTTATGCTTCTTAATCAATGATTTTTAATGGAATTGTGGCAATTCAACTTTTAGTGGGAACCAGATTACACTTGCAGGTAGGGGACTAGTATTGCTAATGCAATACTCTCAAAATGCTTGTTTAATCTTAATTATAGTAGGTATTTAAGTATGCAAGTACAATACTGTACATATAAATGCTTGTTCAAAATAAAGTTTTTCTCGTAATTTCAGCCCAATGCAACAGAAACTAAAAGTTCAAGAACCTATTGGTAATTAATCTGATGTTTTTTAAATAGATTGATCGAAAGTACATGCAATATAATTCATACTATATAAAGGTACAGTGTTTAATTGATTTGTTACAAAAAAGAGCAATGACCATATCACCAATGCTAATGTAGTGGTAAATATTTTTAATATTTAATAAGTTCCACGTTTTTTTTTTCACGGTGAAATGGTAAAAAAGAAACTGCTAGCGCTACTGTGCAGACTACCATCAATCAACATGATCAACAAAATCAAGTAATCCTTCTGAGTAAGTGACCTGTAGTATTATCTGTTTTCACCTAGGCCAATATGAGAAGGATGAAAGTTATTATACTCAATACACATGTTTGGAGATTGTAGCTCTTCAACAAGAGAAACACAAAAAGAAGCCATATCCGCATGAAAGTGGCAGAGATTGTTGATAAAGTATACACAATCATGATTAAATAAATGTCAAAATGATGGCTTAATTAGGGCCTTTTAAAATGTAATTAATATTAAAGAAAGATTATACATGCATATTATGTCAAGCAATGATGATTTTGGTGATCATATTGAGCTATACTTTAGTAATACAGGTTTTTGGATGCTTGAGTCTCTGATTGACAATATATATGTAGTTTTTGGAGACCAGGTCTTCCAATAATCTGTCAGAATTCCCATGGGTACCAATTGCAACCTGTTGTTAGGCTAGCAGACCTCTTTTTATATTCATATGAAGCAGAATTTATTCAAAATCTTACATATGAGAAGAAGAAAACACTTGCTGTGGTCTTGAACTCGACAGTGAGATATATCGATGATATATTATCAATTAACAATAGTTATTTCCATTCATATGTCAACTATATATATTATACCCCAGTGAGCTTGAAATAAAAGATACCACAGAGTCTGACACATCTGTTTCATGTTTGGATATTATTTATTTCCATCCCTAATTAAAATTTTATAAATTGATTATGTACATGTAATATTAAATGCATGTTTCTTGGAAAGTAATGTTTTAAGTGTTTCCTTACTACTATTAAGGATTTTCATGGTATATCAGATTCTTGTTTATTATCCTTTTCTAAGTGTTACTTTTCTCTAAGCAGTAAACAGGCAGTTGTATCATTAATGATAGGTGGAGACACATATCAAGTTACCTACAGTTACAGCCAAGGTTTTAATGAAGAATCATCTGGAGTCTGGCAGTGAGAGTGACAGTCGGCAGTGGATACTCACTCCTCTAAGGCACCTGATCCCACCTCGGATGTTTTTGAGGTAGAGGTTGCACTGCTCAAATCATAATTTGAATGGACTTTTGAGCTTAAATACTATTCGTTGTCTCCATATTTCGTTTTATAAAATCTAGTTTTAATTAGGATGATTGAAAACAAATGAATCATCAATCCCTTTGAGAGAAGACACTTCCTAGATTGTACAAATTTATTCTAAAAAAAATAGTGGAATGTTTAAAATTATTACGAGGGGAAAGAGTCAGTGTTTCATTTAGAATCCTGACGTGCAGTGATCAGATGCCTATATATTAGAGATCCATTTTTCTTTCTTCGTATTATTATAAGATTTTTCCAGTGTGTTTTTTTCCCAGATATTTTTGGTATTTATTATTTAAATTTTGAGCTGATTAGTGCATCCAAATAAACAGTTATAGACCAGTATATTGAACATGTCCTACTAGCAGGTTTATGAAATATATGGAGATAACAAACAGTATTAAAGCTCAAAAGTTCGTTCAAACAATACAATTCAGGAGCAGAACAATACGGACCTCTAAAACATCAGAGGTGGGATCAGGTGCCATGGAGGAGTGACCATCCCCTGCTGACCAGTCACACGCGCGGTGTGCTTCCTGTCATGATCCGGGAAAAATTAGAAAAATCTGTATGCAATTCAGTGTGTAAATAATGGCCTGGAAATTAGATTTAAAACGTCAATCAGCACTTGACTTAATGATAGATTGTATTTTCTGACAAGCAACAAGGTCATTGTATCGACCATATAACTATTGTAATGATGACTTTAAACAAGACTGATGATATTCTTGTTTCATCAACTTGTTTGTCAATAACTTACTTTGTTTTAGAAATTGTTCATAGGTAGAGCATGCTCTTGCGTATCGAATCAACAGAGAGATATGAACCCTGCATGCAGGTGATGAGGGTATATTGCTGCATAAGTAAGGGAAGTTAATGATTGAAAAGTTAGTCATAAAGGTTTGTTGTTAGGTTACCATTAACCTCTTTTTATAGAAAATTATCAAAATATGAAACAGATGTGTCAGACTCCAGGGATAGACTTTAACTTTCATATTCACTTGTTCTTTGGGACAACAAATTTTGACTTGTCCAAATGCAAAACTTGGTTGCCCAAACCTTAGAAAGAAGAAAATACGGGTAATTTAATTTATGTGCAATAAAGTACTTTCTATTGGCAAGTTAACTGCCAAGAAAAAATGTTGATGTGTCAGTTATCCTACAATTGTAAATTCTGTACATGTATACCACTGTCCTTTCATTTATCCTGAAAACTTGCACTGCCATGCAGCAGTATATATTTTCTTTAAAATAAAATTCATATTTTAAATATATATATATATATATATATATATATATATATATATATATATATATATATATATATATATATATTATTTTGATTTTTTTCTCTGGAAAACTGAGGCCACACTAAAGGAAAACAGTTGTTATGTTTTGAAACATACATATCCTGATCAGAATACATTGTTTGCCGAGAATAACTGGTGTTCTCTGAGTGAAAAAACAAACTATTCTTGTTTAAGAAATTATTTTTGATATGTTCTTGGCAGAAAGTGTTATTGTTTTGTTTAAAACTAATGCAAGATATGAAAAAAAAAGTTTTTATCTGAAATATTCACTTGCCCAATCGGACAAGTACATTGGCATTTTCACTTGCCTTAACTGGGAATTAACTTGCCCCAGGCAATCGGACAACAGTTAATGTCGATCCCTGGACTCTGTGGTATCTTTAAATTATCAAGCTCATTGGGATAATTGTGTTGAAATATGAATGGAAATAATTAATATCGTAAAGTCACGTGTATCGGACGCACTTTTTTTTTCAGAAAAATTGTTCAAAAGTGTGGGTGCGTGCATTACATAGGAACTAAATTCAACCCCTTTTTCTGGACATTTTTTCTTAACTCTTCTGAGTGATTTTCACTGTTATCACATTGTAAGTTTATTACATATTCCCCAATTCTTGAATGATAGTCACGTATGACAGTTCGCTGATAAATAAATCAACAAACAGAAATATAAAAAGATATTTCCATTAAAATATTATTCAAAATTAAATATATATATATATATGTATATTTAAAATAAATTATCTTTTTCTAATTTGGATATCATCACTGCCAAATTTAACTCCTCTCGACCCTAATGTAGGTCATATTTGTTTATATAACAATTTCCGGCCATTTGGTTTTGAAACAACTGCCATTTTAAACAATACACTTGTAATCAGTAAAGTTTATTTAATGATAAATATTTTACACACCTTTTTAGTTACCTGGTATCACTTGTATACATAAGTGTGACATTAATTACGCTTGGGATGATTTGTTTACGTAAACACAGACACCTGCTTGGAATGCATTTTCAGCACAATATTGTAAAATGCTTAGGGTTATAGGGGAAAAAAATACAGGACTTAATTTTTAATTTATACCAATCAAATAACAATTAAAATACAGACTATACTTAAATACTTATAAATAAAGCTTATATGTAAACTGAATTTTCCAAGAAAATTAGAAGTTGTATCCTACTTTCGTTTTTGAAATAATATGAATATTTTAACTTTTTAAACTTTTTCTTTGGAATAGTTGTGCTGTGAAAATAAGAGATACATCCGCATTTTTGGGGTAGCGTTTTATCCATAGGAACTGCATTTTTCTCAGGATTTTCCCCCCAAATTTGGGGGTGTGTCTATTACAAGACTACGGCCTTTACACCTGACAATATGGTACTTCGTCAATATATCTAAATGTTAAAGGCGACAGCATGTATTTTCTTCTTCTCATGTATAAGATTTTAAATAAATTCTGCTTTGTATGAATACAAAAATAGGTTTGATAATAACGGAGCACAATTGGTACCTATGGAAATTCCAAGAGACTTTTGGAAGACCTTGTCTCTAAAAACCACATAGATATTGTCAATCAGAAACTCAAGAATCTTTTTAATATCAACTTCAGAGTACTTGTGTGTACAATCAGTGTTTTTTACAAATAATTTTGCAAATGACCAATGACAAGATAAGTTAGTTTTTGAGTTCCACTTTTAATGAAAAAGCAGCTGTCAATAAACAAATCTCTCGTCCATACAAAAAACAAAAAAGCATACCAAGGGTGATAATCTCAAAACTTAAGCATTGATCTGTTTGAAATAATTTTTTTATTAACATACGTTTAAGGATAAACAACAATACTTGATATCGCGATTACTTAAATTAGCGGAACTCTTTCACGGAGGTAGGAAACGTCTGTTGGATGGGGGCAGTGTACTATTGAATGCAATGCATGATCGATCATTGTGGAATTTATAAGAAAGAAATCCTAGAGAAATATCTTGCTAAACATGCGCTGAACCAGCCTAATAAATTTTTGAGAGGAGCTAATCCTGTATGTTGCATTTTTTACGATACTTTTTACTAAGCGGACTTTTCTTATTAAATTCTAAATGAAAATCGTTACTTTTGAAAGTTGATAAAATACTCTAAACTTTCCTTACTTGACAAATCTACTATTTGGAGTTCAACTCTTGGCAATACATTGTAGTTTCGGCATAACGATTGTTCGAATCATTCCATTGTCACCACTGTAATGTTATGCCCCAGAAATCTTGTGAGATTTAGAGCTTCCTTGACTCCCATGCTAATTAAAGAGCGGTTGTAAGTTAGATAATTGCGAGATACTCGCAATACTACGTATTGCAAAATACTGGTACTTTTAATTCAATTCACATGTGCTCACCTTTAAAATGCATTCACAATTCTTTATAAAGTTGGTGACATTATGTATGAAAATATAAAGTCTAGTTACATGTTTAAAGTATGCTTGTGGTACATGTATGCATTTTTTTTTCTTGAACAGTAAAGGAAGGGATGAGAGAGTTCATTGAGTGCCATAAACTTTCATTTGTATGTTATTTTTTAGAGATGGAGTAGTACACAAGCACAATTTTTTAAAGAAAGAAAAGTCAATGGAATGAAAGCCAAAGAAAAGGTGAAGTGAATTGTCACTCATTATATTTTAAATTTAATGTGGACATAGTCATTATTTTAGTTATGTCATAACCTTCTTATCAATTTTAAGCAGTGCAGACAGATGCATTTCTTATTGCTTTGAATAGAATAAATTATGAAAAAAGTTTGTATATGTTTTTTGATATAGAATTTATATTTTAAAAAAAAATTATCAATTACTGCAGTTTTGAATTTCAGTACACTAGAAATTTTTCTGCCCTGCCATGAATATGGCTGGGGCATATAGAGTTTGTCATGTCCGTCTTCCGTCCTTTCAACCTTCTGTCTATCCTTCCATTCCGCTTTGCTTTTAGCTCAGTTCAAAACTAAGTTTCAAAGAAACTATTCAAGATATTTTTATCAATCTTCATATGCTGATACATATTGATAAGAGGTATTCAATTTCATCAACGTACCTTGACCTTTCCTTTAACTTTGACCTCACTTTTCTTAAATTAGTGTTTAGCTCATTTTTAAAGAAACCATTCAAGATAGTGTAATCAAACTTCATATGCTGATACATACTGAATCAACATTTTTTTACCTTGACCTTTCCTTTGACCTTGACCGTACTTATCTTAAATAAGTGTTTAGCTCAGTTTTAAAGAAACCATTCAGG
This sequence comes from Saccostrea echinata, assembly GCF_033153115.1. Taxonomy (NCBI): domain Eukaryota; kingdom Metazoa; phylum Mollusca; class Bivalvia; order Ostreida; family Ostreidae; genus Saccostrea; species Saccostrea echinata. The sequence continues at coordinate 397,640 of NW_026889810.1, forward strand.
ATAGCGTAATCAAACTTCATTTGCTGATAGTTACTGATGAGAGCTATTCAACTGAATCAACATTTTTTGATCTTGATTTTTCCTTTGACCTTCACCTCACTTTTTCTAAATTAGTGTCAAACTTCATATTCTGATACAGACTGATATAAGGTATTTGACTGTATCAACATTTTTGACCTTGACATTTCATTTGACCTTGACTTCATTTTTCTTGAAATGGTGATTAGCTCAGTGTTAAATAAACGGTTTCCATTCAAAATATTTTTATCAAACTTATTTTGCTTATGCGTATTAGTGAGAACTATTCAACTGCATCAAAAATGTATGACCTTGAACTTTCCTGTGACCTGGACCTCACTTTTCTTAAATTTGCATTTTGCTTAGATTTAAAGAAACCATTAAATATAATTTTATGTGAGCTTATGCACTTAACAGAATTTGGTGGGAATTTATCATCTATATCCAACTTTTTCGATTTCAATGTTAAAGAAACTATTTTAAGATATTCTCATCAAATTTCATACACTAAAAATATTTTTATGTTGCATTACTAATATGCCCACATGGTGCAGTGGTTAAAGCTCTAGAGTTGCGGAGTAAGGAGTTGATCCTTATGTCGCTGGTTCGAATCCCACTGTGGGACGTGGAGACCGTATAAACCGAGGTCCCATGTCACAGTAGGTGCTGGCATAAAAAGATCCCTCACTGCTTAATGGCCCGTAGTGCCGAGTATAGGTCAAAATTTGCAGCTCTCCACCGGCAAGTGGTGGCGTCTCCATATGAGTGAAATATTCTCGAGAGGGATGTTAAACGATAAACAAGCAAATAAAAATTAATATACCCTCAGCGGGGCATTCATGTCCATGGACATATTTCTAGTTTTGCCCTCTTTTACATTTGTACATGGATATACTTTTTATTTTTGCTCTGTAAACAACAACAACAAAAACATTATACCATATAATATGCACAAAATTATATGCTAGGAATGTATTGTGAAAGATGCATTTCAGCTGACAAATGTAGCATCTTTAAGCCAGCTTTTTAAAAATTTTTCTGAATGACATTCAGGTACTTCTTTTATATTTGCAACTCATTTATAGGGATGTATTAGTATGGTAGCCTGTCTGCCAACACCTTGTAGATGAGATTCTAGCACATATTGTGTGAAATGGTTCTCTTAATTGACATGAGAAGGTCACTATTTTTTATCAAGATAAAAATTACTTGTATGTCTTGTAATAACATTATTTAATATATCCCTTTCATAGCACACATGTTCGTTTCAAAGAGAAGAAAACATTTATAATTTTTCAAGGTCAATAATCTCATGGATGAAATGCAAACTGTACTATTTGAAATAGGTGGTATAGGTATTTCAGAGTCTGTATTACAGCTTGCCAGTTTATTGTTGGAGGGAATATTCTCATCAAATAAACTATGTAAAGATTTGCTTTTTAATGCAAAGTATTTTTATAAGTAATAACTTCATTTCAACTTACAATGAACAGTTAATCAATGCATCTCACTTTGTATCTAATGCATTTTTAGAACACAAATTTGTGGTTTAAAACATGTTGTAATAGTTTAATAATGCTATTCATTTTCTTTAATTGACAAGAAATGAAAATGTAATGATTATTTCAAAATAGTGTTTTATTCCTCTTATGTATATTTATAGATATGTAAAAGATTGTTATTTTTATTGATGTTATTTTTGTGTACAAAATACTAGTTATTTATTACTTTATACAAAACTAATGTTGTGAAGATTGATAATAATAGAAGTCCTTATGCATATATTGAACAGTATACAAATGTCACCAATGTAATACACATTTACAAATAAAATGAAATTTTACATGACTTGCACATATTTACATTATTTGTTACAGTTATAACAAATCTAATTCATTGTATTTATTGTTTCCAATTTTTATTGTCTATTCAAACATGGAAAAATTATATGTGTAATGATGTTAAAGACACAAGAATATGAATTAAAATAAGACTGTATGAACTACCTTTAGATTTATGAATTCAGTAGACAGTGACTGTGACAAATGTGTATTTAGGATAGAGATCTTAGACATGAGAAGAAAAGGGGTTGTTTTACAAACTTTTTTTGGCATGGGGAAATACGGACATTTTTATACAACAAATGAAGTTACTGGAATTGTGAAGTCTACGTGTCTTCTGTGAGTAGACATCTTTTGAAACAAAGGTAGCTTGGGGCCAGAAATATTCTAGACCCAGTAGTAATGGTCTTTTGCACAAGGTCATAGTAACTTTATATCAAAGTATTAAATACTTACCAATAATTGTTTGTAACCTCAGAGTATGATCCTTACACAGGTTAATACAGGTCAAGGCCATAGGGTTTAGAAATGTAATAAATATTCAGATAAACACATAATTCTGTCTGTTTATTTGTTTGTTATACATCCTTCAAGAATTTTTCACTAGTATTGAGACACCACAACTTGCTGGTTGAGGGCTGCAAATATAGACCTGTACTTTTGAGCAGTGAGAAGTCTTTTCTTGTCCCAGCATATACTGCAACAAGGGAATTTGGTTTCATTGGAAGAACCAGTTTCCATGTCCTTCAGTGGGATCTGTACCTATGACTTAAGGAACAAGTCCTTACTCCACTACTCTAGAGCAAATGCTTTGACCACTGCGCCAAGCGGGCAATCACATTATTGTTATACTAGATGTAAATCAAGGCAAATGGATAATTGTGACTTGGGGATGTATAACAACCCTGCATCAAGTTCAATTTTTGACCACTCTAAAATAACTTCCAAAGATTATATTATCCTAGGGTTCATTATGCTCAGAGTGTATGACATAAATTGGATATATAAAATTCTAAAATACAATTTTTTTTTTTTAGAAAAGTACAGGGTTATAGTTTCAAGAGGTCATATGTAGCATGTACAGGTGATTGTGGCTTAGATGATGATTCTATACCATAAGTCATCATGTGACTACGACGTTTTAAATCAATGTGTTTCTTTGGTGGTGGATGAAATATTTTCTTAACATAACAATTACTATCGGTCATTTACTGTATTTCCATAAGATTCAGGACATGAAAATTTGTCTACGAATAGACATCACCCTATTAGTTCCTTCTAGTTAAAATAAGGAATCATCATACTGGGTTTTAAAGTGCCTAATATTTTACTTAAGATAAATGCAAATTGACCAATAAATACTGGTATGAAAAGTACTTTTATGCATGTGTAGTTTTTTATTTAAACAATTAGAAAAAAGAAAATGGTCTACATAATCACGTATATATATATATTCTGGTCTCCTTTATGCATTATATATACTTGGTCTACTTTAACCCTTCGGGATCCTCATAAAATATATACATGTCTACCTTAAACCTCCAATGTATTTACAAAATATTAAGGAGACCAGAAATGTCGTATATTTTTCAGGAAGCAACATTTAGGGCTGAGGGGGTAAAATTTTCATTATTGAAGCCTATTAGAATAAATTTGGGTGAAAGTGTGAATCAGAATGTCTCAAATAAAAGAAATGAAAAATGTCTACTCAATGCCTCAAAATAAGTGCGGTCTACTTTATGCCAAAGTCCACCTTATATATATATATATATATATATATATATATATATATATATATATATATATATATATATATATATATATATATATATTATTTATTGTTCATCGAATTTTTGTGTTATTATTTCATTCTAACAATATCAAAATAAACTAGTTCAAAACGTGCGATGTATTTTTTTTTTACAATGATATAAAATGTTACTGTCGAAGAGAGATCGTTAGTATGTTCCAGTATGTCAGACTACACGGATTACTTAAGGGAGCTCTACTACACTCCCGGTAAACCGGGGGCATATACAGGCCCTGAAAAGTTATATCAGGCTGTTAAAAAGGAAGGCAAATACAAGATTGGTAGACGAAGGATAAGACAGTTTTTAAACAATGAAGATTCTTATAGTCTGTATAAACCCATTCGTAAAACATTTCCGCGTTCAAAGGTGATAGTGAACACGATTGATTCTATGTGGGATGGTGACTTGGCAGACGTTTCAAACATCGCATCCCATAACGATGGTTATAAATTCTTATTAGTGCTTATTGACATTTTTAGCCGATATTTATTTATAATCCCCTTAAAAAATAAACATCATCAAAACATTGTTGACGGCTTAAAATCAGTTTTCCAAAGAGGACGAAAACCTAAGACCCTTAGAACAGATAAGGGTAGTGAATTTAAAAATCGTTGGGTAAAGACATTTCTGAAGAAAGAGGGAATAAACGTCATGTACACTCAAAATGAAACAAAAGCAAACTATGCCGAGAGGGTTATTCGTACCATGAAGAACCTAATGTATCGTTATTTTATGAAGAACCGAACTTACCGCTTTGTGAATGTCTTGCAAGACTTGGTGAAAAGTTACAACAATAGACCTCACAGATCATTAAGGGGGAATGCTCCAGCCAATGTAAACCAAGAAAATGCCAATGAAATAAGACTAGAGGCTTATCTGTTGGGGAAAAAAAACCCAGACCTGGCAAAAAACGATCTGAACCAGTCTAAGGACTCAAGCAAAAAAAAAGTGCAAAAAAAAGTAAAACCCTTTTTCAAATTAAAAATTGGAGATAATGTCAGAATATCACAGCTAAAACACCCTTTCCAAAGAGACTACCAGCAGAAATGGACAGAAGAGTTTTTTAAAGTGAGTGAAAGATACAAAAGAGGTCAAGTACCTGTGTACAAAGTAAAAGATTTGGCAGACGACCCTATAGAAGGTACTTTCTACGAGTCTGAGCTTCAAAAAGTCGTAAAGTCAGAAGATGTTTCTTATAGAGTGGAGAAAATACTTAAAAGAAGGCGTCGTGGTACAACCAAGGAAGTTTATGTTAAATGGGAAGGATGGCCCAAGAAATTTAATTCATGGATTCTAGAGAGTTCTCTCGAAAAACAATAAAAGCCACCATTTTCTGCAATTTCTCTCTATTCAAGATGAGCGTTCGAATGGTATTGACTCTGAATATTTTGAAAATAAACCCCATTGCTTCCGAGTTCAATTAAATAAACAGATTCAATTTGACGGATATTGGACTGTTGCCCTGACAGAATTTTCTACAGAGAGCTGGATTTCATCAAAGAAGAAATCAGAATTGTTTGTGTGTTGCGATATTTGTGAGGAAACAATTATTGGGGGGAAAGAGGCACCCCTCCTAAGACGCATATACTTGGGAGAGAAACCAGAAAATATCACTTACACACTACCTTATTACATTCCAGTTAAAATTGGCCAATTACAGCAGATTGCTATATATATAACGGACAGAGAAGGAAATTTAGTTTCATTTTTAAACGGACCGGTGACTGTAACACTTCATTTCAAAAAGTTTCCTTACGTTTTATGATGAATAGTCAGACTTACGTCAGTGATCCCAAAATATGGGAAGCTTTCTACAAGAACATGGCAGAGAAAAAATTCAACCCTTACAAATACAAACCAAAACAAATTGGGAGAGGTGTGAGAAGTTACAAGTCTTATGTCATTCCACTGAGGCCTCACTCACAGTTAGAATCAGTAGCAAACAGCACTCAAGTGACCCCTGTAGCTGCCGTGGAGGAAAGAGCTAAAGTGGAACATGCCAAGGATGTAAAAGAGGGTGTTCCATTTGTCAAAGTGCAGGGAAGTATAAAAAGGCCACGCACGGAATCTTCTGTCATTCCTTCAAAGAAATTGAAGCCAACAACATCTCAAACTCCGAGGAGAAAACAGGCATCTAAACCCAAACAAAGAAAGACCACCGGAAAAAAGAAAAAAACGTCTGTTAAGAAAAAGCGACGAGTGCCAAGCAAGAAAACACCGTCTAGAAAAAAGAAAGAATTTAATATTGACAGCTACAGAAGTATCTTCAAGCTGTAAAAATGGCATTTTTAAGCAGTGATAATAAAGACATAGCACAACCAATGGAACTCTCTCTTTTTGCATCCCCCACAAACCAAGTAGCGGTCGAGAAAGTGTATTTTACAGAAGCAAGACCAATTTCTAGCATAGGAGTGTCTGACACACCCATTGAGATCGTGGTGTCAGGCTCAGGAGCAGAATACATTGATTTAAAAAGGAGTAAATTGTACGTAAAAGCCCGAATTCTGAAAGCAGATGGATCGGCACTAGCAGCAAACGAAGAAACTGGTGTAGTGAACTTACCTCTACAAAGCATGTTCTCCCAAATGGATGTCTACTTGAACAACAAATTGGTCTCTTTCAACACCAATAACTACCCGTGGAAGGCTTATCTCAAAACAATTTTGTTTAGCGGGAAAGACGAACTCAATTCACAAAAACAATCTGAGCTGTTCTTTAAAGACGAGGGAAATCTTGCCGACGGTAATGCATACAATGGAGGCAATGCCGGTCTGATCCTGCGGTATGGTTACACTCAGGAAAGTAAAGTCTTTGAGCTGGAAGGAAACCTGATGGAAGATATCTTTGATATAGATAAATACTTGATAAACGGAGTAGACATCTACATCAAACTCTTTAGATCCAGTGCCCCTTTTGTCATCATGTCTGCCGCTTCTACACCAGCCTACAAGTTAGAATTACAAGACGTCGTGTATAAAGTGGCCAAAGTACGTGTTGATCCAGGTGTTCTGCTGAACCATAGTAAACAGATCGAATCTACCCCTGTGAAGTATACCATTTCAAGAAATGAACTAAAAATGAATACCATACCCAAAGGATCTACCGAGTTTTACTGGGACAATATATTTCCACAGGCAGTACCCGATCGAATCGTGGTGGCTCTGGTGGACCAGAAAGCTGTAAATGGGGATTACACTGCCAACCCCTTTAATTTCGAGCATATGGGATTAACAGATATCGGGATATACGTCAACGGAGAAAGCGTACCCGGAAGACCACTGAAGACGGACTTTACGGCAGGACATTATTCAGCCGCCTATTCTCGTTTATTTGAAGCCTCTGGGAAATGGAACAACGATGCTGGACTAATTATCTCTCGTGATAATTTTGGAAGTGGATACTCACTTTTTGTTTTTACGATAGATCCTTGTGGATTTGGAGAAGAGTATTTAAACCTGATTCGTAGGGGAAACACCAGACTGGAATTGAAATTCAAACAAGCAACAACCAAAGCCGCTAATGTCATTGTATTTGCAACCTTTTCATCTCTACTTGAGGTTGACAAATCACGTGACATCAACTACATTCAACCATGAATTCAACGCAACTGTTAAATATGGTGAAGACAGATCCTTGCTTAAGACGTTACGTAAAAGGTGTATTTGCTAGTAATACATTGCCTCAAAGGGTTACAGAATTTCCAAGCGCCTTTATCGTCAATACACAACCTTTACCATTTCCTGGAGAACACTGGGTGGCAATAATGGTGTACAGTCCATTGCAAACAGAGTTTTTCGACAGTCTTGGAAAATCCCCAGCTGATTACAGTCAAGATATACAAAACTTTGTAAATACGAACAGTGCAGAATGTCGTTTCAAATCCGTTCGACTTCAACCTCGTAATTCTGATTTGTGTGGACTTTATGTATTAGTATTTCTAATTGCAAGATTGTGTTTGAAAAACTCATTCAATCATGTGTATGATTTATTTTCTAATGACAATCAATCTAATGATGACTTTGTAAAAAGTTTTATGCATGAATATTTTATGTATCATTAAAAAATCATGAAAGGTATATACGGGAGTTATTTTTTCCTTGAATAAATATTTATATGTGTGTGACATTACACCGAACTTCATTTTGACAAAGTCTGGCGACTGAGAAACATGGAAACAGAGAGTATGAATAAATGGTGGAACACCCGTTCCTTGCTACCTTTTTCTGCACCTACCACCATTTTAATATGTGGTAGTACACAAAGCGGAAAAACGCATTTTACTAAAAGGCTTTTACAAAACGCTAATGGTATGTTTTCCATACCTGTTGATAGAATAGTTTATGCTTATTCTGAACATCAACCTATGTTTGAGGAAATGGTGCAGACGATACCAAACTTTTCATTACACCAAGGATTGCCTTCTAAAGACGACATAGAACAGTACACAGAGGGTATAGATCACACCGTAGTGGTGCTGGATGATCTCATGTTACAAGTTGCACAATCTCAGGACTGTGTACATCTGTTCACGGTGACATCTCATCATAGAAACGTGACCACCGTGATGTTGTCCCAGAACCTATATCCTCCGGGGAAATATGCCAGGACCATTTCATTAAATTGCCTTAATGTCATTTTGTTTAAGAATTACCGTGATTCTAGACAGGTCATCACCTTTGGATCTCAGATATCACTAGGACAGGTCCCCTTTTTCAAAGCGGCATACGAATCCGCAACTCGACCTAATTTCGGTTACTTGCATGTTTGTCTAGAACCAACACAAAACAGAGAGTATCAACTAAGGTCTCGTATCCTTCCGGGTGAAGAGATGATCATTTACCAACCTATATAAATAAGCAGGATTTCGTATTCTCTTCTTATTATTTAAACATGAAGCAAACGGTGAAGAAACACGAGGCTTTATTAAAATTTCTCTTGTATGCAGACAGTGCACAGCAAAGAGTACTCATCAAAGCCTTGACCAGTGAACAGTATGACGTACTTAGTGAAATAGGACTTAACATTTATACGGGGACTTATCCTTTGCCTAAAAAGTATATAAACCAACTGAAACCTTACGAATCACACATTCGATCTCTGGGATCCAGAGAAGTCAGCAACCGAGAGAAACGTCGGATATTACTCAAACATATTTCTTTGGTATCGCTTTTAATAAAACCTATTGTGCAACATTTCAAAGGAAAATGGCGAAGGAAATGATACTTGTGCCGAAACTGAAATATGAACATCTACTTCAGTTCAGTGTAAATCCCCTAACTTTACATTCCTCTTTCCCTGACAGCGTACGATAAGCATAATTCTTAGGACCCCCCGACACAAATTCAACAATGTACCCATCTTGTGGAGAGATCTCGTTAGTTAACTCTCCCAAGTAATTACCAATGGGCAGATAACTCAAGTCGTCCGACTTTTTAGCTTTAAAAATAACACTGTCTGTATCAAAATACAACACATTCTCGTTTAATTTGTCGAGAACACTGTACAGTTTCAGTCGAGCCCACATGGTGGTAAAAGAAGCTAAGAATATATTGGTTTTGTTATCGAATTGAGTAAACAAAGGGTTGTTACTCCATTCTAAATGAAGTACGTCTCTTGAAACAATGTGAAAATTGTGTGGTACTTTTGTTGGATCTGAAAGCATCTGAAAAAACTTTTCGGCTTCTGACTCGTGAATGAACATAGACTGTAGCATGCCTAACCTTTGACCAAATTTACCCCAAAAGCTATTTAAACAGAGTTTTGCTAAACATCGCAAACCGGGATTTTTTTTAATTTTATCATAGTCTAATTGTATGCCCTCTTTCTCTTTGTATTCTCTGATGTATTTCCATTTGGCTTCTTCCGTATCGCATTCGGCTGGAAATCCCGAAGCCTCCTGTTTGATTTTTAAGAACATATTTACATACTGAGCAAACAATCCTCCCTCACACGACTGGACGTCGTATTTTGACGACTCGGTAAAATGATAGACCTCATAAATGTTTAAAATTTTGTATCCTTTAGACGTTGCCTTTTGAATTTCGGGAGTACACCACGTACCCGTGATGGCTCTCTCTTCTTCAGAACATGTGCATTCATTCTGATTTTCACTGTCCGCACAAGTGCGACACAGTGGAAACTTTAATTTTCCATTCGAATTATAAGGAAGTACAGGATGATAAAGTTTTCTAGGGGGAAGAATTTTAATTTTTGGCAAGTCCAAAGTACTGTGACAAGTCCTGGAAATTGTCCGTAACGATGGTAGGATGGCCAACGGGGTAGCGACAGTATTTGTTGGTCCACGGATAGAGACTGGTAAAGTCTTAATACTGTATGGTTTCGTCCTCTGTAGCTTTGTAATGTAGTTTGATGGCATTGGTTCTACCACCAAAAAAACTGTTACGTGGGTCGAGTCTGTCTTGGAGATCTAAAGTCGACACGAATTGTAATGCCGCATTCTTGTCCAGTTGATATTTAAACTGATGCTCCCAAATGGTAATCAAGTTGTATCCCAATTTTTTAAGTTCTTTTTCTCTGTTTTTTGTCATATCAAATAATTCTTTGATTGTCTGATTGGTGGAAGGATGTTTGATGAAATTCCGGTCTTCTGGGTAACAGGAGGGACAACCGTGGAACACACAACCTAGTTTAGAGATACAAAAAAAAATTTAAACATTAATGTATTCGTGGTAAAGTCCAGGTACGCCGCCGCCGCCGCCCCCCCCCCCCTTCCAGTTTAGGGGGAAAGGGGGGTAAATGTTAGAAAAAATTATACCTCTATTGTCAGCTCTTACCATAGAACTCGTAAATGGTTCCTTTTCCGTTGGGGGTTAGGGCAAATCCGTCACATCTATAATTGGTTCCTGGGACTTGATATTCACCTCCGTTGAGAGCGTGAGAAATGGTAATGGGATTTCCCCGCTGACGACTTTTTTCCATTAACCATTCTAACCATTGGATGGAAATCTTACTGTAATTGTCGCGTTTCGTATAACCTTGGGAAGGTACTACAGCTATGGGGCTCTTAAATTGTCGTCCTCCTATCTGTACATTTTCGTCATTTTTTAGGTCGACTAAGGACGTCCACGAATCATCGATATTGACCACTTCCAGTCCCTCCAGCTGTTCGATGTCATACCAATCAGACTCCCCGTCTTTGGTGATTTCTATCTTGTACTCTTCCTTCAAAAATAGAGACTTGAATATCCCCATGCACACGCTTGCAATGGTGACGTAATCAAATGGGTCGATTCCAAACGTGTTTTTTTTCTTAACGGTTCCGTCTGCTTGGACAATGTGTTCTTTGATAGTCGTCACCTTGATCATTAAATTTCTAAATTCTAGACAGCCCCGTCTCAATATGTCAACATCCGAGCGACAATATTTCAACATTTCTTCTCGAAAATTAAAGGTTTCGTTCTGTTTCGTTGCGTGCCATTCTGCAAGCTTTTTCCGCTCCCCAGTCGACATAGAATCGTATCCGTAATACTTTAATTCTGGATACGGCCCCACGTAATTTTGATGGGTTTTGGTGTTAAATAAATGGGGAAAGTATCCTTTACAGAGTTCCTTCAGTCCAAAGGCTTCTGGTATTTTAGCTAGTTTCATGGGAAGGAAATTGAGGGAATCCACAAAAGTTAAATTTAGTTTTTGGGCAATGTGCATGTACATGATTTTGGAACCGTTATATATGATCTTGCTAGGTCGAATGGAGTGACGGTCGATGAGAACTTCTAAAACAGGGTACAAATCAAAACTTTTGGCATTGTGTGCAAGTAAAATCGAGTCTCTGCAGTGCTTACTGGTGATGTAAGCACAAAACTGCTCGGCGGCGCTGTCACCAGAAAACACGAGTTCCCTTTTCCCACAAGTGTCGGTACAAGGGGAATACAAATATTCTCCTTTTCGGGTCCGGGAACATTTTCCACATCGTGTTCCACAATAATAACAGGTAGCGCCTTCCGCTAGTTCCTCTTTTTCACATTTGTGACAAGTGGTCTGTAGTACGGCAAAGTTGACTTTGTGTTGTTGTAGACCGCAGGACGGATCACGACAGTTCTGACACAGTCTACAGTTTATGCACTGGCGTTCCTCTTTAACACAATGGCGACATCTGATGCAAGACGGTCTATATCCTTGTTCACAATAAAAAATGTCATCTTGACGCGTCTCAAAATCGTAGAAAATAAATTTTTTGTTTCTCTTTTCTATTTCAGACCTATGTGATTTCTGATAACAATTATGTTCTCCGGTTTGATATTCTCGACAGTTAGGGCACTGCCACTCTTGACAAATATGTAAATCGGGAGAGCGCTTAGCACGTTCCAGAGTGACTCTACAATTTTTGCATTGGTAAAACAAGACACAGGCGGGTGGATAACTCTCTTTCTTGACTACTCTTTGTTTTTTATGTCTTTCAAAACACGTCCGTGACCGACAGATCCGACCACAGGAACGACAACCCATTTGGACGTCTGTTTCAGGGCAGTTGTCATGTAAACATACTTCACATGAGGTGGCACAAGAGTGTTTGGATTTATTTTTATACGGTTTTAAACAACTATGGCAAAAATACGACGCCTTAAAAAATCCTTGTATCCTAGCAATCCCGTGCCAGTGTTTTTCCTTTTCCGAATCCACGTGATACAAATAGAGACGAGGCTTACCCTGGTCCTCTGTGACCCTGACAAATTTGTTTCCTACTGCAGAGGACACGACGTTGATAGACACATCAAGCAAATTTTCAAAAGGTTCGATATCATTCAGACCTAAATACCTGTCATTGGGCACACCGGCTTTTTCACACAGCCCCATCGCCAGCTCCGTTTGCATTTTTTGTCTCGACGTTTTCAAGATATTGTCATAATAAGTTAGAGAAACAGTGCGATGTTTGATGGCGTGATCTAGCATCGTCCCAGCATCATCCCCCACTAAATTGTTCCATGTATCGGTATCTACTTTCTTACACGTTTTTAGAAAACACAGACCGATGGAAATGGCCATACATAAATTGTTATTATTTTGTACGTGAAAAAGTGATTTTTTTCTTTCTATACTATTTTTAGGACCGAAAAGAGATGTAATAGGTAATTTTCTAGGGTTACCTCCCCCTTTAGGTAAGTCAATGGACCCGATGGTGACTAGCAGGTTTTCATCTACGGGTAAGCTTTCGTTTGAATTGAGTACCTTGGTGATCTCAGACATGACAACATCTGCATTCAAAATTTCCCAGGACTGCAGCGGGACGACGATAGGATTGTTTAAACTCGGATGACTCAGGACCACCCTTCCCAGATCTGCATCGTGACCCCTGGCCTGCGACAACAGGTCGTCGAACATCTCGTGCAATTTGTTTTGGATATCTATTAATTTATCCCCCCGCCACTGCTCATTAAACTTGACCTTGAACGTGGTGTCGCGGGCCAGATTTTTCTTGAAGGTCCTGGTATCTCTCTTCCAGATATAGTAAGGTTTAGCTAACGAGTCCTCAGAATCAGAACTTTCCCCACCCCCAACCTGCCCACTTGTAGAAGGTTGATTGCCATCATTGAGAGAATGACAAGTTTTTTTAGGAGGAGATTCCATATCAGAGAGAACCTCCTGCCATAAATCGTCGATGTGCTTTTCCCATTGGAGTTCCCCTAATCGGTTCTCGACCTCTGCATCACCGACTAAACCATTAGCTGCTGCAAATAACTGCACGGTGTCCTGATCCTCCAAAGAGTCCAAAATTTCTTTTAATAAACTGCTGTCTGCCATATCTTAATCACAAAAAAAAGACTTTAGATATTTAATCATGTTCATGCAAGTTAAAATTTTTTTTTTCTTAAAACACATGTACATATTATTTCCTATGAATTTTAGTTAGAAAAGTTTCAAAGGATTTGGAGTTATTTTCATTCTCAATATCCAGGGGTTTGTGTTTGCCTGGTTCTTGATTCTGTAATCATAAAAGAGTTATGAGATTAGTCTCTGTTCGTTACCTTTTAATTCTTTAACATTCCTTTAGGGTAAAAAAAAAAATAACACAAGAATTATTAAATTTCACAAAAAAAAGTTTTTAATTGTAACTAAATACAAAGTTTTACAAAATTTCAAGTGTATAATCACTATGGTATTAACACATACCAATGCTCATAAAAAAAAAAAATTAATGTATAAAACACACATGATGAATAAAAAAAATACTTGCAAGGAAAAAACAAGAGGTCAATGGGCCACATCGCTCACCTGAGCAGCTTTGGCCATGCTATTCTTTACCAGATCCCCCCCCCCCTGTAATACCTATTGTGACCCCACCCTACCCCCAGGGGTCATAATTTGGACAATTTAAAATATACACTACCCCATGCTTCCAGGTAAATTTCAGCTTTTTCTGACCCAGTGGTTCTTTAGAAGAAGTTGAAAACGTGAAAAGTTTACAGATGGACGGATGGATGAACAGACAGACAGACGGCCAGACAACGGGTGATCAGAAAAGCTCACTTGAGCTAGCTCAGGTGAGCTAAAAAATGTTCCTTAGTATTCATCATTGAGTATTATCCATGGGGTATAACAAGGAATCAAGTGACAATCACAGATAATACCATTAAAACATTAATCATTAAATAAAAGGAACTTTGGTTAAAAATCAGAAAACCTGACAAGAAATACCATAAACAAACAATTGTTATCAAATATAAGCTGAATGTTTTTCATTGCTGAACTGACAATAAGAAAAAACATCACCGAGGCCAACAATAATTGTTTGATGTACTCCGACCAACCCATCAAAATTGTCCCTACCCAATCTTTTTTCAGCACTTTGAAATTTTCATATTTTTTTCTTTAGTTTCCAAAGAAATTGTTTCATTTTAAAGCTAATTAAAAGGTATACAAGTTCTCTAGGATGCTTTTTGATTGAAAGTTTTTATAGCAATAAACCTGTATAGCTATCAAATGTGTAATGAAAACATCAATAAATTTCTGAGTCTGTGATTTTTATGACAGTTCAATTTGTTCAATACTGTAAATCAAAAAAATTATAATAATAACTACCTACCTACCCACCTTGAAAAATGTGGGTCGGAGTACATCAAACAAAAAATATTTTTAAATGATGGCCTGATTAAAAATAAAAAAAACTTGACAATAAATGTCATAAGCAAACAAATATACTCTTTGTATTTTTAAAATAAGTAAAAAATGTCACTTGTTTGATTCTAAACATCATATCTCTCTGTACTTTTTTCCTGTATGGAAAATCATTGACAATAAATGTCATAAGCAAACAAATATACTCTTTGTATTTTTACAATTAGCAAAAAATGTCACTTGTTTTATTCTAAACATCATATCTCTCTCTGTACTTTTTTCCTGTATGGAAAATCATTGACAATAATTGTCATAAGCAAACATATTCTTTGTATTTTTACAATTAGTAAAAAAACGTCACTTGTTTGATTCTAAACATCATATCTCTCTGTACTTTTTTCCTGTATGGAAAATCATTGACAATAATTGTCATAAGCAAACATACTCTTTGTATTTTTACAATTAGTAAAAAACGTCACTTGTTTTATTCTAAACATCATATCCTTTTGTACTTTTTTCCTGTATAGAAAATCATTGACAATAAATGTCATAAGCAAACATACTCTTTGTATTTTTACAATTAGTAAAAAACGTCACTTGTTTGATTCTAAACATCATATCTCTCTGTACTTTATTCCTGTAACGAAAATCATATTTACTTATTTATAATGCAAACAAGACTTTTCCTCTGGTCTTGGATCTTGTGCTCTTTGCTGGTGGGTTGTTGAGAAGAGGATTTGTTGAGGAAGGTGTTTGAACTGATGTATCAGACTGTTGGGGTGTGCTGTAGGTTGATGATGGAGTTGTTGCAAGGGAAGGTGGTGTGTGGATGGTCGATAAAGGAATGTCTTGTTGGGGGGCTGACTGTGCTCGTACACAATTGCATGGATGGCATGTCCTCAAGTATTTCTTCAGGATGATTAGAATAATGGTCAGGGTACATGTAATAGCCCAGGCTAAAAACCCTAATAATACACAGAAATATTTTAAATAAATAAACCAATCCAGAGCCTATTCATACAATAATACATATTGACGTTACACATATTGTGCACTTGATCAACTTGCATCTTCTCAATACATATATAACTATTGTTTAAATTTTAAAGATATTCTCTTCCAGTTACATTTCTGAAGCATCAAATATAGAATCATATTTATTGTCTGAAGATACAGCCAGCATTCTGTTTCATTCAAATTCAAAAGGAAGTTTTTTCCATTTGCGTTAATAGATTTTCCGTCTCTTAAAAATTTGTTCTCTAAATGATGTCGTTCTTTCTAGATTTACATTAAATTCTGACCTGTTGCTGATGGCTGGTCAAAAACATCATTATCATCATCCTTAAGAGAACCTAAGCCAATGCTTTTCTTGAACCACTTTGTAGCATATCTGTCAGTTGGTTCTGCAAAATGGTTGTGCAACATATAACATCTAAACTACAAAAACATGCAGCATAATCCCACTTACAAGAAATAAAGGTTATTTACCTGCAGCCAGTGTTGAAGGAGCCTTCTCAGTTTCCCTCTTGGTCACCAATATTGTTGTAATACGTGTAACATCAGACTCGTCAAGTATTTCTACAAAATTAATGTGAATTCGTAACCTCTCGGTCATTTTAAAACGAGTAAAATTTTAAAGATATTCTCTTCCAGTTACATTTTTGAAGCATCAAATATAGAATCATATTTATTGTCTGAAGATACAGCCTGCATTCTGTTTAATTCAAATTCAGATGTAGAAGGAAGTTTTTTTCTTTTCTGTTTGCGTTTATAGACTTTCCATCTCTTAAATATTTGTTCTCTAAATGATGTCGTTCTTTCTAGATTTACATTAAACTCTGACCTGTTGCTGATGGCTGGTCAAAAACATCATTATCATCATCCTTAAGAGAACCTAAGCCAATGCTTTTCTTGAACCACTTTGTAGCATATCTATCAGATGGTTCTGCAAAATGGTTGTGCAACATATAACATTTAAACTACAAAAACATGCAGCATAATCCCACTTATAAGAAATAAAGGTAATTTACCTGCAGCCAGTGTCGAAGGAGCCTTCTCAGTTCCCCTCTTGGTCACCAATATTGTTGTACTACGTGTGACATCAGACTCGTCAAGTATTTCTACAAAATTACATGTGAATTCGTAACCTCTCGGTCATTTTGAAACGAGTAATGGGGATACCGAACCCGATGCAAGCCTTGTCAGTGGCGGATCCAGAATTCCTTCAAAAGTTAACAGAACTCATCCCCTCATTGCTGCTTTATATTTGATTTCTCTTAATAAATATTACTGATTTCTTTCTTTTTATATTTGTAGTTTTTTTTTAACAAAGTCACTCAAAGATGGTGAAAAATGTGTACTCAGCCGATCGAGATAAAACTGCGCTATGTTTATGTTTGGCATTTTTTTTTTTTGCAATAACAAAGAATAAATTGACACTTACCGAAATGTGGACAGGTAATGCCTGACTTGTCCCTCACTACGGGATAACGTTGCTTTCCTGTTATGCCGTTCCCAATGAACACGTTGACCTTGCAATTCTTAATTCGAACTTCACGTGCGTTACCAGAGGTAAAAGATGCTAGTCGAACACAGTTGAATCGTAAAAATCTGTTGGAAGCACAGTTGTAAATGCCAGAATATGGCACGCAAACGGCACATTTGCACTGAACGGAACTTGCACTGAATATTGCAAAAATGACACATAATATCATCCTCTCCATCTTTGCGTACCAGTTCTAACGGCGCGAATATTCTGCACGAGCTTTTGGTCATGTGACGGGTGGCTAATGACAGGATCTCTTTTGTTTACATTAAAACATTGGGGTTGTGATTTTGGTAATTAAAACTTGTGAACTGAAAATGACACATGCTGGTATATCATTGTGTGTTCTTTCAATTGCTTTAATCGTTAATAATAGTTCCATTGTTTAATACATACATGTATATGTCTAAATAAATAAATAAATATAAACTAAGGACTGTTTTTAACTGTTTGATACCAAATTCATGTCAGATCGTTTCATGTCATCAGATTCAGATCAGCAGGCGTTATCGCATATTTTTCAATCGTTAAACCTAACAGGATCATAATTTAATGTTCAATTCCTTGACAACTAATTAGACATTCTATAGAGGTGTGTGCTATGAAAACATAATATCCTCGTCCAGTTTGCATGTACATAAAACCCCTCTTTTTTTTCTTTTTTTTTTTTTTTTAAATGATTTTAAACATTTACCATTAAATATTTAAAATTTTAATGTGTTTTTCAAATTAAAAATGCACTCAGATTTCATGATTCGCTGCTTTTAATGTGAAACAATGAAAAAGGGATTTAATTTAAGTTGTAATACTACAGATGTGGGTCAGGACACACTACGCTACCTTTACACAGGTGTGTCCTGATAAAGCGGTATTTTTGAAGAGTAAAGAAAATTGCTGCTAATGTTAAAAGTCATGCTTCCCATCTTCCTCCAACATTTATTGAATTGCGTTTATGAAATATACATTTTTCCAAAAGACTGAATGAAAAAAAAATCTTGCACGACTCTAGTAGAACCCTTTGAAACACAAAGCTTTTTTCCTTTACCAAACTTGAATAGAAAAAAGTCATAATCATAATATGCTGTAATACTCCTGCACTGTTGTTGTAGATTGATAGCGCCTCAGATTAGCCATATGACTTAAATCAAAAGGACATATTGTTGAATATAGAATACAAAGACCTAAGTACATATTCTTTTACATAGCTGAATAAAGATGCTACATTGAATTAAAACGAGGTGACATAAATTACTATCATGTTTCTTGCAATACCTTTGTTAACGGGTGTAGAAAAAATAGAGCAACCATGAATTAATTAACACGATTTCACCTCATTAGAGGCACTCGGGGAATGCGCAGGTCACGCAGGTGTGTCGCGCAGATATGTCACGACGCAGCGGTATTTTTAAATATAATAATTCAGTTAATGAAGTAGAGATCTTACGTCATTTTATTCATCTTTTCTGTGACCCTCAAATCCTGGAACTTGTACCCGCGGAGAAAGCGCAGATAGGGTGGTATTTTTAAAATGCGGTTTAATTATCGGCGTCATTACCGTAATGTTTATTCATTTTTTTCTGTAATCCCCTGGAACCCGTATCTATGACTGACCCACCAACTTAATTATTTGTTTTATTTCCTCATTTCCTCACCGATTTTTTCAATCAAGACATATAAATACAACGGAGTTTTGCCTAACGTTATCACCTACAGAAAATGGCTGAAGAATATCTACAGTTTCTGTAAGTAAAATTTTTTTAAGTCCAACTTTTCAAAATTAAATAAACTTAGTGAAATAACAACTAATCAATTTTAAAGAACAATAATTCTTATATGCTAACTGCTAACTTTGTAGGAATCTTTTCTTAACATTTTTTCCCCTCACTTCATAAAACAAAACTATAAAGATTTTAATATAACTATGTTTTTTTCCCCTAAAATCCTTTGTTTTCTTTTTTTTAAATTAAACCAATATTAATGTTTAAAAAAAACTATTTTACCGTAAAAATGCGAAAAAATAAGCGGTATTTCATTACAAAACCAGATTTAAATTAGTCTAAATATGATAAATTAGGGAAAATTAAAACAAAATCTTGGTCCACATACAATCTAATAGCATATCGTGACAATAGTAATGATATTATATACCTATTATATATTTTGCTTTATATTTCCACAGAATCATTCAATTAAAATATCATACGAAAACACGATTATAGTTCGTCTTTTTTTCCTTTTGATTGTTGTTTTGCTGTCTTGTCTTGTCATTAAAATGATTTTTTAAAAGTTCAAAAAAAATAATTTCGATTAAATTTACATTATCACAGTGACGCAACAAAATCCACAGATTCGTTTTCGGACTTTGAGGAGATGTGGATAAAAATGGGGGAGGAGTTAGAAAAGTCAGCATTCCCACCTCCGTAAGCAATTTTATTTACCCTGGTCAAATCAGTTTTTCACGCCAATAAGAGTTATCCCTCTTTTCTTGATAAAATGCCAGTGTTTTTCCTTTAACAGATAAATGTTACAAGTATTTTATTTTACAATTTTTCTTTCTCTCTTTTTATTGAAGTTATATTCCAACCCCTCCCTCTCCAAGCTACCATACGACATTAAGGACAATTGCTAAAGAAAATGAGCCATTAAAAAGGTATAAATATTGGGGTAAAGATTGGATTTTTGTGTAATATAAAATGTAACAATATGTGTTGTATGTATATTTAGTAACTATTCTTTAAATTATTTAGTCATTACATTTTCATATTGTGTAATTACTAAACTTTTGACTAACTGATTTTTATGAAGTTAAATTAAATCTATTATACTTCAGAAAATGCAGGTTTAAATAATTTCGAGAATTTAGTTTGAACATAGTAGAAAGTGTCTTTCACTCTCCCTCTATCTCTTTAGACCCTTAAGTCCTACACCAGAAAACCAGGCTGATAGCGGAACCTTTACGCCAGTTACCAGTTACTCGGCGGCATTAGATTCGAACTGGCCAACAACAGTAAAATCACTAAGTTCTGACGAAGGCAGATTTAGTCACGTGGAAGACTCCATCCTGACTAATCTGAGGTGATGAATATTGCAAAACTTTTTTATGTAACAATAACAATTCATATTTATTATTGAATTATTACATTTAATGTATAATCAAGTTATTTGCTCATGCTAATGTTTTTTTTTTTTTACAAAAGGGTAAACATAATTTCTTAAAACAAAACTGCAAATCATCAGTTGTAAGATGTACATTGAATATTGTAACATGGTATCTGACACCCTGTATGGTAAATTTCATAAACAGGAGGACAAACCCTGTGAAAATTGAACAGTTGGAAAAGAGAATGAATACACCAGGAAAAGCAGTCTCAGAATTTAAAGAACAGTTTAAAATTATAAGGAGCCTGATGACGAGGGTTGAAGAAGATTGCGCCCAAATAAAGATCATCATTAACTTCCTGGAGGACAACTTGTCACACAAAAAAAGCTGTCAGAAAAGGGTTAAGTTCACAACCTTATAGTTCGGTTTGAAGTTTGAGTGAATAGACATAACTTGTGTTTTAAACCGTTGTTATTGTAATAACACAGATCTCTAATTTTCGGTACCTATAGTGTTTGATTTTATCTTTTGTGCGAGCATCTGCTCGACACTTATGTAACTAATTTAATGTTTTGTTTCTGATAGTGTTGAGACATCGGAGAACTTTTTAAAAAGAAAAATAATGAAGTGTAAATGTAAAATTTTGTATAATTTTTTTTTTATATGATAGAAAATCTTATTAAACTGTTACTTACTTATTCAGTTGACTTGTATCTTCAGATTGTGAACAGAATATAAAAATTTGACGCTTTTATAGCAGAGAGAAAGTCGCGAAAGTGTGTTTTATAGCATCATCCTTCAACTGTTGCTATGTGAACTAGGGTGACCCTGGTAGTAGATATTTATAGTATCCCTCTTCAACTGTTGCTATGTGAACTAAGGTGACCCTGATAGTAGATATTTATATGGTATCATCCTTCAACTGTTGCTATGTGAATTAAGGTGACCTTGATAGTAGATATTTATGGTATCATCCTTCAACTGTTACTATGTGAACTAAGGTGACTAATAGCACAAATATTGAGTCAAGAAAGGTGTTTTCATAGTATCTTCCTTTGAGTGTTGCTATGCAAACTAGGGTGACCCTGAGGTATGTTTGGAAAACCCCATGACGTCAGTGACTGTAGACTCCCTCTTGACTGTACACTCACTATTTGCACTAAGGTAACCCATGACGTCATTGACTGTAGACTCCACCCTTGACCTCTATGACCTTTGTGATTCTGGAAAAACCCATGACGTCATCCTGACTGTAGACTGACTGTTCTCTGTACCCCTTACCACTTGCGTACAAATTTTGTCGCTTAATTGAATATTGCAATCATTATTACAACGGGTCGCAGATACTATTGCAATATGTAAGACATGATGACTTAACGTAGGCAACTTATTTCAATGAAAGAGGTCAATTCGTCCAAATTTCGACGACTTGTAAAAGTAATTGCAGCAAAGTTGACATAAATTTGTCAATGTAATGTATTGTATCAAATTTGAATCGTTTGAGATACAGTTCATTTTTTTTTTTGCCTCACAGCGGATAGGATCTGTAAGTATAAAATGAGGAGAACTGGTTATTATTTTCATTTGTTGATTCTTAATCTTTTGGTTTATTATTTTTTGTTTGTTTTTTTTAAAGAGTAAATCTTATATGGAGGCGGATGCATAATCTTTATCCAAATTTCTTGTGTGAATTTTCAATTTAAATGATATCAAACATGTTATGATCGGATGGGCAATGTCTCCTTATGTGCACCATGGCCCCGAAACGTTTTAATTACTTTAAGAATTTCAGATGAAACTATATAAAGCGTCCTTGTCGATGTTGAAAATACTGAACAGATCTAATTAAGATAATAGAACTTGTTTTCAGAATCTCTCCATCGCTCTCTCTCTCTCTCTCTCTCTCTCCTGGCAGAGGCATATATTTTTTTTATTTCCTTTGAAATTAAACCCGCATGATAACAAAGACAAATCAATCGGGATCGGGAATCCGTAAACTTAGTATATTAGAGGAGTTGAGAGCGAAAACAGTTTTTAAAAACAGGCAAGTTACCTAGAGTAAGACAAATCGTTTTTGCTTCCTTATGTACAAATAAGAATCGGAGAAAACTTGTATTAACATGAAAATTTAGGCCTAATGCTGAAACTGCTTCATCTACACAATACGCAACACAAACTGCAGTCTTGTAGGAGTACTACTAAACAGAGTACGCTAGAGTACTTTAGAGTACGCTGGAAAAATTATGTTATTTATTGCAGTTAATTTGTTTATTTATGTATGTACAACTTGATTAAGCATTATAAAAAACTTATATTGCAATATTTTGTTTCAAATATTTGTATTTAGCGATATATTTTGAGAAGAAATAACAGTCATTCATAATTCAACGCATTAAAGATTACTAATACCCCAATCTCGATAACTATTTTGTTTCTGATTTACTTACTAAATACTTACATCTAAATTTCAACAAATATTAAATTAATTCATGTGTAAATAGTTTTCACATTCACAAGGAGAAATTTCAAAATGTTTCTTAAACAAGATCGGGATCAAACGATAAACCGTAACCTGAAATCAAAAACTGAAATAACTCCTAAAATAAAGAAAAAATACAAATTTTATTTAAAATATACATTCAGTGTGTTAAACTGAAGTAGGAAAACATACAAAAAGTAGTATAATTGCATTAAATAATAAAATGTGACTAGCGTACTCTAAAGTACTCTATCGTACTAGTGTACTCAGTTTAGTAGGACCGGTCTTGTAGTCATGGATCTTAAACGATTTTAAAATAAATGTATATGAAGCATGCAAGATAGAAGTCTTTTTAACTGCTTTTGTTTTAAGTATATACTGTATGGTAATTTTATGGCTTGCATGATTTATGTTAACAATTCCTATTATTAAATCCTGGTGTTTCCTTGATATATACAGCAGCTGTAATCTACAAAAAACGTTATAATTTCAGAAATTCATAATTTCATATATTGACAGCTTAGTTGTTCATATTGTCAGCTTTATTTGATTTTTAAGTAGATTAATATGGTTAAATACAAAATATGCATTGTATTTCATAACCATGGTACATGTAACAGTTACCATGAAATCCACAGTTTGTAATTGTAACTACTTTTAACTAGGACTAGGAATTTCTGTTTTAAAAATTAAAATTCATGTGAAGACAGGTTGGAAAATAATTTTCTACATAAATGTTAGTTCATTCTTAGGTTTATATATATATAAAAAAAAAAAAAAAAAACATTTGATGAATAGTTTGAGTGAAAAATTGGAATTATGTGTTTTTTTTTTTTTTATCTACTTAAAAGAGATAAAGGTACTGCACTATTACGTATGAGTGACCAGTTTAGTGTAAACATTATTAGGGAGAAAGAATTTACATGACCTATAGTCACTTCTCTACATATATCTGTATATAATGTTTAGGAAAACTAATAATTTTACGGTGTGACCGTTGGGTGAGTGCAGTTGTACCATAAAAAATTAACGCTTGAAATGGTGATCTGCCACATCAGTCATCAAGTTGCAATAGACATCTACACTGACGTTACATGATCACATGATGTAACAGAGCTCGCCAGGGTTTACGGAGACATCCGACCATTTGGTTTGAATTTATAAGACGTGCAATTTTTGTCAGAATACATTAATGTTGAGTATTTTTTGATTTCTACAAACCTAAAAAGCCTTTTTGGCGGATCATTTTTTAATTTGCCATCATCGCATGGAATCCTGGTAGCAAAGGAATTCTGGGAAGGTTTCACACAAAAATTTGCTCAATGTATATACAGATTTCTATCCAAATTTCACTGCTCTTATACTTTAGTCTATTGAGCTGCACTCACTATGAATGTAAATGATATTTTTCCACGCACATTGCCTCGCATAGTTACTAGCAAATAAAACTGGTTCCACAGGACAGTTAAATGAGTTAATGCATGTATACATGTAGTAATCAGGTAGTAAAGCACCTTAAAATTTTTAATGCATGTTTAATGTGTGGTTGAAAAGCCCCATAATCCTACTGTGTAGCTCAAGAAAAAGATACATGCATCATAATACTTTTTTAAACATGATAACCAATCAAAATTATATGGAAAATTAGTTTAAATATTAAAACACACATTTATGAGTGCAGGGATTTTTACTGAAAATTTGTTATAAATTTGCTAACAGGTTTTATTAGATTATATTAATACACATATTGATTTTTTTTTTTCAGCAAAGTGGTACACAATGGATCTACCAGGCCCCAGTGGAACTAAATGTTTAAAAATATGGACCAAACAGCAAATGAAAAAATCTATACTTGCTAATTCTTTCGATGAATTAGTGGAAAAAAGTAAGCAAATGTGAAATATATACAAATGTACATTTTTTATCATAATAACCATATCTTTTAATATTTATATACCATATTGTCTTCAACTTTCATGATCACACATGCACACTTGAATATGTTAAGTGAAAAAACTGATGTTCTACTTTCGTTTGAGATTCGTAAATTTTTCATTATTTTATTTTAACATGTTTAAGTTACTCTAGTAGAAAAAATAATGTCACATCCAATATCTGCGTTTTTGGGATGCGCTTTTTACATAGGGGTGCATCTTTTACATTACATTTTGCTCAATACACGGGATTTTACATAAGTTATAGATTTCTGTTTCAAACCTCACCTGAGCTGAAAGCACACATTGTCCAGCAATTACGTCAAGGACTCTACTCAATTTCTCAAAGTATCACTAGGCCAAATTTCTCATCAAAATTGACATAAAGCATCTCTAGATAAAGCTAGGGTACTGTAGACATACTTTTTTCGATGGGGTCATTATTCTGTTGATCGAATCTATAATTCTGCATGTGCAGTCTGTTGGTAGAAAATTCTGAGGACATCTTAAGACGCTCTCTATATACCTTTTCTTTATATCAAAAATTCCCATGGAGAATTTGTGACCGCGTACATAGTGTAAGTTTATACCATGCAGTAAAAATTACTTCTACAGTTTTCTCTTTTTTTCACATGATAGGTCAAGCTTTACTTTCTTAGAGAAGTTAGAAAAAGGTAGAGATTGTGTGAGGTCATTAAAATAAGTCTACTTCTCATAGAACCACTGTGTGAAAAGCTATATATAACATATGTGGATCAAGCTTAGGATTAGGCCAAACTTATTGTCACATGGTCATCAAGAGTAGAAAAAGTTTGAAACAATCATTAAAATTTACCTTTTCAGCTAACCGGGTAGAAACTAATGAACCACTGAAAAGCTAAAACTTATATCATGTATATTGAAGCTGATATTAATATATGAGCTGACTTTAGTTTGGAATTAATGTTTTATGAGCACTGGGGCCAACACAGTTGTACAACTTAATCCTATTACATTAAATTAATCTGCATCTTCATACTTGATATCAGAGGCACATGCATGCAGTCTGAGCTAGAATGTGATAGGATATGATGTTGTAAGTGTACCGGTAATTAAGTTATAATTCTGTAAGTGAGTCTAAATGAACCAAGCACATTTTGAAAACAAAATACATTGCACAGTAGATTCAAGTAAGCAGAGCTAAATGACTTTACAATTATAACTGCATGTCCGTTAGATTAATTTTGCTACTATTGCATTGAATGATTGTAATATATATCAAAGGATTTCTTGGAAGTTTATCACAAAATTTTCTTTGACCAATATTGAGTCAGACATAGTTTGCTCCGATTTTTATATATTCATAAATTTACAAATACATGTACATGTATATGATTCTTTACAGCAAAGGTGAAGTTCAATATGGAACCGTCGTCAGTATTTCAATTTGTATTACTGGAGGACGGGACGGAGGTCGATGACCAAGAATTCTTTGAAGTCATACCTAACAACACCATTTTGATTCTTCTTAAGCCAGGGGAGACCTGGGAGAGAGGCAAGAGATGAATTCATTGTAAACTACTGTATGCAGGGAAGTTTTTGCCCCTGTTTTATTTTCGCCCCTTTTGCCCATGTAACTGAATAAGTGGGCGAATTCAAAGCGGGGAGAATTTAAAGAACATAGTATATGTTTATTGACCGAGTTCGAGGGCAACATAGGGCAACTTGCGTTTTGTCAGACCCAAGAATCAAACTGTCTGCCTGAGGCCGTAGGCAGTGAGTTTGGTTCGAGGGTCTGACAAAACACATTTTGCGTGAGAATTCTGTCAATAAATGTTTTGTTATACCTTTCATTTTATTTTATTGACATACATGTTTTTGTACTGTATTCCGTGATGTAACATAAGGTCTGTCACTGATTAACACCAATGAATGAAAATGAGATTAAGCTCCGCCCATTCTGCTACGTAAGCGGTACAACATCTCCCCAAGCAGTGGGCAACATCTCACTCAGATTTTGGTGTTAAATTTTTTGTATTTATATTATATTCTAATTTATCCTAAAATGTATTAAAAATCAATTTCAATACAAGTAATAAATGACACGACTCAGGCTTTTTACTGGGAATTATTAATGTTTGAAAAAATTGTAGTGTTGTGCGCCATGTTTATTTATACCCAAAACATCACAAATTTGGGTAAATATAAACATGACGCAAAAGGAGTTGCCTATCCTGTTTGTGTCCCTGGTATGATTGTTATCCTCGGGTTATTGTACCCTAAGACCTGATTATTTGTGATATGTCTCTACTAAACAGTTCTAAATGGTTCACAATGCACTGTAATTAATAAAACTTTGTACTAATCATATATTTTATGGTAGAATTGTTACAATTTCAGAATTGGATGTTTGAGTTTCAAAACTAAAACTGAAATTGTCTATTTTCTATATCTGAGTACAGAATCATCACATATAAGTTAACATTATAACTAATTATTAACATTATAGGTACACTGTTGTGATTTGAAACTTTTAAAATTTGATCTGGAAATCAATTGTTGAATTTTGTTCCATTTTTAGGTTGAAATTTCTAATTGCAGTCAATTATGATAAAGTTATGATCTGTAGAAATAATCGTTTTACCTCTAAATATTAAAAGCAACGTGTTGCATGGTGTATAGCATTGTTCTTTCTTCAGATTTTGCATTACACGTGTATTTTGAATTGTCAACAAGTTTTATATAATATATTTTTTAGGTCACCTTAGTAAACTCATGTGACCTATTGCTATCCGTTTTCATCTGTCGCCGTTCATCATGCATTAACATTTGAACATTTTCATTCAGCTTCTTTTCTGAAACCACTGAACCAATTTCAACCAATTTTGGCATATATCTTCTATGAATGAAGGGGAACAAAATTGAGAATTTCATGGTGATCCCTGCCTTCAAGGGATCTAAGGATGGGGCCAAAACCACTAAAATTAGTGTAATCATTAAAAAATCTTCTTCTTTACTTTTGTACATCAAGCAGTCAGACTGTTGGTATGATTGTAATCAGCAGTGAGTCCTCTACAAAATTGTGAAATTCATGGCCCCAGGGTCAGGGGTCTAGTACATTTAGGCAGGGCAAATAGGTTTTATAGTGAAAATGCATTATTTCTTTGAAAATTCTTTTGTTAATACTATATCATTATGTCTTTTAGAAAGTCAAGATGAAGTAAAGAAAGAAGATGGTGGTAAGTCTTTTTATGAACTTGAAGGGATCCCAATTTTATCTTAAAACTGAAGACCATTGAAATTTCTAGCTTCCTCTTAGAGGACAACCTGCTCTAGGTTCAAGTATGGTGATTAATTAATTTAGTACAAGGTAATGTGATGTTTTAATAACTTTATGCAAACAAAAGTAAGTGTAAATTCAGTGATCTCTGTCCCACTGGGGCTTCAGGAGTGGGAACAAATCTACTGTAAATCATGCTTTATTCTTGAGAACTTGATTTTTGCATAGTTAAGCAAAACAACGAGATTGCGAAAATTTAATTCTTGCTTTTAAAAATATTCCTTACGATCAAAAAGAGTAAAAACACCAGTTTGTGAAAATTATGTCTCGCTAATAAAGAGTCATTATGACTATCTTGCGGAATAAGATGTCACGGAAATTTAGTGATCTACAGTATCAAAATTAATCCCAAATTAAATATTCTTCTCTTATAATACCCCTGCATGAACACGATGAACAATGTATTATTACGATGAATTGAAATGTAAAATTATTTATAACAAATGCAGTCTCAGGACAATCTGTGTTTAATGCTATTCTCTGATAGAGTACATATGAATTATTTTTAGCTCACCTGAGCCGAAGGCTCAAGTGAGCTTTTCTGATCACATTTTGTCCATCGCCGTCCATCTGTCTGTCCGTCTGTCTGTCCGTCTGTAAACTTTTCACATTTTCAACTTCTTCTCAAGAACCACTGGGCCAATTTTGACCAAACTTAGTACAAAGCATCCTTGGGTAAAGGGGAATTTAAATTCTTAAAATGAAGGGACATATCCCCTCGCAAGGGGAGATAATCAAGAAAAGACAAAAATAGGGTTGGGTCAATAAAAATTCTTCTCAAGAACCACTGGGCCAGTAAAGCTGAAACTTATGTGGAAGCATTCTGGGGTAGTGTAGATTCTAAATTGTACAAATCATGTTCCCCGGGAGAAGGGCGGGGCCACAATGGGGAATCAAAGTTTTACATAGAAATATATAGGAAAAATCTTTGAAAATCTTCTTCTCAAGACCCACAGGGCCAGAAAAGCTGAAACTTATGTGGAAGCATCCTGGTATAATGTAGATTCTAAATTCTTCAAATAATGACCCCCGGGGGAAGGGTGGGGCCACAATGGGGAATCAAAGTTTTATATAGAAATATATAGGAAAAATCTTTGAAAATCTTCTTCTCAGGAAACACTGGGCCAAAAAAGCTGAAACATATGTGCCCATGGAAGGATCTTGGGGTAGTGTAGATTTCAAAATGTCTTAATTATGATCAGTGGGGTAGGGTGGGGATGCATTATGTATAACAAGGGGGAAATCTGGTAAAGAACAGAATGGTCAAAGCTTCTCAGGTGAGCGATGTGGCCCATGGGCCTCTTGTTTTATTCAAATTTAACAGTTCCAAAATCTGAAGTACTTGGACTTTTAGAGAAAATAAGAAAGAGGAAGGGATCAGCAAAGGTAACAATTTATAGATCCGAATTTGTCAGCATCATGCAATATATATTACAATTGTACTATACCTATTTTTATAATGTGTCTTTTTTTATTATTGATGCCTGTATTTTACTTTACAGTCTATGAGTGTGCACCGTTTTGCTTAAACAATTATACTTGCATGTACAACATCACATCCAATTTATTTTATAAGCCTCTTTATACACATGTATGCAATGCTCTCTATGTACGAACGGATCAGTCTGTCTTACATACCCCCATCTCATGATACTTTTTTAAAGCTTATATTACCTGTATAAATTCTGTTACAAGTGACTTTTGTGCTGTACTCAGGGGATATATATCAGCTAGAGTGTCCACAATTAAGTCAGCTTTATGAGAATGTGTCCATTATAAAATAATTACATGTACATTGTATTAAAGCCCAGCTACCTCGACCTGTATTAACTTATATCAATGCTATAGGGATGGACATTTCCAGACCTGTTTCAGATGCTGGATCTGCATGTCCTACATTTTCCACATAGGTGCATATCCATATTTAAATTTTTAGAGCAGGCCCTTTCCCAAGTATATAATTATGATAGCTTATATGAATCAAACTTGTATGGATGATGCATCAATTTTAAGGAAAGAATTAAAAGACTTGCTTCAGATAAATACTTATTGTACTTCCTAAATATTCCAAATATTTATATTTGCTGTGTTTTTCGTAGTAAACCAACTGTAAAATTGATTTGAAAACCATTTTCGTTCATAAGCGTGCATAGAAATATACACAGAAACGTGTGCTAAGTATGTGATGTACTCACAATTATTTAAGGCTACAGCGACATTAAATATATGCCTAAATGACAAGTCTTTGTGATTCACATACCAACTCACACAAAACTTAAAAACATTCCTTAACAAATCCCACTTTAAAAAATACATTTACTATCATATTAGAATGAAGTGGTGAAAGTATGATATGTAAGTGCTTCGTTGTGATTTCATAATGTGACTCTGAAACCTTTGAAGTGTTTCCACTACATGCATCTTACATCTGCATCACCAGCCATTAAATGAAAGGATTTTACCAAACTGTTTTAATTTATATATTATGAATTTCAAGTTTAACTTAAATATATGAAATGGGATTGATTGATTTTATATTCAGTGATTGTTAATTAACGTCCCTCTCGAGAATTTTTCACTCATGTGGAGACGCCACCACTTGTCGGTGGAGGGCTGCAAATTTTGTCCTATGCTCGACACTCACGGCCATTGAGCAGGGAGGGATCTTTTTTGGGCCAGCACCTACTGCGACACAGTACCTCGGTTTAAATACGGTCTCATCCGAAGGACCGGTCTCCACGTCCCACAGTGGGATTTGAACCCATGATGTAAAGATTCACTCCTTACTAATCACAACTCTAGAGCAAACGCTCTAACCACTGCGCCACATGGGCGACTTATGAAATGGGAGAGTAGAAATTAATACAGGGGACCAGACCAGGATTCGAACTGGGGCCCCTAAATCTCTGGTCAAGTGTTCTACTGACTGCTCTACTTGGGCACCGATGATCGAATCCGGCTGATCGACACATAAGTGGCTGCTTTCATTTTTGTTGAGAGGTGAGGTTTTATATAAAGAAATGGAAATTTTTAAATTAAGTCCAAGGTTCCCTCTAAGTATTAGATTATATTTTTCCAGTGCTTGCAGCCCTCCAAGTTGAACTAGTAGTCCATGACTTTTCACCTTGAAATTGGTAAATAATAGACTTAATCCAACATTGCACATATATAAATAATAATACGTACCCTTTTCCATATCACATCCTGTATCCGCCCGAGACAGCAATATCAGCCAGAGGGCCGAAGGTCCGAGGGCTGATATTGGTCATGTGCTGATGTGATGTGGAAAAGGGTTTGTATTAATATATTTATTACATACTTAATAATAAAATATGGCATACATTAATTTGAGAAGAAAATAAGTAATTTTTAAAAATCATGCATGGACTTCTTACAGACATGTACATGGTCTATTGTCCCATACGATTTGGTTTTGTTTTAACTACTTCTATTTCAATGCACTCAATCAGTAATTTGTAAATGATCTATTACATGTATTAGTAAATTTAGATTAACCTTATTTTCAGAAAAGAAAATCTAAAAGAATATAAACCCACCAAAAATGGTGTATGATCACAAGCACTGTGTTTGTGGTTTAATTTACTAAGGGTGTGATATTGATCTGCATGCTGCGGCTAAGGGGCCTGATACGGCTATTGTGACGTCAGCCTTATCGCATATGCAAAAAACATGTATTTATTACTAAGTGTGTAATAAAAAGTTGGAAAGTAGGTTAGAAGTTATTGATATTAGGGTTACCTGGTAATTATGTGATATGGCCCTGGTCAGTTATTTTTACACGCCCAGATCAATAGAATGGGGACACCTATTGTTTTTGTCCTGTCTGTCTGTTGTCAACTTTAACCTTTGTCATTACTTTTGAACCATGAGAGATTAAACACTTATATTTAGTATGCTTATACTCTAATAATGTCAGTTCTTTCAAATGACACCAAGGTCAATGACCTTGTGACCTTGACTATGACCTATATGTAAAAGTAAATTCTTTTTCATAACTTTTGAACCATAGGAGATAGAGTTCATGTGTGATATGCCTACTCCTCTAATCAAGTTCTTTCAAATTACACCACCAAGGTCAATGACTTTGTGACCTTGTCTATGACTTATCTGCTAAAAATCGTCCTTTTGGAACTTTGTTACTGCTGGGTGCATAGTGTTTCACAAAAACATCTTGTTTTATGTAAATCACATTTTAAAAAGTCAATATAATGTAGGAAATCCTAGTATACAATTATTTGATTTATTCCATTGAGTTCATGTAATTATCTGAGTTCAACTAATTGTTCTAATTTATTTAAAACAATAATGCAATTTTGTAATCTTGCATAAATTTATGCTGAACTGTATATTTTGTAGGGAAAATCAACGAAGGAAAAATTGCATAGAATACAATTGGGATGGATCGATTATAGTTTCAGCGACAAAAGATACAAACAAGTGAAAAACACTATCAAAAACCCAGATGTTTCAAATAGAAGCGTTATGCTACCTGGGAACACCGACTATCAGGAAACATTAAGGAGAGTGATCGCTGAGTTTTTCCCCGTGGGAAAAGCGTGAGAGGAAAAGAAAATTCATTTACATTCGAACTGGGAAACAGCAAGGGAAACCCCCTAAATAAAAGCAATTTTTCCATCCAATCATGGTTGAATGAAGTAGAAACACAGCGCCCACGGTTATACCTACTAAGTAAACGAAAGGTAAATCATTGCAAAACTGTAATATTTAAAACTATACATTATAGAAATGTATTTTCTGCAATATCATATATATCGAATGAATCAATTATAATTAGAGCAATTGAGTATGTGTATAAAGTACTTATCTGATTTTATAGACATTGAACTTTACAATTGAGTCCCATTCTGACAGTGAGTCAGATTATGAATTACCAGATGTATCCGACTTTCTTATGAATGAGCTACCAGTCGTGACATCCTGTTGCACAACAGTTACTGTGGAATCCAACATTGTGGTAACAAGCTTATCTTTTAAAAAGATTGGTGAGCTAGCGCTGTAGCATAATAAAATACAGAAGAAGATATCTGAACCATTTGTTAAATTTGCTGAATCGATTAATTATTAACAGGAAGGCAGATTGGTGCACTGCGGGTTGAGTTGGGGGTGGGGGTGTCGCAATTCAGAATGGTGAATCTAAGAGTGTACTTCATGTCGGCAATGGCATAACTCCTAACTGTGCTTTAAGCATTCTGTATTTTACTGTAATTTCAATTTCGAGGTGAAAAATAAAAGGTCAGAAGAACCAATGAGCAACTTCGGGCCTTTCCGGCAAGTTCGGAAAACATATCCGAGGTTGCCGCGGTTTTCCGAGCTTGACGGAAAGATCCATGAAAGTAGATTAGAAAAGCTATGTACTAGTATTTATTACAACTTTAGAAATAACAGTCTTGGTTTTATAAGACCCGAGTTACTGTTACTTTTTGTTCATTTACGTGCAGGTTAGACAACAAAACACGAAACTTCAGATCATATGTATTTTCAGATGATAAACACTAAATTGACAAGTCTTTCCGACATACTCTGAAAAAGATTTTTGTTGTTGTTGTTGTTGTTTTTTCCGAGCTTGCCGGAATTATCCACTAAGGTGGTAAAACTGTCAGGAAAGCTAGATGTCTAGAATCTTGGCATTATATGGCCATTTTTTTTCTTTTACTTTTATGTGTAGCTTAGACAATAAATTTAAAAAAATTCATAATCAAGATCTAGACTGGTATTGACTGTCTCTAACCTACAAAATGTATTTCGCGCATATCAGACAGGAAAGGCCAGACTGGTGTAAATTCGGATCATTTCTATTTTTTGTATTACAAAACGAAATTGTTATCGTACAGTCTATCCCTATCTACAGTAGTTTTCCCAGAATCCCCGACCGTGAAGTCGAGCATGCGTATTTCAGAAATATAGACTAACGTAGTTGCTAGCGCTCGAGAGCGCTAGCAAAAACTAATTATAGTATATATGCAATAGAATTTCTACATGCTATATGCATGGTGCATTTCTGGTTTATTTGTAATTTTAGAGACAGCTAGATTTTAGTCAATGTACATTGATTATATTGATTGGTTGCTGAAAATCATGACTGCACAACTTCTTTTCAAAACTTTGGTATTATCACCAGTTACATAATGGCAATCATAATTGATTTAAACTAAGTACACAGATTGAATCATATTGTTAACCAACCACAAGAAATGCAAATTGAGGCAATTATGCATCTTAATTACCTATTACTGAATTTTATATTTTACAAATTTTCAGCAAACCTCAGTGAGTCAAGATCACACACCAAGTGTAAGTATATATACATTGTACATTTCTGTGATAATTGATCATTTAAAAAGTTTGTCTGAGTCTTAAAATTTAGTTTAACCCTGCCTGCTTTCTGATTGTAAAATAAACAAAGAGTTACAGGAGGAAACTGCATGATTTTTTATTGTGCTTGAATGAACAGCTTGTGTCAGTTACAGTACGTAAGCAATATAGTCATTAAATCTATAGCTAGTAATATTAGACCAGTTATGAGATTTATCAGTAGATGTACAGTAAACATTCATTTCAAGAAATATATATATACTATATATTATTGGCATATATAGTGATATTGCTGGGTTATACATTATGTATACTGGTATTGATGCGAAGCTGTTCTGAATATGGTCAATTACTAATTTTATTGTGTAAGCAGAAACTAATGGCATGTGAACCTAGTTTAAAATCAACATTGAGCTCTAAAAGGCTCGATAAGGGTTACTAATTGATCTCTAGATTTGATTATCATAATACATGCATGTATCTTGATTTCCATATCAACACTCTTTTTTCTTTTTCAGTCGGGAATTCTTGCTCAAGCTAATATTTCAACAGTAAGTATATTTACTGGTCATTTACATTGTTTTTAAATTTCAGTTTTAAAGCTGACTTTAGCCAGCTATATACTGTAAACCAACTTTTATTCGCGTGTGAGAAATTTTCGCGAAGTTTGCGAGAGCCTCGACATCGCGAATATTTCTCGCCGCGAACCGGTCCTTAAAGTGTACTTGTCTATTTACTACAGATCCAAAAAAGCTTGATCGCGAAAATTTATCGTCGCGAACAAGTTTATCCCTAGTAAATCGCGAAAAAAAGTCGTCGCGAATAAAAGTTGGTTTACAGTATAGGCTTGAGTGAAGTATATACTAATTGATATGTGTTCAGATTGACTCGCTCTGTCTGTACTTGAAATATGAGTGTTTGATTCTCTCTGTTCTTGTGTATTTATATAATGTTGTGTGATTATTTTTGGTCATAAGGGCAGATGTCACAAACAAACTTCTATATCAGAAACCTTGAAAAATATGACCACTTCGTCCAATTGACTTTGTATATTAAGAAGTAGAATGAATATGTTTAACAAGTTTTCAATTTTTCATTCAAATTTTCACAAGTGAAAGTTGTATACCTGTATAGGTTGCAGAAATGGGTAGAATTTTGAGCATCATAGAAATTTTACTAAATAAATTTCTTAACACCAATTTTTTTTATGTGAACTTGAATACAGTCCAGGTAACTAAATTATAAATTACCATATTATAAAAGATGCAAAAATTTAATTCTGCTATCATGGTATACTTTATAATTTTAACCAACAACCGTGACATTTGTGCAGACGGACACTCCAACTGTAAGTGAATTTTATTTCCATATAGTATGTCTTATGAACTCATTTAAGCTCAAAGCGCTGATCCCATTTGTCTTTCGTCCATCTATCTGTCATTTTTTTTTTACACTTTCAACTTTTTTCTCAAGAATCACTGAGCAAATTTCAACCAAAATTGCCACAATTAAAACATCACTGGGTAAAGGGAATTCAGATTTGCACAAATGAAAAACCATACCCTCTTTCAAAGGGAGATAATTGAGAGTTAGTTCAATTAATGTTCGGTGTTAAAATTCTCAACAACCAATGCAACAGAAGAGTATTTGGAACTTTCGCGAAGCCTTTTTCACAAGTGTACATCAATTTTGTTCAAATCATGTGTAGGTTTGGACAACTGTGGCCACGGGGTGTCAATTTTTTAAAAAGGAATATGTAGGGAAAATCTTCTTAAATCTTCTTTATACAGAACAGAAAAGTCATGATTAGTTATATTAATATCATCAAGAAGTGTACATTCACATGTCATAAACTCAAAACCATTGTGAAAGGGACTGGGACACAATGGGCGATTAAAGTTAT
This sequence comes from Saccostrea echinata, assembly GCF_033153115.1. Lineage (NCBI taxonomy): Eukaryota > Metazoa > Mollusca > Bivalvia > Ostreida > Ostreidae > Saccostrea > Saccostrea echinata. The sequence continues at coordinate 434,017 of NW_026889810.1, forward strand.
GCATAAGAATATTTGGAAAATTTAAAAATATTCAAAATCCATTTCTTAATATTAAACAGCAAAGCCATGATGGACATAATTGTATGGAGGCATCCTTAGGTAGTGGCTAGGTTAAAGGTTCTTCAGATCTTGACCCTTAAGCCTGGGGATAGTGTGGGTTACAATAGATATTCAAAGTTTAACATACAAGAGACAGATTATATGAGAAATATGTTTAAAGATAAAATTCTATCAAGGACAACAAAGCCTTTTTCATTATTATATGTTAAAGAAAGTCTTTAAAAATCTAAGTTGTGACCACTTAATATATATTTAAACATTTCAATACTTATTTCTGCTTTTTCCTAGCCAAAGTGCTCAGGTGAGGTATGTGGCCGATGCACCTCTTTTTTTCTATACATTTGGCACAAAAATTGTTTATGTGAATATTGCTTGAAAAAGTTGAAGATTAATAAAAAGCTAACATAGTATTGGGTATAGTGAGTCACCCTAGGGCCTAATACTGAAAGAACCCAAATGATTTTCTCTAAATGAAATAAATGAATATACAAATATATATATATATATATATATATATATATATATATATATATATATATATATATATATATATATATATGTACTTTTATTATTTATATGCAAATGAAGAATGTATGATAACATTTTTTTGAAACAGATATCCTTCAGAAGGAGTGAGAGAAACACAACCTGTGGGATTTGCCTTGACAGACCCAAAAGTGCTTTCCTATTATGTGGCCACACCTTTTGTATGGTATGTGCCACACAAATGGAGGCAAACAAGTTAGGTTGTCCAATTTGCAGGGATCCAATCCTAAAAGTAAACCCCCTTTTCCAGTAAGAAGTAAATGAAGAGAACTAAAGAAATGGTTTTTGTCTATAGCTCTACTGGTCAGCCACTAGAAGAACTTATGTAATAGTAAGGTGTCTATCATCTGTCTGTCTGCAAACAGTTTTTTTTTTTTTCAGAATGCTATCCCCTATTCCTTCTACAATATTAAAATTGGCATAAAAGTATATTACACTTGGATGCATAATTCAATGGTTAAGTCTTTGATTCAATGAACCATAATGCCATAGTTACTAAAAATAGAGATTTCTGTGAAATATTCTCAAACTTCTCCCTGTTCAGTTTTCATCTTATTTTATTGTAATTTGGCACACTTGTAAACTACACTATGATACATAATTCTCTTTATTTGTTTTGATGATCTATTGCTCCACTGATACTATAATAGAAGTTTCTTTAGAAACTCTCAGGATACTCCTACCTATTCAGATTGATTTCAGTATAACTTTAAATGCATGTAGACTACACTGAGATATATAATTCTATCTAATATGATTTCTGATTTGAGAAATGGTGTTGACAAGGTTACTAAAGATAGAAATTTCAGTGAAATTCTTTCAAAAACCTACCCCTACAATTTTTATTTGATTTCACTATAACTATAAACACACAGGTAGACTTGTCTATTTCTTTGTGAAAAGTACAAACCAATAGAGCTACAGTCTCTTCATAGACTTATGGTTTTTAGCTCACCTTAGCTGAAAGCTCGAGTGAGCTTTTCTTATCACCTATTGTCCATCCATCTGTCTGTCTAGCTGTCCATCTGTAAGTAAACTTTTCACTTTTTCAACTTTTTCTCAAGAACCACTTGGCCAATTTTTTTCAAAAATTGGTACAACACATTTTTAGGTAAAGGGGGGTTAATTTGTTAAAATGAAGGGTTAAGTACCTTTACAAGGGGAGATAATTAAGAAAATACAAAAATAGGATAGGTTTGCCAAAAAATCTTCCTCTTAAGAACCCCTGGGCTGGAAAAGCTGAAACTTATTTGGAAGCATTCTTGGGGGAGTGTAGATTCTTAATTTTCAAAATCATGAACCCCTGTGATAGGGTGGGGCCATAATAGGGAATCCAAGTTCGACATAGAAATACCTGTATACAGGAAAAATCTTTAAAAATCTTCCTCTCATGAACCAATGGCCCAGAAAAGATAAAGATGAAATGTATTTGAAAGCATTATAGGATAGTATAGATTCTAAATTTCTAACATCATGTTCAGAAGGGGGGGGGGTGTTAAGGTGAAGCCACAATAGATATTAGAAGGGGGGAAATATGGTAAAGATATTACTCCGGTGAGCGATGTGGTCCCTGGGCCTATTGCTACTCTTTTTCATTTTTGAAACAAATTATACTTGTTATTGATCAATTATTTTTTCCTGCAATGAGGTAAAATCAGCTTTTATCTAAAATGTAATTTTTATGGTTAATTTTGTATTCTTCATGTATTTGTAGAGGGATATGTTTTCAAATTGCTACATTTTTTAATTTGGAACATTTCTATACATGATTTTTAAAAGGTTAATTTCCTGAAGAGTTTTAACATCATACAAAAGATAAAGGGAAACTTTTATTTTGAATATTAAGCATTTTGAAAGGAATTCAATTGATATTTTCTTTACTGTTACTTGTGTATTATTGTCATTCTAATCATTTAAGGTAGTGCAAAATAGATAGGCAAAAAGTTTCCTAACATTCATTTTTTTCAGTTATATTTTGTTACAAAATCTATTTGTATATTAAATATCTGTATTCAAAGAAATTCAACCAAATATTTTTTACCCAATTAGTTTAAAATATGGACTATCAGACCCCTTTAAGAAGAAGATGGAATCAGATAATTGACTTAAGAATGTGCTCTATTTAAAATTTATCAATTGATGTATTACAAACTTGTGCGATATGCTGTATTAAGGACCCTGTCTACACCCGTGTAAAATGTTTTTGAGAAAAAAAATATTCTATAAAGATGTTCAAATTAGTTTAGCTTCTTTTGTTAATTTTCACTAAATGGTACATGGCATTTACCCCCAGGAAAAATAATCAAATATATATAAAAATAGGATGTCTCTATTTTAAAAAAAAAAAATATAATGAAGACATGTCACGGCTTATTTCCTTTCTTTTAAAGATTTATGATTATATAGACAGTAAAGTAGTATTAATTTTATCTTTTGTACCTTTTAATAAATGAGTAAAAATAATTTTTATAGGTGATTTGTACTACCTTAATTGATCAGAATCATACCAATTTCACTCTCATGTATGCTTAAACTGCAGAGATACTGCATCTGTAATAGAATTTTTTTCTATTTCAAATTCTTGTTGTTTAAAAGGAAACCTGCTTCATTCTCCAGCTCAGGAGATGTTTTACAGTGATTAACTGACATTTTCCAATCCATTGGCCCTGTATCATGTACTTGGGTAAAAGCTGCACATGCACAATTCTGACCTTAAACAAAGTTTTAAAATATAACATGTCTTATGTGAAGCATCATACAAATTTGATTTGCATAACAGTTTGTTGATTTTTTTTAAAGGGAAAACAGCTTGGTAATTTAGTGTTGATATTTTTTGTGATTTCATGATGAAGTACACAGGGATCTTAATTATTTTCACAGGAAGTTGATAAGTTAAAGTACTGAAACTGTAATGACATCTGTATATATGGCTATTAGGAATATTTTGACACCTTTATCAAAAGTGTAGAAAAGAATTTAAATGCATATTTTTACAGTTGATAAAACAAGATGCCAGATACGAGATGTGCAGCAATAGTTGTTAATTACAAACAATTTTTTGCAGGTACTTTTTTTGATAAACTTAATAAACAATTTAAAGTTTTTTTGTGTTCAATTATTTTTGTTGTGTAAATGACAGCTAGAGGGTAAATGTTGAGATTTTCAACATAAGATCTTCATTAGCTCATTTAAGTCATCTTGCTTTTGTTGACTTAGGACCTCAAATGAAACCCCATGCTGCAACAAGTTACATATGCAGGACTGATAGATAGATTTTGAGAAGCTTATTAAATTTGATAGACTAAGGATTCAAGCATAAAGTAATTTTACTGATTGTACACTGAATTATTGATCATCCCAGAAGAAAGTAACATGGCAAAGGTATTTATTGACCTTGTCAATACAGTGAAACTTGTCTCATCCAGATGTTGCGTATTATGAAATCATGATTTTTGTATCAAACAAGATGTGTTTGTGAAACATTGATGCCCCCTTATGGCAACATAGTGAGGATTAAACTTTTCTTAAATGCAACTTTCATAATTTCATTTGGTACCCAAAGTAAGGTCTTCTAACTGGAAATACAATAGTGAAATATGAAAACCCTATCACCTTCTGTTTCTAAGTTATGGCCAGGTTTAGGTTTTTTCACAAGTACAAAAATCTTCAAGATCAAGGTCAAAAGTCAAGGTTATTGGTATCCAATGAAATGTCTTCACACAAAAATCCATATGTGAAGTATGGAAGCCCTAGCCTTAACTATTAAAAAAATATGACCACGGTTAAAAAGACTTTAAAAGTAGGTTAAACACCAAGATCAAGGTCAGAAGGTTAAAGGTTATTGTTATCTAATAAAAGGTCTTGTCACAAGGACTACATATATAAAGTATGGAAATCCTAGTCCTTACCATTCAAAAGCTATTGCAAAGGTTAATGGGTTTTGCCAAAAAGAATACACAATTATGTAAAGCCGGGAAGCCCTAGCTCTAAACGTTCAAAGTTATTGCCAAGGTTAAAGTTTCTCACAAGTAGGGAAGCCATCAAGGTCAAAAGGTTAAGATAATGGGTATCCAATAAATGGTCTTTCACAAAGAAAACATGTGAAGTATGGAAGCACTAGCCCTTACCGTTCAAAAGTTATGGCCAAGGTTAAAAATATTAAAAAGTAGGTCAAATATTAAGGTCAAAGGGTCAGAGGTCTTGCTATCAAATAAAAGATTTTGTCACAAGAATTAAATAAGTACGTATGACAGCACTATCTTTAAAAGATATGGTCAAAGATTGTTTTTTAAAAGTAGTTCAAACTCCAAGGGCAAAGGATCAAAGTATTTGGAATTCAATGAAGGGTCTCCTTACAAGGATTACATGTGTGAAATATGAAAGGTATAGCCTTTACATTTCAAAAGATATTCCAGGGTTAACATTTTTTAATAAGTACGGAAATCTCCAGGGTCAAAAGGTCAAGATTGGTGGGTATCCAATGAAATGACTTGTCACAAAATATGCACATGTATCATTATACCCTTGACTACATGTATATATTTGTTTTCGTAAGCCTAGTTTTCTTTTTAAAGGTGTCATAATAATGAAAAAAAGGAAGATTTAAGGAATCTCTGTCTTATTGGAATAGTATGCCTGGGCATCAGTGATAGTTGGAAACATGGGATAATTTGCATAACTGGCATAAACCCTTTCCGTTTAAATCATTCTTTGTTTCTAACTAGAGTTAATGTCTTTGGCATACTCCACTAAGTAGACAGTGATTTCTTAATTTTCATTTCACTGTAAATTAAAATTGTAAAATTAGATTTTAAAAATGTAGACTAATAAATTTAAATAACACGAGGTCTTCCATTTCAATTTCTATAGTCCCTGCCCATTGACGTCAGGATCGAGACAACTGCAGAAGATTTAGATGCATAATATGGCCACGTTAAATTTTAATTTCATTAATAAAAATCTGCTGATACCAGATTCTAAATTGTTGATGTAAATTATAAGGATAGAAATTATATGAATATTTTTATGCCCCCGTAAACAAGGTTTCGGGGGTATATAATTTTTCACATGTCTGTCTAGCTGTCTTTCTAGCTAGCTGTCTCTCTGTCTGTTTGTCCACAAAAACTTTAACCTTGCACATAACGAAGCTATGACTATTATATTTCACCTGTGTATTTCGTGTGACAAGACTTTTTCTTGGGGTACCACCAAATTTGACCTTGACCTAGGAGTTTCACCCACTTTTACACAAAATTTCCAAACTTTTACTTTGGCCAAATTTATCTTTTGAACAGTAAAATCAGGACTTTTCTACTTCATATACTAGTATGTATTCTTTGTGGCAGGACCTTTTATTGAGTGCCAAATTTTTTTTACCTTGACCTTGGAGACTTTAGTACTTATGAAGAAAACTTTAACATTGACCATACCTTTTGAACGTAAGAGCTAGGGCTTTCATACTTCACATATGTAATCCTTGTAAAAAGACGTTTTTTAAGATGCCAAGAATATTTACCCTTTGACCTTGAAGTTTGGCTTACTTTAAAAATACAACCTTGACCATAATTTTTGAAGGGTTAGGAGGAGGGCTTTCATCCTTGTGACAAGACCTTTTAATTCATGTCAAGAACCTTGACCCTTTGACCTTGGAGCTCGGCCCATTTTTACAACAAAAAAGAAATTTTTACTTTAGCCATACTTTTTAAATGTTAGATACTATGGATTTCGTATTTTAAATGTCAATTTTTTGCGACATGATAATTTATTTGAAACCAACAATTTTAACCTTGACCTTTGAGATATCTGTACTTACGAAAAACTTTAACCTTGACCATAACTTTTGAACGCTGAAGATAAGGGCTTTCATACTTAACATATGAAAGCTTGTGAGAAGACCTAGTATTCATTGGTATGGCACGCCAAATTCACAAAAATGAGATAATCATAGTTTCACAATCGATAAACTAGGTTTATCGGTTGTAAACTATAGTTTACGAATTGTAAACTATAATTAACAACGTTAATCTATATTTCACATCTGTAAACCATAGTTAACGCGATAATCTATGTTTCACAACCGTAAACTATACTTAACACCGAAAACAATCATTTGCGATTGCAAAACATAGATTTTCTGATAAATACAGTTTCACGATTTGTAAACTATAGTTTACAAACCGTTAACTATAGTTAACGATCTGATAAATATAGTTTCACGATTTGTGAAACTATGATTAACAACCGTTAACTATAGTTTACGATTGTAAACTATAGTTTACAAACGTGAATCTATGTTTATCAACAAAATCTATTGTTAACGCTTATTACAGACAGATAAACTTAGATTAGCATTCGTAAACTATAGTTAACAACCGTTAAATATAGTTTTACAGATGAAAACTATACTTATCGAATCGTTAACTATAGTTTACGATTTGTAAACTATAGTTTACAGTCGATAAACCTAGTTTATCAATTGTGAAACTAGGTTTTACTCATTTTTGTAAATTTGGCGTGCCATACATTGGATATCAACAACTCTGACCTTAGAGTTTGGCCTACTTTTCACAAACTTCTACCTTGGCCATAACTTTTGAACGGTAAGGGCCAGCGCTTTTATACTTCCCATATGTAATCTTTAGGTCCTTTCTTTAGAAACCAACAACATTGACCCTTTGACCTTGACCCCGGAGTTTGTCCTACGTTTAAACAAGAATAGATATGGGTTACCCCATATCCAAAGATATTCGACTTATAGATTTAGTATGTTTAACAGTGTATATATAATGACTTCTATGGGAAAAAAACTGCGCTGTCTAGTTATATGTAAATTTCGTGAGTCCGTAGCATTACTGTCACCCAGTCTCATAACAAACAGTGCACATGTTTACCTGTGTCCGCAAGACGGCTTTGGTGTACACACGTGCGAGCAGAATCCGGCCAGGGATTGAAAATTCCATCATTTAATAATACAAACACAGAATGATTATTTTTTTCTCTAAGAGGAAACTATATGATAATTTTTACGGACAATTAAAATGAACTTAATACAATTGTTGATTAAAGTATAATCAATTCATCGGTGAAAAGATATCAATCGAAGAATGACCTAGATATCCTCTGTTATTAAACATGTTAAAAAAAGCTGAGGAGGGAGGACGGAGCGAGCGTACGTAGGAATATTAATATTTTTTAATTGCATTTCGGGGGGAAAGGGATCTATGGAGAAAAAAATGTACGTTAATTTTGGTTTCTTTTATGTATGACATGCACAGCATTACTCTTATCATGAACAATAATGTTGTAACTCACTTATCGTGATGGAACTATTTTCGTCGGAACAATTTGTGTGAGTCGATGCTGACTACAGTAATATATCTTGAACTGTTAGTAAACACTGATCGAATATATTAAAAAGGTCATTACCTTTGAATAAGTGGTCTTAAGGTTTTATATTTCAAAATTGTATTTCTTGTGAAAAGGTCTTACTTTAGGTACCAACACATTTTATCTACATTTGAGAGAGCTTAACCTTCGCTATTATACCATACGGGGGCATCAGTGTTTCACAGACATATCTCGTTACCATAATTCATTGTTCGCAAGTGGGAGATCAAGTGATCATCCTCCAAAGATATTTAATTTCATTTTGTTCAATTATTAAATCTTGCAAAGATGCTTTTACAGTGTTATTTATTGGAAAATATACAGTACATGTACATTGTATTTAAAACAAAGGGTAAATTAAAACGTAAAATACCCCGATTCCGGAGTAAAGATAGTTACACACTGTGCTGATCTATCAATTGGAGGATCACCTGGTACAGTTGAACAGCTTCTTGTGCATTACTCGGGACAAATGTGTTGATATCCTCTCCAGTAACTAACTCTAATAAATGCAAAAATTCTTCTGTACATCCTCGTTCTGGATTGTCGTCTGTGTAATTGTACTCAATATCTTCCAAAACAGTGCTATCGCATGGCAAGCGAAAGCAGAAATATCTGGCCCCGAATCATAATGGCTGATAAAATAATATATCTGGAACTCCTGAAATCAATTCTCTACCTCTTTGCGCTCGAATGCGATGGATGTTCCAGGTTTGTTTAAACAATTGCAAATGTTCTTGTATCAGCGGCATGAAACAAAAGCGTAAGCACTCAAGGTGCACAGGATCTGCATTGTTGACCTTTCCTGAATCAATCATATCTTTGAAAGTGTTCCTCCAGTACTGCGTGAAATGTCTTTTCAAAAAACTCCATATCATTTCAATTCTTTGATTAGCTGTTGATCTTCCAACTGAAACGCTTTTCCGTCCGTTCATACTGTCTGTATGGTAAGAACGTAAGACTTCTTGTATACACAGGACAAGTGAATTTTCAGTACCGGCATCACACCGTGTAAGCCTTGGAACACCTTTAATCTCTTTCAGATAATTGATGAAATATTTCGCAACAATTCGGGGATTGTTGTTTGATGGTCCAACTTCAAGCCACAGAACTTTTCGAGAAAATCCATCTATCGCTCCATGTATGGCAAAACCAAAGGGTTTAAGTTTATCATTTCCATCCAAATGAATGACAAAGTTGGGTCCCTTACTGATATATTCCCTCCGCCGGAGACAATTTCTACTTCTTAGTCTTACACCTTCGGGATCAAAAGTTTCTAACAACATTCTAGTCGTTTCCTGAGTGACGCGCAATTTACAGAAAGTATTCAAAAGTTTCCACATACTTTTGTATCCTAAATCATTGTATCCAAGTCTGTGCATTTCTAGCATTTTAATCAGAATCTCTCTTAAAGGACTTTCATTTCCTCTACGTCTTAGTCCAAGTTAGTCTGCAAAATCCGTTCCACTGATCTTTTGCTTAATATGATATGGTGAGTAAAAAGTAAAAATCCACAAATATCCGTGGCATTAAAAGATAAGTTAAAATAGTGTCGAACCAGGTCAATCGTGGTCATGTCATCAAATGCGCCTGGCAAAACAGCAGATGCTTGCGATACCACCATACAAACAAATACGCCTATAAGATGAACCTGAAGTTAGAGATTTTATAAGAATGTTACAGAAGAATCACACAGTCCAATTGTTCACAACGCTCATATGGAATATAGCTCTTTTCAGTAAAAAAAAATCTGACATATTTCAGTACAAAAAAAATCTGACATATAATCTTTCCAAAACAAATATAATTAATAATTATAGTTAACTTAATAAAATACAGCCAGCTTTGGTTTATCTAAAGCTGTATTTTTTAAACGTTCTTTTAAATTATTTTACTAAATATGTTTTTCATACACATTGTACATGTATATAGAATACTCCATTTCTCTTAGTTTTCAAGATAAAACTTTTACAGATCATATTGTTCATTTTTCATAAATGAATATGATATTTAGTTTTTAAGACTTTATGGGTTGTTGAACTTATTCAACTTAAGAATGGACAAGTTATATATTCCTTTTGTTAATTAAGTACTGGCACGAAAAAGATCCCTCCCTGCTCAGTGGCCCTGAGTACTGAGTATAGGACAAATTATGCAGCCGTCCACCGGCACGTAGTGGCGTCTCCATGTGAGTGAAAATTTCTCGAGAGGGACGTTAAACAATATACAATCAATAATGTTCCTGTATGGACTCATCGTGCAAGTGAGTCTTTAAACTGAACGCACCCCAATCTCCACTTGGAGTTTTCTATCCAATTTTTAAAAAAAATCATTCATTTTATTTATATCCCTAAAAAGGGGGGGGGGTAAATCGAGTAAATTTGAATCGCCTGTCCCTAAGGATGATTTTGGCAAGTTCGTTACGAAGTTATTAATTGGTTATAAAGAACTTTAAAAATAATTAAGTTATCATAGAGGCGACAAATAGATCTGATGAACAAACTTAAACAGACAAACTATAATCTGAGCATTTTTATTATTATTATTTTTTTTTTGCTCAGGTGAGCTGTATCGTATATACAATAAACTTAAATTATACTTTTGTCAGGAACGTTATAAATATTAGATGAATGACAATGAAATGATCAGACACACGTCTGAAAAAAAACCCACATGATAACCTCTTATCAAGGATTAAGATATTGATACTAGCATACAGAAATGTTTAAAATTTACATCTCAGATTAACTTTTCTAGAATTTTGTGTATCGAGAGCTTTTACAGTATTCAAATTATACACATTTACCTTGATCATCTTCTTACGTTCGTTCAGAGCTTAGCAGTGTGTGTAGAACTCTATATTTCGAAATATACCCCTTCACTTTAATATACTTGCTTAAGCGTAACACGACAAATTTCTTGTCGAAAAACATGAAGTTGTAAAGAAATTGACGTAATAGCGCAATAAAGGGAATCATATTGACATAATTAATTCTTGTTGTTTGAAATTGTAAAAAACTTTCTACACATTTTTTTTTGGTAACAAATGTTATTGAGCAAAAAAATATCATGATTTGATCAATGTCAGCAAAGCGTTAACAGGACGGTTAAATCACCCAAAGTATATCGTTCTTTTCTGATCTTCTTGGGCAAATCGACAAAATTTTGACGTTAATTACATTTTATTAGCAGATAACGCTATATTTATTTCGCAATTTTGAGGTATAACACAACAACACGAGGCGGTTATACGTTTCCGTAGGTTTATATAGTAGAGTCTGTTCAATACAAAAAATGGCGTCAAAATCAAAGGAATGATGACGATAACAGTGATAAATAAACATTACAACTGAAATCTACTTCATTCCATGACAAATCACTTGTCACGGAAGTATCAGATAATTATCAAAACGAGTAGGAATGGCCAGGTTGTGGCTAATAGTAGGCCAAGTATTTCTACACACCGATGTCTAAACGTTTGCATGGTTAAGATTTGTTTTCAACGTAAATTTAATGTAAATAATAAAGATTTTCAGGTTAAATTCATGAAATTAAGGTTTAAAATAGATGTAAATAACCGAACCGAAAAACCCGAAACCGAAAAGAAAATTTACAGAACCGACCCCACCCGAAAAATGTTGGAGCCTTGACAGCCCTAGCTTCATTTAATCTTCCTTTTGGCATTTTATGCATTTCTTCAGTTAGGAAAATTGACAAAACCTAACAGCGTTAAACAACAGGATATTCTTGCTAAACACCTTAAATTTATTTCAAATAACCAGTCAAAAAAAGCATTGAACCGACAATCCCCTACTGCAAACATTCCAACAAAACTTCCGCAGAATCCTAATGAATTGTTATGCATTTAGGAGGCCTGTAAAAACCAATCACCTTATGTAACCTTATTTTCATTCATGGACAGCACACTAGTGCCACGAAAGTTTTTACAGACTATCTGCAGTTAGCTCTTTCTGCGTTTGGGGTTCCCAGGAATCTTTACCAGGCTCACAGCTTTCGAATCGTGGCTGCTACGACAGCAACAGATATGGTTGGTCAGGAATACAAATTCAGTATATGGGGCGTTGGTAGTCGACAGCATTCGGAAAGGACATTCGAATTTCAGTTTTTAAACTAAAATCTAGTGTTCACTAAGTTTCGGATCATATTTACTTCTCTCCCTGTGGTTCCATGAAGTCTGGAGCTTCTGATCCACCTCCATCTTTGTACATATACAGACCCTAAAACGTGCTACTACACCTCAGAAACGAACCGTACCGTTCCGTGCAAGAAGCGTACCTTACCGTGCAAGAAGCGTACCGTACCATGCACAAAGCGAACCGTACCGTGCAAGAAGCGTACCGTACCGTTCATAAATAATTTTTGAAATAATTATGCAAGCCACGGGACGTGGTTATTTGGTCATTGCAAGATTCGGAATGCTTTTGGGACGAAAGCCAGGCCAATCAGGACCCGTGCCGAAAGAGCCATAACTACACCAACTACGGTGGGCCAGATTTCACAACCGGCACAAGTCCCGCAAACACGTGACCAGATTCCTCCCCATTAATTGCAGCCCTCAATTCTCCTCCCATAGTGGATCAGACAGACAGCCCCCAACACAACACAATCCGAAATGCAGCAAGCTACTAGTCATCCACAATATCCCCAGACCCCAAACGGTAACCAAGATGTCGCAACACCAGTGCCATCTATAGTGTATTCCACCATCAAACTCAGGTGAAACTACATTAACAAGTGTTTCTGTTGAGCTTAGGGTTCATGTCCCCAAGGCCATTAAAGAAAAAAATATATGGTCTAAACAATACATTGATTTGGCTAAAGTTCTTCATTTAGAAATAAGACAATCATGACCTGCATTAATCCTCCATTGTTGAAAGTCAATTGGTCATCGAACCCAACACCAAAACAATCAAAATCACTACAATTCAAATTGGGTAAACGATTTTATGATATTTTGCAGCATATACCTTGGTAGGCACCTCTAAGATTCGGAGCATATTGAAATTAATGCACACGGTACGCCTAGGCTACAGCCAAAACACTAATGCTAATTGGCTCAAATAAGACAGACAGTTACGTCGATTAAACTACATGTATTAATATTTCGAGTTATCAATATTCTACTTTACATTCAATTTCTCGATTTCAGTGGGAAAGATTCAGAGCCTCGACTCTTCAAGAAAACAAGAATCCAGCCAGTGTACCTCCGGCATTATTGTCTCTCTTAGACCCAATGTAGAAAGTTCGCTTGAAGCAGCAGTATCAGAAAACACTGCTTCAATTGCCAAATAACATAAACTCTTTCGAAACCTCCCGTTCTAAATATAATTTTGACTTATTTTGGCCTCCACCAGATCATAACTACGTCGCACACCTCCGTGCAAATCAAACAACGTATTCAACAGAAAGATGTTACTTAAACGGTATTAGTTGCAAAATCCAGTTTGAGGGGGGGGGGGGGGTATTGGCAACACTAAAGCCTTTATAGTTGATAAAATGTTGGAAGGTTTCCGTAGGCAAATTCCTGCAAAAGACCTATACGATCCCGAATTTTTCAACAAATGCTGAATTAAATGATATCTATTCTACCTACAGTGTGCTAAAACACCTACGAAACTACAATGTATTCAACTGCCTTTCAATGGGCATTTTTTGCACTTCTGCGCATCAGCGAATTTACTTTCACCAGTAACTTCACACTGGGACTATCCTTCCAAGATGTCGCTATTGTCGAAGAAAAAATTCTTTGTTAATCAAAAGTTCAAAAATTGATCAATATCGCAGGAGTTCCACATTACAAATTATATTCATGTAGGATGTATTTCGTATAGGCGTTTTATAGTCCCATTTTTCCTTCTCTCGCCGTTCGTTCAGCGTGCGTTCAACGTTAAGTTTTGCGTTCAGCGTACACCGTGCGCTTGCCTTTAAAAAAAGAGTCCAGCGTTCGCTCTTCGTTCGTTCATTTTGTGTTCAGTTATCGTTCAGTATTCATTGTCATTCGGAACTCGGATGTGAAAGGACATATATTAAAGGGAGGAAGAATGACTTTGCGAGCATCTACATGTTTTGAAATTTTTTAAAACACATCTCGTGTTAAAAAAATGTTATTTTATGAAAAATATATTATTTCATTAAGTCTTTTTTTTGTTTCGAATCTGAAATTTACGTAATATCAATATTGACTGGAATGCGCATGCGCATTTATATTCCTTGTTTGTAAACAGCAAGACTCAGTCTCATAAATTTTTTGACGATAATCACACTTCATTCCACGGGAATTTGTGGAAACGTTCCTTAGGATATCTACTACCACTTTATCCAGGTAACATGTGGTTTTTCTTGCAGATTTCTTTTTTTTACCAAAAAGCGTCACATGGCGTGGGTGCGATGGTACTTTCATTGTTCGAACGTGCTAAGATGGGGATCAGATTACTGACTACTGTACGGTTGAACTATGTGTACAGTGAATCGTTTGTATTGTAATCTTTTGACATGCATAAACTAATTATTCACGTTAGACCTTTAATTATGTGTTTTCGTCGAACAGACTTTTTCCATAAGGTAGCAGCTTATGTAACACTATGACGTCACTCTGTATTGGGGGTTCGCATAAAACAAGACTAAAAACCCGTTATATTGCGACATTGAGCGAAGAATTTTACTATGGTAATAGTCGGGGTCGTGTTTCAAACCAATAACATTTATCGTCTATAACATCTGTGGCGCAGCCCATCAGACCAAGCCATGTAATTGTGTTAATTAGAGGGAGTGTCCTAGATTCTGCTGACCCACATTTCGATGTCGACTGTTTCGTTTTCCGAATTACAGCATTTTTAACTCAGCTTAGGAATTCCAGCCAATAATTGTCAATAATGGTGTAAAGTCTCTTTCAGCGGGAAACCACTAGACGTATACACATCCAGATTTTTTACCAAAGGCTTCTAAATGCTAACAGTCTTCTACAAGAATAATGTATTTTATACATATTCTAGAAGTTGAAAGGATTTGCCAATAGTCAGAAGTCATGTTGTGTAATGGAGTACATCTAAATAACTTGGTAATGTACAAATGTTTGCGCCAGATTCTTGGTGTTCTGCTACAGCACCTATACTGTTATTCAGTAAGCTATGAAGACAGGGGCTCCTAGCTTTATGTAATCATTGTATTAAGTGCTTCATGTGCCATTTGTTTTCATTTTATGTACTTTTAATAGTATCATTTACAAATTTGCTATGCTATACTTTATCAGCTTTAATTCTGGACTATAATTGTATTTTCATTTTTCAGCTCACAAGAAAACATATAAATTGGGTAATATATGCTATCCTCGATCAGGTAATTGATATAATTTCATTTACTGCCAGCACGCTTTTTGATAGCTGTTGGTCGTGTTATAACATATTGGTGGCACTTGATCTATTAAATACAGTACACGCACGTTATAATGATATGGATAACATTTAAATTAAATTAGATATATCCTATGCTCAGTTTGATAATAAATAACTAAGGAATGAAGTGATTTACAAAGCATTTTAATACGGAACAATTTGCTAAGCTATTCAGTTAGCTGTTATACTAGCTGCCATTGAATCACAGATTGCCATGCTTTTAGATAAGCAACTTCCTTTGTGTATATTTATGATCTACGATATTACCTGGGTGTTTAAATATGCGACACATACTGTTGTTGGCCTCTTAAGATATATGCTTGCTTATATATCACTAATTGGCTTGTCAAGTTTGGGGACAGTATATTCGAGCTGTTTGCTGGTATATAGCTATAAATGTGTGTTTCAGGTCCGGAATCCATACCAAATCTTCAGTCGCACAGTGCTACAGCAGTAGCCTGAGATGGTGGAAACAAAGACTCTTCGCAACAGACCTCAACCCAGATTTTGGTGGAAGAGAACACGATCAGGTAGTTCCTTTCAGCCATCTGTTAACATCCCTCCCTCTGGCTAAGTGTCACTTCTCTTAGAATTGACGACAAAGTAAAGGGAAAAATACATGCTGGAGAGTATGTAAAATTGTTCTCCCTTCTATTGCTGATATGGATAAATATCAGTTAAAAAGATAGCCAATAGGGCAAATTTAGGTGACGGACACTGAAAGACCAGACTTCTTGCCCATGGCAAATTTGGATGGCCCTTATAAGAACCTTTTAGTGATTTTTTTTCAAGGGTTTTCTCCCGGCTTTGGTGCCGATGACTTGGGGGGTTCGAACTGATGAAAAGGGAGACCTGGGTTGAGGGCGAGGAGGACGTGTCCTGGGAGCCACTAAACTAGGCTCACTACGTCTATATAGCGAACAGGGTAGACGTCCGGGTTAGCTGCAAAATCGTAACATGAGGTTCTCTGCTGGCATCCCACGTAGATGAAATTATTTGACTTCTCTTTCGTACAGTCCCTGAAACGTTCTACTTTCCCACCTGAACGCTGAACGAACGCAGAGCGAACGGTGAGTGAACGATGTGTGAACGCTGAACGCAACTTGGTGAACGATGTGTGAACGCTGAACGGTGAGCGAACGCAGAACGCGAACGGAGCGCAAACGCGAACGCAAAGTGAACGGTGAACGAACGGTGAACGCAAGATGAACGATTTATTCGGAATCCCTCTGATCTTTTCCTTGCATTGAAACTATTCTTTTGTATTCTAATGTCAGGTGCCAAAAAATAAATAAATAAACAAATTAATGAATAAATAAATAAAATGAATGCTACAAAATTGTCCTAAGAAATTAAAGACGATACATGCACATTAAGTAAACTAAGTTTCTTTTTTTACTTGTATGATGTTTAAATTCAACTTTTTAATCACACGATTTTTATCGCTGTAAAACATTGTAATTGTTACCGAACGCTGTAGTATAAAAGATAAAAATATTTTAGTTTGAAAATAAATATGTTTATTCTTATTTGATAAAAAAAAAAAAGCAGTACAAATAAGAGAAAACTTCTGATTTATAGAATGAATTATAACGGTTGTAACACCCATTCATATATATTTCCGTGCCAAGGCGATTCCGTTTAAAAACCAGAAGTTTCTGATGAGACTGTAGCTCTACTGGTCTGTTTGTATAACAAAAGAAAAGTAGCACTTGGATTTGAAACATTGCAACATGCAACAATAAATAGAATTATGTATCTTAATGTAGTCTACTTTTGTGACAAGTTATATTGAAATCAAATGAAAACTAGAAGTAGTAGCGTTTTGAAAGTATTTCACGGAAATTTCTATTTTTAGTAACCATGACAACACCATTCACCCAAATAAAAAAAACAGAAATACATATTATGTATCGTAGTGTATTCTAACTGTGTGCCAAATTAGATTGAAATCAGACCAAAATTGTAGGAGGAGTAACGTTTTAAAGGAATTTCAAAGAAATTTCTATTTTAAGTAACCATGGCAACACTGTTCATCGAATTCAAAAACCAATGCAATAAATTATGTATCTTAGTATAGTCTTCTTGTATGCCAAATTATATTAGAAGCAGACTTAAACAGTAGCAGGAGTAGTGTTTTAAAGGAATTTCACAGAAATTTCTATTTTTAGTAACCATGGCAACACCGTCCATTGAATTCAAAAACTGATGCAAAAAATTATGTATCTTAGTGTAGTCTACTTGTGTGCCAAGTTATATTGAAATCGGACTAAAACTGTAGGAGGAGTAGCGTTTTAAAGGAATTTCACAGAAATTTCTATTTTTAGTAACCATGGCAACACCGTCCATCGAAATCAAAAACCGATGCACTAAATTGTGTATCTTAGTGTAGTCTACTTGTGTGCCAAGTTATATTGAAATCGGATCAAAACTGTAGGAGGAGTAGCGTTTTAAAGGAATTTCACAGAAATTTCTATTTTTAGTAACCATGGCAACACCGTCCATCGAAATCAAAAACCGATGCACTAAATTATGTATCTTAGTGTAGTCTACTTGTGTGCCAAGTTATATTGAAATCGGACCAAAACTGTAGGAGGAGTAGCGTTTTGAAAAATTGTTTACAGACAGACAGACGGACGGACGACGGACACCTTACTATCGCATAAGCTCTTCTGGTCTCTGACCAGTAGAGCTAAAAAAGGGGAAAAAAATGAACAAAGGTCTGTGGACATACTGCATAAGTACATTCCCTTTTTACATTTTTACTGCAATAATATTTTATGTGTCATTTCTATTTTTGCTGATGACTTATTAAGCACACTCCTACATGTACATGTACCTGTAGACATTTCCCCGTGATTATACTCGGACAAGATTACACAAAGAGGCATACATATTCATATTTCTGTTATAGATTAAACTTTCAGAACTTGGTATTTAAGCAATATGCTGTCATAGTTTTTATCAAAAAGACAAATGAGAGAGAGAGAGAGAGAGAGCGATTCCGTTTTGACCCTCCTCCCTTTCAGGCTTCACCAAATGTTTGTACCGATATCAAACAAAATTCTTCATTTTTTTCTAAGTATATCAAGCAACGAAAGAAACTTTTTTTTTATCAACATATCCATTTGTTTGACAGTCATACTCGTTTCTTTTTTTCACTCGTTTTTTCCCCCTGCTTCAAGTTCACACGAAGTCCACGTGCTTGTCCTGTCAATCAAAATCATTCGACACTGTGCAGGTGTGAAAGTCTCGTCACAACGAAGACGAAGTGCTACTATCTCCAACAAGTTTTAAATTTTTTTAACCATTTCTAGATTTGATTCCAACATTTTTATATAAATAAATAATTAAAATACATTGGACATTAACACTTCAATTTGAAACACACTCTCTGCCAATTTAAAATACCATCGCCGACACTTGTATATTTTGAACTACTATTGTTTAATGACTTTTTTTAGATGCATGCTTTTTTTGAGACTGAAATTTTTGTGGTACAAAACATATTTACTCCTTTTTAAATTTTTATAAAATATACTAGAAATACTGACTAAGTAACTGATTTGGGAGGAAAAGGGGGGGGGGCTCTTAATCGTATCGAATGGCAAATACAGTGCATGTAAAGTCGCAGTGAAGGAAGAATTTATTTTCTCTATAACTATAGACTTTATATTATCATAGTAGAGAAAATCTGTAGTGTATTACATTTTAAATAAATATTTATATAACCATACTATCAATTTAATTCGCTCCAAAGATGTTTAATTAACAAGATATCTGCAGTACTATGTATAATTCTCAGAACTTGTTCTATCATGTATTTCTGTAGTAACTGAATGAAAAAAAATGAGTTTTAATAGAAATAAATATTTTCGTAATTTTGCTGCAGTTTGTAACTTAATTAACTTGGATAATTATCTCTCCATTAACGATTTGTCGTCTATAACATAACAACAAAATGTTACAGTGTTTGAAGTATCTAGATATCGCCCGTATTTCATTTAAAATTTTCAGCATCGTTCTACATACATGTAGGTACATACTTATAACAACATTTATTTCATAGAGTAGATTAATAAATAACCTTACAGAAAAGTTAGAGTAATAAAAAAAATAATGTTAGAATATTGTGGATATTATTTCCAATGAGATAACGATTCTTTAAACAGTATATGTTAATTATTGAATTAAAAAAAACGTAAATCCTTAGTTACAAAAAGATAAGTCCTTTCACTTCGGAGTTCCGAATGACACTGAAGACTGAACGATAAGTGAACGCTGAACGCAAGGTGAACGAACAGAGAGCGAACGCTGAACGCTATGTGAACGGTGAACGCGAGCGCACGGTGAACGCAGAACGCAAAACTGTGAACGGAGAGCGAACGGTGAGCGAACGGAAAAATGGGAAAGTAGAACGTTTCAGGGACTGTAAGACATAGGGTACAGAAAATCCAGACTTCCTCAACCAGCGTTCCCCAGACCGGAATCATCCCTCGATACATTGACGGGGATAAAGGGGCTCTGCGGGGACTAGGACGAACTGGAGAGGGAGTGTATTCTCTTACCTCGTAACCTGATATGGTCTCCGGACTAGAGGGTACTGAAGGCCTCTGAGGAGGGGTGGGTGATGGATTCCTCCTATCTGAATCTGAATAATTCGTGACTCTTCTTCTTCTGTGTGACAACTTATCTTCATCCAATGAAACTCTTCCCATATTCAACCTCTTAATTTCTCGCCCTGTTGTGGTCCTTCGGGCCATCCAAACGGATGTGATCTCCACACCTGGGATGAAATACTCGAAAAATTCTGGTTTGGAGCAGCCGTCGTTTTTGGTTCTGGATTACAGCTAGTAACGAATGACACCGAGAGTTGACAAGAGGCCGTATTCATGCACACAGCGTGAGCGTAAAAGAGAACACCTTAAACGCGAGAGTAAAAAATTTCATGGAGTCAAATTGTGTTAACACATACATTTGGGAGAACAACTCATGGGATATTACCCCATATGAAGACACATTAAAAGCTCATAGAACTGAGATATTAAATCAAACTCTGATCTTATATACACCCGACTTTTATAAGTTTTTGAAACGAATTTTATGTGTACTATACCCGCATCCTATTTAGCACAATAGCAGAGAATTCCAAATTCCTACACGTAACCCAGTTAGGTTCTCCATGTGTACTAGAGAACATCATGAAAAACAAGTCCAGTTTGGGCGAAGCAAAGTAATTTGATAGGTGAAAAAATTCAAATACTCAGTAAAAGTGAAGCCAGCTAACTTGAAATTTCGTAACATCTGGTGTGAGCTATTTTAAAATTAAAATTTAAAATTTCATCAACAGATAGTTTTATACAGTGATCCGGTAACATAGAACAAATGAAATCCTCGGAATTTAAATGTCAAATGTGCATAAAATTTCAGAGTATGCAAAAATAGATATCGGGATTTGAATTAGGACTATAGGGGGCCAAAGAAAGAAGCCGCTTGAGAAAGCTCAAGGTCAAACTGGAGGTACTGATAATGTAAAGAATATTGTGGACAGAATTTGGAGAATGCATATTGATTTATTTCATACTCGATGATAACAAAAAAATCTTAAATTTATGATAAAATTCAAAGACCAACAGCAGTTAGGGATAAATTTAAATAGAGAACTTTTAAAATCATTACTTCAATAAATCATCATTCTACTTTTTTTATGTTCCTAAAGAAAAAGGAGATAATATAGGTAAAAATGACTTCATTTTTTTCGCTTAGTAATTATTGAAACGTTATCAGCTTTACTTTCAGTCGAGTGGTGATTAGAGTAGCTATAATTCATCAACGTGAAAGAGTATGTTTTTATTACCCCACGTTGAACGGTAGAGCGCTTGCTCCGTGATTGGAAGGTCATGTGTTCGAATCACAATCGCGACTGACTTAAGTGGATAAAAAATAGGTAGAAATTGTTCCTTCGCCAAGCGCTCGGCACATTGGAGTGATAGATTGTATGTTTTACGTCCCAATACAGAATTTTTCACTAATATAGAGACGTCATGATATACCGGTGAAGGCCTTCACATTTTGACCTTTACTCGGTACTCAGGGCCATTGAGCAATGAGGGATCTTTATCGTAATAACGCCTGATGTGACACGGGGCCTCGATGTTTAAGGTCTTACCCGAAGAACCCGCTACTTTCACTTCAAAGTGCCGGGCGCATGGTGAAGGAAGAGTTGCTACCTTTTTGTTATCGACTTAGGTCAGCCGCGGCCGACCGATTACGGAGCAAGCGCTCTACCGACTGATACCCCCTTGTTTGATCGCTCTTTAGTGTTTATTTTTAAAATGTTTCTTTCTCTTCTATTTTATGTATTACATCTTCCTTGTTTTACCCCCCACTTCCTCCGATTTGTCCTATGAGATTTCCAAGGAAGCATCCTCACCAGCCACATCCCCTGTACAAGTGTATTTTTGTATATTAGAGAGGTTGAGATTTTAAACTTGTACGCGTACGTGTGTACAATTTTTGACGTAGACGTACACGTTTTTTTGTAATTTGTCTGTTGAGATTTTAATGACGTGTAACATGAACGTGTAGACTGCAATCGGTGTCTTTGTTTCAACTATTTAGTAGTTTTGTGACGTTAGTTTGACTTAAGATAGTGAACAAAACATGGTCAAAATATGTGTTCATGAAACTTAACATCCTAATAATGAACAGCAATAACAGTTTCACATATAAATCGACTAGTTTTTATTGAAAAAGCTACAAGTTTACACCTACGTGTAGATGCCTTTTTTCCAAGTTGTATGAACGTGTAGAAAACTTATCAACACCCAAACTGATGACGTACCATTCCCCTACTAGACTTGCACGTATGAAATGTCAACATCTCTATTACTGGAAAAACTGTTCATTTTTCACTTTCTTTCTTTTATACAATTCTGATCAGTTATTGGATCATTTTTTTTCCGATCTTTCCAACACCTATCCTTTGTCAGAAGAATCCAGGATACGACTATCTCCCACTTCTACAGATAGATACTTGTACTTAACATAGATTTTTTTTTTGTCAACTGGGAGTGTATATATTCTGTCCTTTTCCTGCTTTACCATTCTGTGTGTATATTTTACATACTTAAACTTTTTTCCATCATTTTTTTTCTGTCCACAATTTTCGACAACAGATGAGGAGGTGCAGAATTAGCTGCAATAATATAGCCCTCTCCGTTTTTTTTTTTTTTGGGGGGGGGGGGGGGGGAGAGGGCTACAACTCCTTAGGACATCCGTAATGGTGCAAGTGCGGGAGTGATTCACTACCGCACAGATTTCGCCTCAAATTATCAGTAAGTGGAAATTTTATTAACATATTTTACCTGAACTCATAAAATGTAGTTATGCAAGACATGAACTGATCCAAAAATATGCAGAACAATCCGTATATCGGTTATTTTTCGTGTATGTGAACATCACAACTTGAATTTATCCGCCATGTTTACTGACCTTTATCAAATTTGGGACAACCAATGAGAATTCGGGATCTAGGGGAGCGGATCGTTTAGGATTTCCCTTATTTTAAGCATAAATATCACTGTTTATGAAAAAAATTCCCATGGAATGCTTTTATTTATCAATGTGTAGTGATGTCATACAACATAAACATTTATCAACACCGACATTTACTTTATCAAGTGATTCTAAATTTCAAGCACAAGTCTCAGTACATCACGCGAGAACTGTCATGGCTGCTGAGGAGAACGACTGGTAAACATGCAGATTTATTTTACTCGGTTTTCGCGTATAAAGGGCTATGATGTTGATAGTGAATAAAAATTTCCGTCTTACTGGAAGAAAGTTGAATGCAAAAACAATTTATTTTGCATGCAGTCGCCCGTATCTAAAAAATATATTTGCACCATTACGGAGATGCAGTGGAATTGTTGCCCTCTCCGGAAAATATCAGATTTAAAAAAATCGGAGGGCTACATTATTGCAGCTAGTGAAGAATCGAATCTAGTGGCGGGTAATTCTCATCTGCGTTTCATGCTCCAATTAAAGGATACCTTCATTCAGCAGATGGGTTAAAAAACTTTCCTTGTGAACTGCTTTAGAGATGAAAATGTCGAAGACCTTTACGACTCATTACGAGCTCTTCAACCTTACATCACCAAACATTTGGAGCTTAAAAAAAAGCCTGATATATTTCCCCTTAGTTTAAAGTTGTAATATCCGTTACCTGTCACTTCCTATATTAATCTACCCTTCCATTGAAAAATAGAGGTGAAAAATACTAAAATGACATAAAATTTATAGAAATGACGGTCTTTTTAACCCAAAAAACTCCAACCAAAAATTGCTTTACAAATATAAAGGTATTTGATATCTAAGGTACCAAGCACCTGATGATTAAATTATGTTTTTCACCTGAGCGCAGGATATTTTATCTTGCTTTACCTTACGGATTTGCCCCGATAAGAGGCACCTTAAGGGCTTAAGAGTACATATAAGACTGTTATGGTGTTGTGTTTTCAGAAAAATGAATAAATTATCTTTATAACTGGTAATTATTATTTCATTTTTAAATCAATAATTGGCATTACTTTGTATTGAATTCTTTTCATTGTTCACGAGATTCCGGGAAAAAAGATGATCTACGGTACAAGTCCTCATTTATTAAAAATTGATATGAAAGTAGGTTGTACTTTTTTTATTCGAATGACAATAATTCGTTTATCGATACTGAGTAATCGTCAAAAATAACCGCAGATTATTTGTCTCTCAATTGAGGTTTGGTTACAAACATTAATATATGGATTTTAATAGCGATTCTCTGTAACCACTTAAACTTCTTTGCCACGCATTGTCACCGATTTTTGATGAAACTTTGCCCATTATTACAACTTGACACCGGAAACATATATCAAATAGAAATTCGTTGCTATGTTGTCTTGGTTGCCATGGTAACAGCTAATTTGAATCTTTATTAAGCCTTACACATGTAATAAAGACTAAGAAAAACAAACAAACCATTTTCACAACATGAGACCTTGTTGCCACTTATGCTATAAAGAAAGAATTCATCGTTTAGTAAAATGGTAACCATGGGTACATTTGGAATACATTTTAGATGCCGAAAAATGCTGAGAAACGCTCAATATTCACTTATGATAGGTGTTACATGATCAAACTCAATCAACAACCTAAGAAAAACAATAAAAATATTTGATCTTGAGTAATTAGGT
Organism: Saccostrea echinata; assembly: GCF_033153115.1. Lineage (NCBI taxonomy): Eukaryota > Metazoa > Mollusca > Bivalvia > Ostreida > Ostreidae > Saccostrea > Saccostrea echinata. The sequence continues at coordinate 458,654 of NW_026889810.1, forward strand.
ATTGGCAATATTATTCTAATAATGACCACCGTGCTAGGCGTCCAGCTGGATTCTTAATGTCCATAAGCCACCGTAAGGGGTTGTGGTCAGTTATCACAGTAAATCTTATGGCTGTGCGGTGCACCGAAATTTCGGTGCACCGAGGTTCATACTGTTCAATTCGGTGCACCGATCTAGAATTCCGTAATTCGGTTCGGTTCGATTCATTGGTCGCCAATTGAAGATTTGTTTTCATGATTTTAATACTTTTTAAAATGATTGTGCCTGTTTGAAGTCAGTGACTTAGTTTTTTTTTATTCCACAAACACCTTTTACAATAGACGTTAGTTAAAATTGGTATGGGCTAGTAAATCCGAGGGGCTGGTGAAAAAGTAGCAGGTATTTTCCAAGTTTTGCTTTTAAATCCCCAACTAATGAAAAAAAAAATCGAAGAAGTATGGTTCTCTTGTTCATAAATCTCCTCTATCTAATTCTTTAGCACTTCTACATTATTTATTTCTTTCTAAGAATCAGGAAAACGATCGTCTTTTTTCTACTAATCCGAATTTCCTCCATCCCGATGTTAAGGAAAATACATGTAGATGTCACATTGATTGATAAAATTATTTCCAACTACTCAACTAATTAACTGAAGAGTAAATATTTACAAGGGTTATCAAAAATATATTAACATTCACAATATGAAACACTTCCTTCAAGTTTGGCTTATAGGTCCATAATGATGGCTTAATGGTTGTCTTTAAGTTACCATTAAGCCTTCCAAAGTCCTTAATGGCTGCTTAAAGGTTGCTTAATGGTGACTTATTGCTAGCGCTCTCGAGCGCTAGCAACTACGTTAGTCTATATTTCTGAAATACGCATGCTCGATTTCACGGTCGGGGATTCTGGGAAAACTACTGTAGAGAGACTGTACGATAACAATTTCGTTTTGTCCTACAAAAATAGAAATGATCCGAATTTATATTGGCCTTTCCTGTCTGATATGCGCGAAATACATTTCGTAGGTTAGAGAGAGTCAATACCAGTCTAGATCCGGATTCTGATTTTTTTTTTAATTTATTGTCTAACCTACACATAAAAGTACAAGAAAAATTTGGCCATATAATGCCAAGATTCTAGACATCTAGCTTTCCTTACAGTTTTACCACTTTTGTGGATAATTCCGGCAAGCTCGGAAAAAACAACAACAACAACAACAACAACAATCTTTTTCAGAGTATGTCGGAAAGACATGTCAATTTAGTGTTTCAGTATCATCTGAAAATACATATGATCTGAAGTTTCGTGTTTTGTTGTCTAACCTGCACGTAAATGAACAAAAAGTAACAGTAACTCGGGTCTTATAAAACCAAGACTGTTATTTGTAAAGCTGTAATGAATACATAGCTTTTCTAATCTACCTTCATGGATCTTTCCGGCAAGCTCGGAAAACCGCGGCAACCTCGGATATGTTTTCCGAGCTTGCCAGAAAGGCTCAAAGGTGCTCATTGGTTCCACTAACCTTTTATTTTTCACCTCGAAATTGAAATTACAGTAAAATACAGAATGCTTAAAGCACAGTTAGGAGTTATGCCATTGCCGACGTTAAGCATACTCTTACCACCCCCCCCCCACCCCCAAACTCAACCCCCAGTGCACCAATCTGCCTTCCTATTAATAATCAATCGATTCAGCAAATTTAACAAATGGTTCAGATATCTTCTTCTGTATTTTATTATGCTTCAGCGCTAGCTCACCAATCTTTTTAAAAGATAAGCTTGTAGGTGCTTAATGATAGCTTCTACACAATCTTTAAGCCACCATTAAGCCAGACTTATAGCAATCTCCTATGCAGAGTTGTCGTTCTTTCCTCTTTCAGACACCTCTGTAATGGGCTCGCGTCAAGATTTTTGACATAACGTTAAAAACATAACATTTCAAGGATCTAATAGTATTAGATCTATTTAGAAATATCTATCGTTAAGAACTATCATTAGCTTAGACATTGAATCATAATGAATTAAAAGAGACACACTATTTTTCGTGCTTAGCACTGTGATATACGCGTGCCAACGACAGGGGTAAATGGAAGAGCCGATAGTAGAAAGTGGACTTACAGGTGTTTAATGTCCAAACTCCATTAAGCTACCATTAAACTACCTTTAACCCACCATTAAGTGACCATTACGCAGTCGATAAAACTGTTTTAATGGGTTAAATATTATTTTTATTTTTATAATGATTTCTTCACAAAAATTATAAGTGTCGAGTTTACACATTTGTTAATTCGGCGAAAATAATGTAAAAGAAAGCAAAAGAAAAAAAAAGAAAAAAGCCGTTCCCAACAGGATTCGATCCCACGACCTTTAGATTGGAGGGCGAACGCTTAAATATCAACTGAGCTACCGGGGCTCTTGAAATATTCGTAAAATATAAAACCTTTATTTTCAACAAAACTTATTTGGACTGGTATATCTACATGTATTTTTTTTCTTAATTTTTTTTATTAATGATATGGATAATTATATTTATACATATTTTATACAAAGAAACTTTTATTAAGTTTTATATTACGTTCACATTACTTAACCGTGGAGCGGAGTTCGGTGTGATGGTGTGAAACAACTTTTTGATTTTAAGTTACTGAATTCCTCGTTCTGTTATTTGTAGATTTATAAGCATGAAAAGATTGAAATTCAACGGATATAACAAAATATTTGTTATTAAAAAGGAATATATCATCGAAAGAGAACGATGGAAAAAACAGATTATAGTTCTTATAAATATGCTGCGGATATTTACGATTTTTTGTGTGCTGAATAATTGACAATCTGCGCGTAACATTTAAGAAATAAAATGTTTTTTTAACAGATCATCTTCAGTTTTAATTCTAAATGAAAAAAAAAAAATAGATCTTCAAAATCTGTCACTGTACGTTCCCATGTATAGTTGGCTGACCGCGTACTGGTGGGGACACGTAATTAAGGTCTATTGTCTAACCAGTCGATATACTGTTCACTGTTTATTTTACCCGCTTCCTAATGAGTATAAATATGGTCGGATGCCATGTTTAGTCTGATCGGCTGTTCTTCGAAATAACAATCATTGAAGACCGACTTTATTTTGATAAATTCTTACTTCTGCATTATTCTAAAAGAAAAAAAATAATGGCACTTAACCACGAATTAATTCAAATTCTTCACGATGGAATTCAATGACTTGCAATACAATCTATACATATATATATATTTTTATATCTTAAACATTTCTCTACCCAAAGACAAAATAAGAGACTTAGATATATTATATTTTTTTCCAGAAAAAATTGACTCTTGTTACAATATTTCCTATGAATTCGGCAGCGGAACGTGGCTCTCCACACACGAAAGAGAAATACATGATTTTTTTTTTGTTTGTATGTTGTTTGACGTCCCTCATATAGAGACGCCACTTGCCGGTGGAAAGCTGCAAATTTTGTCCTATACTCGGCACTTACGGCCATTGAGCAGTGCGGGATCCTTCGTGCCAGCACCTACTGCGACACAGGACCTCGGTTTATACGGTCTCATCCACAGGACCGGTCTCCACGTCCCACAGTGGGATTCGAACCCGCGACGTAAGGATCAACTCCTCGCTCCGCGACTCTAGAGCAGACGCTCTTACCATTGCGCAATACGGGGGACGAGTGATTTTGAAAAATATATATATATATATATATTACGTGTTTATGGATAAAAATTTTAAAACAAGTATTTAAAAAAACTGATATTAGTTAGCGAAAATTTTAAGGCATTTTGGTGAAGCTGTTTCCGTTTTTATACGCATTGACAAAAATGGTAGAATTATGAATTAAGAGACTTAGAGATATTACATTTTTTTCCCAGAAAAATCATCTTTGACTACCTGTAGATATTCAAAGTAGGATATCCACTATCTAAACTGTCCTTCATCTGACATGATATACTGGTGTTTCTGAATGTTTTTTCTGATGTTTGGTAGCTCTATCTTCTGGATATTGCTTGGCAGAAGAATACGAGGTTCACCGAGTGGAATGCCATTCAATATTCCTTCTTCTTCAGTTGTTTTCCATGTCCTATTGCTGTTGGTCCCGTAATGCATTGTGATTTTTGGGGTCTCATTTCTACTGAATTTAAAAAATGAAGTGGTTTAGAATGATGCTCGATTTCATGTAAATGTGGTTGCAGTCATGATTTCATATCAAAAAGGCCTCCTAATTGTTTGGCTCCATTTAAGATATTTAAGAGTTTTGGCATAGTCTCGGCTTCACATCTTCTTAGTCGCATGGCTAACAGTGAAAATGCCGCATCAATATCTTTATGGGTGTGTTCAACATTGTGGAAAAACAAATGCACCTGAAAGTTAACTTAATATTAACGAAGGATACCATTTAAACTTGTTCTCAAAGTAGCATCAAGATGAATTAGGAATTGTATTCTGTACTTTTGTTTCATTTATTTATGCATGTTGTGCACGTACCTCATGGAAAATTGATAGTCTAACCAACAATTCACAAAACCCTAGCACAAATCTATTTTTTATTTTCTCTTGCACAATTATCGGCTTGGATGTACAGTCTCTGTGGCAGGTATCCATCAACAAAATAGTTATATTTTACATTGAACTTATTTAAAATCGTTTAAATTTTCCAAGATAAATAAAATCACATCAAGCTCATAATTAAACATCTTTCTAAATGCTGTCTAAAGCATCATCATATATCTTGCCTTTAAAATGGAATTGTGAATTGTTAGTTAGACTTTATATATGTGTACACCTCTCTGAAAATTTCTACATCACACAGACTTGCGTCACCCTACTAGTACTAATTTTACCATTATCATTTGGATTGCACATGCTGTACACATCATTACATAGGCCTATATCAGTAGGAATTAATTCATTGTGTTTTAATTGGATTATATTTCATGAAGTTGACAGTACCTATGACAGTCGGTAAGTACAAGTTTAGGTATAAATTGGGGTAAAATAATCTGAAATGCAAATGGTTAGGTTAAAGTATGCCGGTGAAGGGCTTCATATCTAGACCTATTACCGGCAATCTGGGCTGTTGAGTAATGTGCCAACACTTGTGACAGAAATAGTGTGCCTGCTCCCTACAATGGACACGTGGGTGAACGGCTTTCATCACAACGTTCTCGATTCTAGAACGGTGTCGGTATTAGGTCAGATAGCCGGACAGTCGCATGGGCCTCTATTGCCGCGAAGTCGGAAAAACAAGTCGTTTTTCACGTGCAGATTTACAGCAGCAGGCGGTTAGTCGTTGCCATACCAAATAATGTATATTTCATTTAAATGAATACCTGTATTTTAACACTTTAGAAATATGTGTGTATTTTTTTTTCCTGTTTATTTTTAAAGCAATTCTCAATATTGAGAAAAATTTAGTATTTTTTTTAATAGTTAACGGGATATTAAACACTGGTTATTCTGACGGTGATCTGCCTGGGGTGTCATTTAGCAACTCAGACAGAGACAACAAAGGAGACGATGAAGCTTCTGTTGCCTAAGAATGAGTTGGTTCTGAAAGTTTGTATTATTTTTTTTACTTGAATAATAGTAGTAGGAATTAGGTGGTGAAAGAGATTGGCCTGGATTATTCAAAGCCGTTTATTGAGCGACATCAACGCATCATTTAAGCGGAATGTCTCCGGCAAGGGAACTTAAGGACTGGGATGATGTTGATCCTTAAGGGCTGTGCGGAAGACCCTATGGGCCGCATGCCTATGCAGGACTGTCTCACGTTGTTGGACGGGACGTCTTTTTCGATGTTAGTGCCGGTGTATCTCCGTATTTTTTCCGAGAGGACCGAGGTACGGTTGTCCGAAGTACCATACCGTCCGATTGACTGTTGGTTGAGTCGGACAGCCCTGATCGACCTAATTGTGGGTAAGAGTACCCGATATGCCCTAAGCACATCAGGACACTTTAAAAACCCTCAACCAGGGGAGAGAACGTCGCCCTGCTTGCGGGAAGAGTTAACCAGTTTGAAATTTTTATATAGTTTTCCAAATCTTGCTCGGTTTTCTTTAGTGCTAAAATATACTTTATGTCAATTTTTAAGAAGTGATTCTTGTCTGGTTTCTCTACATGTCTAAATAAAATATTCAAAGTACATTTGCTTATATGTCTTGTATATTTAGGTGTAAGGGATTTAAAAGGATATATTTTTCTTTTCCCCTCAAAATTGTACAATTTTAAATAGAAATAGTGAACTGTTATTGAAATCTAACAGTGACTATATCCCGATTTTTGAATAATCTCCTTTTCTGTTTATCAAAATTTCTACAGAACAATGAATTTAATTGATTTTTCTAAACAATGAAAGACTTTGAAAAATTTTCAATCATAACGAAATAATGGACTAGAATTTTAAAAAATATCAAATACAATGTAGATATGATTTTCCAAGCAAACTACAATCTTGTTACCTTTTGAAAGCTTCCAATCTAAGCAGTAGAAAGTGTTTTTTCGTAAGTAAAGGGCAAAACATTTTGTTTTTGTATCATTTTGCATCTTTATATACGTACTTTACGATATGTGAAAATAAGAAAAAAGTAAAATATTAGATGCATATAATAATGACTCATAATCGCTAAAAAGACAGGAAATTCAATATATATTTCAGCTAATATATTTCTGTTAATTTGGTAATATCATCTGATAGACTTTATATGGTAAAGTCTTTTTATGTAAAAAGAAAAACATTTAGTCTTTTGAAATAGAATTAGGCACCCACATGATTGGTAACAGTAATATATTATTCTTAATGTCAAGGAAAACGATAATGACGTTGACCTGGCCTTGCTTTTACAACAAAACGGCCAAATTCAGTGATATTGTTTTCTTGAATCTATGAAAATTTGATTAATTTTCAAATGTAAGATTGATTGATTATATGTTGTTTTACGTCCCATTCCAGAATTTCTCACTCATATAGAGAAGTCACCATATACCGCGGTGAAGGGCTTCAAATTTTTACATGTACCTTTACTCTGCACTCAGGGCCATTGAGCAGTGATGGATCTTTATCGTGCCAACGCCTGCCGTGACATGGGGTCTCGGTTTTTAAGGTCTCATCCGAAAGACCCACAACTTTCACTTTCAAAGTGCCGAGCGCATGGCGAAGGAACAGTTGCTACCTGTTTTTTATCGAACTAGGTCAGTCGCGGCCGATATTCGAACTCGCGACCTCCCGATCACGAAGCGAGCGCTCTACCGAATGAGCTACCGTGAACGGTATTTAAATGTAAGAAACATGAGAAGAATCCCTCCTTAAACGATTTCAAAGTGTTTTCATCCCATAATAACTATTCGCAAGTGTTTGAATGAAAAAAACAAAACAAACTTCCTACCTATTTTTTTTTCGTTGCTGAGTCGGGAGAGGGCAACATGACGTGACCCTTCGTCTATTGTCTCTGGTCTGTTGAATGGGTTATTACACTTTCTGTTTGCTAGTCGGTTTAAATATAAATACACAGAATAACACAATGTTAAAACACAAAGCATCCTCATGTTGAACTATCTACTGGGTACTTAAAAAATCTGATGACGGAGACGAAAAGAAATAAAGTGGAGATATTCAGGTGTGCTGCTCCCTATACCTAAACAAGAGGCCCAAGGGCCTTAACGGTCACCTGAGTACAACAATTTAGAGGATCCATAAACTGATAATGAAGCTTTTTGTTGCCCAATAGCAAGGAAAACAGTACGATTAAGACCAACAAAATAGTTGGTCTAGTATCTTTCTATCTATCCCCTATTTATCACTATTACCATGCAGACTTTTAACAAAATGTCTATATTATTACCTCTCACATTGGCCTCACTTGGCCTTTGAAGAACATTTAAAAAGATAAGTTATTTTTTGTTTCATTTTTATTCATCTATTATTTCCAAGTCTACCTGATTATTACAACTATGAAAGGACCTTTTGTATTGTACAATAAATGTTCCTGCATAATTCTCTTATTCTATTAACCTTTCAAATACATTATCTACAGTGATTAATAATCAAAGGTGAATGGCAAAGAGGAATAACTTCACTCAGTAGAATACAAATTAATAGAGCCCTGGCCAGGACCAGACAACTTGACTAAATGGTCCAGATGTTCAAAATTCTGGTAAAAATACCTTGCTTATTAAAACTTTTACTCTGTTTGCTTCAAATATGCCCAGGAGCAGAGGAGATTTTCAGAGAAATAATGCATTTTCACTATTTAACACAGCCCTACCCTAACACCAGAACCCATGACCTAAGGTCATGAAAACTTACAAATTTGGAAGAGGTACCCTCATCATCATAACAATGCAATTGAAGATTTTCAAAGAATTCACACATTTTCACTATATAATCAAATAGAGCCCCCAGAAACAACAGAACCCCTGGGACCACAAGTTTTAAAAATTCTGTAAAAGCATCCTTGCTCATCATAACTATACACTTGCTTTTTTGCTTTATAACCAGGAGTAGAGAAAAAATATTTTGAAAGAGATTATGAATTTTCACTATATAATCAATAGAGCCCCCTCCCCCCTTTCACCAGAACCTCTGACCCAGGGGCCATGAAATTCATAATTTTGGAAGAGACAGCCATGCTCATCATAACTGTGTACGTAGTTAGTATATTGCATACCCAGGAGCAGAGAAGAAGATTTTCAAAGATTTAATGCATTTTCACTATATAATCAATAGAGCCCCGCCCCAACACCAGAAACCCTGACCCTGGGGCCATGGATTCACAATTTTGGTAGAAGCACTCTTGTTCATCATGATGTACTTTGTTAGTTTATTTCATACCCAGGAGCAGAGAAGAAGATTTTCAAAGATTTAATGCATTTTCACTACATAATCAATAAAGCCCCACCCTAACACCAGAACCCCTGACCCAGGGGCCATGAAATTCACAATTTTGGAAGAGGCAGTCTTGCTCAACATAACTGTGTACTTACTTAGTTTATTTAATACCCAGGAGCAGAGAAGAAGATTTTCAAAAATATAATGCACTTTCACTATATGATGTATATAGCCTCACCCTAGCACCAGAACCCCTGACCCTGGGGCCATGAATTTCACAATTTTGGTAGAGGGCTCAATCCTAATTACAATCATGCCAACAGTTTGACTGCTTGATGTCCAGGAGTAAAGAAGATTTTTTAAGATTGCATTAATTTTGGTGGTTTTAGCCCCACCCCTCAGGCCCAAGGGGGGCAGGGACCATGGAATTCACAATTTTTGTTCCCCTTCACCCATAGGTGCTATATGATAAAAATTGGTTGAAATTGGTTGAGCGGTTTCAGAGAAGAAGCTAAAAATGTTCAAATGTTAACGCACGACGAACGACGACAGACAAAAACTGATAGCAATAGGTCACCTGAGTGACTCAGGTGACCTTCTGACAGAGACAAAAAGAAATAAAGTGGAGATATTAAGGTGTGCTGCTACCTATACCTAAAAAATCTGATGACGAAGACAAAAAGAAATAAAGTGGAGATATAAAGGTGTGCTGCTACCTATTCCTACAAAATCTTCTGACGGAGACAAAAAGAAATAAAGTGGAGATATTAAGGTGTGCTGCTACCTATTCCTACAAAATCTTCTGACGGAGACAAAAAGAAATAAAGTGGAGATATTAAGGTGTGCTGCTCCCTATAAAGGAGGCTACTGGTTTAACGACTGTCACCACGGCTTTCTCAACGGCATCGGGCCCCGTCCTTGGAGTTGTTACAGTTACATGTATACATGCAGTATCTGAGAGAGATAAAGGCTTTGGTAATGACCGGGGCAGCTTAACTTGTTAATATTTATAATTTTTTTTTTGTTCGTTTGTTTTATATTTCGTTTTTTAAAAATTTTTTTGGAACAATTTTCAACAAGTATATGTTTTTACATATTGATGGGGTGGATTAAACTTTTTCTAGGATTTTGACGCTGTAGATTTATTTTTTTTTTCAGATATATTTGTTTTTATTAACTTGTAATAGATTTATATTTATTTTCTTTAGTTCTATAGATGACGGGATGTTAAACACCGGGTATTCTGACGGTGACCTGATGTCATTCAGTAACTCAGAAAGAGACAATGAAGGAGAGGAGGAAACTTCTGTAGCCCAAGATTGAGTCTGTTCAGTAGCTTTATAATAAGCTTTTTAAATATCTTATATGTAACAGCACTTCAGGCACTAGAGATATCGCTATAATTTGTCTTTAATGAACAAGCACTACATCAGACACAGGTTATGTGTATAGTTGGGAAGTGTCGTTGATTTTGCAGGGCTGTCAATTTCAGATCTATATTCGACACTGATTATGGCCTTTGAACAGTGATAAACCTTTTTTATATCATATACTTAGTAGATAAAGAGGTTTTGGACTAGGTGAAACAGCGTCTCGGAACTAGGGCTGTCTCGCCCTCAAATCTCAATCCATTATTTTTGTTTTATCTTTGTAAATAAAGAGTAACATTTATATTAAAATGTTAAAGAATTAATATTTTGTTCATTAAAATCAGGTCAAATTTTTAAAAGTTACTTATTTATGCTAGAATATAGGAAAAATTGTTCTTAAAAGCGTGTCAACTGATGGTACTTGTGACGTAAGAGAGTTAACTCCGAGAACATCAACACAGTAGTGATTTGAAAAGAAATGGACGTTTATTTTCTTTGACAGTAAGACAATAGCAAGTTTTTCTTTTAAGGTGTCATTTTAGTATAAGCAAAACGAACAGTCACAAAATATCTCAAACCTGTAACAGTTCGTAGAAAATCTTGTAACCTGGTTCGATTCAAAGAGAAAGTAGAGCTAGTTTGGGATCTTTAGGTCTTTGTAATCTAATGAACATCGATCGAAAACTCTTATCGTACAACATTTTGTTGGAAAATTAAATACCTTTATATCTGTTCTTTTATTTGCATATGGACGTACTTCAGTATCTCAGACAGAGATAACGACAGGAGTGGAGGTAACTGTGCTGCTTACTTACCTCAGACAGAGATAACGACAGGAGTGGAGGTAACTGTGCTGTTTACTTACGTCAGACAGAGATAACGACAGGAGTGGAGGTAACTGTGCTGCTTACTTACCTCAGACAGAGATAACGACAGGAGGGGAGGTAACTGTGCTGTTTACTATAGAGGAGGATGGTGGTTTAACAACTGTCACGACGCCTTCCTCAACGGTATCTGGTCTGCGGAATCCTGGATCAGACTTTGGTGAAGAGGAAAAAACTAATGATGCCTCTAAGACGCTTGAGTTTAAGTAATATTTTATATTTTCCCGAGGAGAGAGTATGAAAAACACATGGGAAAACACATGGAGATATTAGTGTTATCAAGTGTCTAGAATTAGCATCACCCCCATGTTGACTATCAAAACTATACAGAACAAATCATTGTTTAAAATATTGAAGCTTTAGTTCATTCTAGCAGAAATGCTATCGTCCTTCAATTAGAATTATAGAGTCCATAACTACCAGGTCACCTCCGACTGTTGCTTCTAAGACTAACAGGGAAGACGGGATCAGAACGTCACTACCATCGCAAACCGTTGCTTCCGAGTCTTCGAGGGAGGAGGGGATCAGAACTTCAGCACCACCTCAGACCGTTGCATCTATGACTTCTAACAATTCTAAAAGTGTCGGGTTGATAAAACAATCGGCATCCAGACGCCGATCAGGAATATGAAATATATACTTCTCTATACTATTGATACAGTTTGATTAACGCCCCTCTCGAGAATTTTTCCAAGGCATATGGAGACGCCACCACTTGCCGGTGGAGAGCTGCAAATTTATACCTATACTCTGCACTCAGGGCCATTGAGTGTGAGGGATCTTTTTCGTGCCAGCACCTACTACGACAAGGGACCTCAGCGTGTATGGTTTCATCCGAAGGACCAGTCTCCACTTGGACTCAGGAGGTTACATTCCACAACCTCCCAGGCGACCCCAGCCAAACCGCCCTTTACTACAACACCGACAGCCCCTTCATCTGTAACACACGGTCTGATGGATCGAAACATCTTCAACTCAATTATCTCCCCGTTGGTACCAGCGCGGCCAACTACCACGGGAGGACATCTTTCGTCTGTTTCGTTTAATATTCCAAACGCAACAGCGACTTCACAGACTCTGCCACCAATGACTTCATACGCAGTTCCCAGTGTAATAAAACTCGCGCCATACAATCCTAAAGAACTTGCCACGCAGTGGTGGGCACTTATGCAACTAATGGCCTATTTTAATATGACGGAATCTGTTTCTCTTGTTGCAATTCCTTTCTACCTTCATACACCCTAACGAAAAAATACTTTTAGTTAACTATAGTTTACTATAGTTAACTATAGTTAACTATAGTAAATCAAAGTGTCAAAGTTATCACTTTAGTAAATCAAAATTTTCAAAGTGATCACTATAGTAAATCAAAGTTTTCAAAGTGATCACTATAGTAAATCAAAGTTTTCAAAGTGATCACTATAGTAAATCAAAGTTTTCATAGTTATCACTATAGTAAATCAAAGTGTCAAAGTAATCACTATAGTAAATCAAAGTTTTCATACTGTCGAAGTTATCACTATATAGTACCAACCAGACCCAACCCGACACCTAAGCAGTCCCCGGAACTGCTTTGGGACCGCTCTGGGACTGCTCTGGGACCGCTATGGGACTGCTCTAGAAAGCAGACCCAGCAGTCCCAGGGACTGCTTTCTGGGACTGCTTTGTTCACTCATGCGTGAGAAAGGTTCTGAGTGACATAATAGCTCCGCCCCTTGTGTATTCTGAATTTGCAGGCTTCCTGTTGTTGTTTTGTTTACTTTCATCAGAGAGGTGTTTCAGATAAAATAAGCAAGGATTTCTTACAAAATTTTAACAAGTAGAGATAGATATACATGTAATTACTATATGTCTTCAGGAGCTCTAAATTTACACAATTGTAGTCCAGAATAAATTTTAAACAAGAGGCCCAAGGACCTTAACGGTCACCTGAGTATAATACAATTTAGAGGATCCATAGAGTATAAAATGAACTGAAAGGTGAAGCTTTGTTGCCCAAAAGCAAGAAAAATAGGGTGATCAGGATCAACAAAATAATTAGTCTAGTGTTCATTAACAGTACATAAATTAGGTTCTAATCTGTTCCCCTTTTATCACTCTCACCAGACAGTATATAAACAAACTCATAATCAGTGCTTCTGTACTCTTTTAATTCCTTGTTGAAATCTCTTACATTGGCCTCTCTTGGTCTTTGATGAACATTTAATAAGACAAGTTATTTTTGTCTCATTTTTATTTATCTGTTACTTACAAGTCTACCTGATCATTAAAATTATGAAAGTACTTTTTGTATTATACAATAAAAATTCTTGCATAATTCTCTTATTCTATTAACCTTTCAAGTACATTATTTACAGTGATTAATTATCACAAGTAAATGGCAAAGGGGAATAACTCCTCTCAGTAGAATACAAATTAATAGAGCCCTGGCCTGGACCAGAACACTTGATCAAATGGTTCTGATGTTCAAAAATCTGATAAAACAAGAAGTCTGCGAGCCAATGCTCACTAATAATACCCCCGCTCTGATGTGAATACACAAGTTCAGTTATGGACAAACACAGTGATAATCAGGAAATTGACATTGGATTAGTAAAAAATGAATCCCAACATATGGCATGCCTAAACAAACATTGTGTTAAGATTTCAAGCACCTGCAATGAGTAGTTGCTGAAAAAACTGCGACCAAAATTTGTTATGTATGGTACAGACAGATGCAGGGATAAACAGGAAGTTGACATCGAATTCGTACAAAAATGAATCCCACCATATGGCATGCCTAAACAAAGATTGTGTTAAAATTTCAAGCATCTGCAATGAGTAGTTGCTGAGAAAACTGCGACCAAAGTTTGTTATGTATGGTACGGAAAGACACACGGATAAACAGGAAGTTGACATCAGATAAGTACAAAGATGAATCCCACCATATGGCATGCCTAAACAAAGATTGTGCTAAAATTTCAAACATCTGCGATGAGTAGTTGCTGAGAAAACTACGACCAAAATTTGTTATGTATGGTACGGACAGACGCACGGATAAACAGGAAGTTGACATCGAATTCGTACAAAAATGAATCCCACCATATGGCATGCCTAAACAAAGATTGTGCTAAAATTTCAAGCATCTGCGATGAGTAGTTGCTGAGAAAACTACGACCAAAATTTGTTATGTAGGTACGGACAGACGCAAGGATAAACAGGAAGTTGACATCGAATTCCTACAAAAATGAATCCCACCGCATGGCATGCCTAAACAAAGATTGTGCTAAAATTTCAAGCTTCTGCAATGAGTAGTTGCTGAGAAAACTGCGACCAAAATTTGTTATGTATTGTGCGGACAGACGCACGGATAAACAGGAAGTTGACATCGAATTTGTACAAAAATGAATCCCACCATATGGCATGCCTAAACAAAGATTGTGCTAAAATTTCAAGCTTCTGCAATGAGTAGTTGCTGAGGAAACTGCGACCAAAATTTGTTACGGACAGCTAGACACACAGACGGACAGACAGACAGACACACAAGGGTAAAACAGTATACCCCCCTCTCCTTCGGAGCGGGGGTATAAATACCCTTCCTTATTAAAACTTTTACTCTTTTTGCCTCTGATATGCCCAGGTGCAGAGAAGATTTTTAAAGCATTAATGCATTTTCACTATATAATAAATAGAGCCCCATCCTAATATCAGAACCTCTGATCCAGGGGTCATGAAATTCACAATTTTGGAAGAGGCATCCTTGCTTATCATAACCATGTATTTGTTTAAATAATACCCAGGAGTAGAGAAGAAGATTTTCAAAGAAATAATGCACTTTCATTATATGATCTATATAGCCCCGCCCTAGTTTCAGAACCCCTGAGCCTGGGGCTATGAATTTCACAATTTTGGTAGAGTCACTCTTGCTTATCATAACTATTTATTCAATTTGTTTGAATAATACCCAGGAGTAGAGAAGATTTTCAAAGAAATAATGCACTTTCATTATATGATCTATATAGCCCCGCCCTAGCACCAGAACCCCTGACCCTGGGGCCATGAATTTCACAATTTTGGTAGAGTCACCCTTGCTTTTCATAACTATGTATTCAATTTGTTTGAATAATACCCAGGAGTAGAGAAGAAGATTTTCAAAGAAATAATGCACTTTCACTATATGATCTATATAGCCCCGCCCTAGCACCAGAACCCCTGACCCTGGGGCCATGAATTTCACAATTTTGGTAGAGGGCTCAATGCTTATTACAATCATGCCAACAGTTTGACTGCTTGATGTCCAGGAGTAAAAAAGATTTTTAAAAATTGCATTAATTTTTATGGTTTTGGCCCCAGGGGGGCAGGGGCCACGAATTTCACAATTTTTGTTCCCCTTCACCCATAGATGCTATATGCCAAAATTGGTTGAAATTGGTTTGCTGGTTCCAGAGAAGAAGCTGAAAATGTTCAAAAGTTTACGACCGACGGACGACAAGAGATAGCAATAGGTCACCTGAGTGACTCAGGTGACCTAAAAAATGAAAGTAGTTAAATAGGGAAGTCAGGAGATGATTTTTATCCCTTAAATTAAACTTAAATACAGGTGTTTGAAACAAAATTATGTAAGCCTATTTAATTTATTAATGCTATCAAATTATGTACTCAAAGTTTGCATTAGCACTATTTAAATAAAAAAACAAACTTGATATTACAGTAAGATATTCAGAGGGACGTACTGTACTGGATTTTTTTTAATTGAAAAAAAAAACAACTAAAAACCATGCTTAAAAAAGGGCATTCCATGCTATTTTTTACCGTCCTCAAATAAAACCTAATAATTTATAAAATGACTATGAAATAAAATTATTCTACCATTCTTCCGTCATATAAATAATGTGCACAAGTATTGGGGGATTTACTTATGAATTAGTTTTTAATTAACAAACAAGTTATTACAAAAGTACATTTATTTAAAAAATAAACATTTGAAAATATCGGGAATTGTGTTTAGTCAACACCTGAGGTTTCAATCGCCTTTGGGCATGATTAGCAGAAAGTCAATGAATGGTATCAGTGTTGCACATCACTGAACATGCTGGTCAACAATGACACTATTTTTAATCCATGAACTGCAAAAAATCTTTGTTTCAATAAATGTATATAAATTTATTTCGGTATTAATTAATTTTAAACATAATCTGAGGGTTCTATTCGCGTGATTTACAGATGTACACTCGAACGTTTATATTATATAACACTTAAAACTGGATGTTATTGTTTTCTGTTACATAGGAAATCTAACGATAATCAAATTGGCAAGTCAGTGAAAATAATCATGACAGAAATATAATACTCAGCAAAATTTAACAAAGAATTTTTCAAAAGCCCCAGTACTTTCCAGTAAGAAAAATGCATTCAGAGTATAGTATGGGAATCGGCCTTGCTCTACAATTATAAGATCTATTTAAAGCCAATTCTAATAGAAAAAATAATTCAAGTTTAATTTTCTATCAAAATAAATATGGAAACCAATATCAATCACAGAAAATAAATTGATTTATTTTGGTGAAAAATTAATATACCACATAACTGTGTTTCAATAATCATATTATTAGTAGGTGTGAACGTCTTCTTCGTTCAATATTTATTTGTTTTTATACACGTACTGTGATTTTCTTAACAGTTCATAAATGATTGTCACATAAGAATGGCTAATATTTGTTGTTACTGCTCAGAAAGAAATGCAACAATTTCCACTGCCTTTTATAATTACTTTGTTTATTGGTAATCTCATTTCTGAGAAAGCTCCGCCCATTAGATTAATTAACCCCGCCCACTGGGATTGCTTTCTGGGACCGCTGTGGGACTGCTTTGTGTCAGGTTGGGTCTGGTTGGTACTGTAGTTAACTATAGTTAACTATAGTATTTTTTTGTTAGGGTAATACCAAAACAGTGGTATTTTCAATTGTCGGAAAGAGTAAAATCTTTGTTATCTTATTATAAAAAAAAATACATGGTCGAATTATGATAAAATTTGTTAGATGAAATGGAAATGGAAAGAGGGCAACTAAAGGCAAACAGAACCTTTATACATGTATACTCGCATTCCATTTCAGTGATAACCTGTTTCTCTCTAGGTATCTTAATCCTCTGTAATTCCACCAGCTACTCCGGAATCATGCTATCAAGGTTAACTTGTGTTTATCCTTATGTTATATATGATTCCATACTTTACCTACATGAACTTAGTATCATTACTTTCATGTACTCTTTAAATTTAGCCATTTAAGGTTAAATTATCTGTCTCCTTTTAAGGTATATTTGCTTGTTTCATAACAATACCATTTTTTTTATTACGTGTATTCCTTTACTTTATTATCTTAATGTTTTTCTGTGTTCTTTTGTGATATATGATATTATAATCATGATAGTTTTATTAGAATTTCAGATTATTTTGTAGTTATCTCTTTCCATTTCATCAAATAAATTTTATCATAATTCAACCCGTCTTCTTTTAAGGTACGAGATACTTGAGTCACGAAGACTACCACTAAAACTTTGTGAACACCCCAACCATACTCAAAAACTAAGCCAAGCAACTCTAAACTCAAACCCCACCTGCTACCACAAAGAAACAACATAATTACCTTATAAAAAAAAAATATCCCTTGTCGATAACTCACACCGGTCATGAAACCTAAGTATTGATCAGGAAGACCGAGTAATCCCTAGGAAAAAAAAACAGGTTAATATACACAAGAACCAGGAATAGCAAGGACCTGCGAAGGCGTGACCATTTCAATGCAACTTCTTGTCAAGTCCCATCGATCGCATTCGGATTCCTAAATAGGAACCCCAGAATTTGCCCAAAAGCTCTCTAAAAATCAGAGCACTATCTCAGTCCGCATCGAGCAGCAAGGTGTGCAATAAGTTATTATTATCCACAGATTCAGGAAGTACATATTTACTGGACTTGGAACCACTTTAACATGAGAGGACCTGGGATCGCATCATTATATTCTTTAAGATATAATATCATCAAATAGCAGAAGTTTCCCCATTTACCACCAACAACTGAAGTCGTTTTCCATGGTCAACAATATCCATAAAGTCGGTACCAGGTTTGATCGTTGATTACATCAAACATGATCAGTGATGTCGGCATGAAACAATTTTGTGAAAGAATTCACCATCAGTTTGGTGACATATATGTATCTTTAAACAAGCAATACAGACAATCAGCATGTGTAAGGAGTGTCCAAACATGTGCAGGCATTCTCGTTGACCTAAATTGGTTCAAGTCCCGACAACCTTTCTTTTTTCTAAATGTTCAATAACGCAAAGCTTTAAATGTATATGTATTTCCAAATCACAGCGTTTTAAGCTTTTAAACATTACATCTAATCATATAGATTTCCTTCCTTAAATACGATGGCCGATATGGGCCGGGACAAAAAGTAACTACGAGTTGTGTTTGATTTGCCGGCAATTCCTAGATGCCGGCAAAAAGTAACCAAGAGTTGTGTTTGATTTGCCGGCAATTCTTAGATGCCGGCAAAAATTAACCATGAGTTGTGTTTGATTTGCTGGCAATTCTAAGATGCCGGCAAATCTTTTATACTGGCAATTTTTATATTTAATATTTAATTTAAATGTCAGAAAATATCGAGGTCACAAATGTCAAGTTATCTTAATTGGGTAAAGTGTCTGACAAAAAACAGAAAACCGAGAGAAGTGAGGGGAAAACTCGCAGACATTTGTTGAAGGGTTCCCAGACCTGTGCATTCGCTTCACACGATCCGCATAAAAGGGCAATCATGTAAGTATAACATCTTTAAAAATTGATTACCAACCCATACGTTATTTGATCTTCATTAGTTGAATTATTTATTTTAATATCAAAGTAAGTGTTCTCTCAAATACTAAACGAACAGTGTTCACGCTGTCTGTTGATTGGCGGTCCTACATGTAGTCAATTGATTAGATGTTTTAAAACAAAAATGTCTGGTTCATAAACTACTTTAAAGACTTGAAAGGATGATCATGAGAGAGCAGAAAACTTCTAAATTTGTATTGTCCTTTTTTATCTAGGCCCCACCATATCTTAATCAAAGATATTGAAAAACCAGAAAACGAACTTCTGTTTCCATTGTTTAATGAGGACTGAGGGCAGTTTACACTCGTCGATTTACGTATGTATATCTGCAGGACCTGATATACTAGTATTAAGAAAGTCTGATACATTACACAAGATACATTACACAAGAAATGTGCGATTAAAATTTGTATGTAAATATTATATAGATATCATTCGCGTTTTAACACGATAGAGTGACATTATTATATCGAATAAGCCAGCAGTATGCAAAGGAAAAACGAAAACAAATGAGGGAAATATTAATTTTATTTCATGACTGGATGAAGAAGAACACATTTTTTTTTTAAATTAATTACCACCAACTATGAAAAAAGGGCTACTGTTCGCAGGCATGTAACTACTGGGAAGCTAAAACGTTGATACGTGAAAAGTAACCCTATACATTACTTAATTAGAATCCTAACTGATATGATTACTTTATTACTTTCAATTGATCGGCTTAAAATACGTTAGTCTAAAAAGCACAAGTATTTTTTTGTAATTAACAGTGTCTTCGAACTTTTTAAACAGCATTTTTATATTCCGGTACTTTATGATCATGACATATATTTGTATGATACTTCTTCATGTATAATTATTATAGAGAGTGCTTTCCCAAAGGCAACATCTTTGCGGTATAAAGATGTAAATGACATTCAGTTACACTACGTTCTTTGCCGAGAAGGTAAATTCTGTGTACCCGAAAGAGGATGGCTCAAAGAAGGGAGAGAATATTTAGCAGTGAGCCTTGAAGGTAAGCAAAGTAATTATTGTAAATATATCTCTAGAATATATACATAAACTGTAATAAAAATACGTAATGAATTACAGAAAACCCGTCAAGTCACTCAAGAGTTGAAAGATTCAACGAATATAGACAAGCTGTGTCAAGAAATAGAGGCCATTTTTCCAACACAAGAAGGCTACATTTTTCAAGATCGTTGTCTAGACGCGATGAAGGGCGTCGCATAATGAATGTTAATGTACGTTAACAGTCTAATCATTTTTTTTTCTAAACGCAATTCGTTCTCCTAAATGTATCTAATATGTATTCTATTCAAGGTGTGTGTAAAACACGAAACGAGAAACAACGGAATAAAAATAATTACAAATGACCTTAAATGTCAACTGAGGGAGCAGCTTTTGCCTTAATTTAATTTTCTTAGAAAACAGATACCGAGTGAAACTAAAACATCTTACTTTGGTCAGATTTATCAGTCACCTGGTGCTGCTAACCCATAAAGTCTTGACAGATTTTGTTAAGATATCAACAACTGAAAAGTTTGTGATGAACTGGTAAGAGACAGATCGTCTCAAATTATTATCTGATTTTTACATAATCCAAGAAATAAAGAAAGCATTAATATGTATATATAAATATATATATATATATATATATATATATATATATATATATATATATATATATTGATTCTCTTTTGACAGAGGTAAAGTTAGTGTAATCGAACAAAAACATTTGATCATTATAATAGTACCCTGTTGGAAATACATTAAAGTATTGAATTAATTTAATCTGTCAAGATTTTATGATTTTTCTGTGTGAGTTCTGTGTTCATCACACAGAAAAATAAAAATTTACAAAAAATTTATAAAAATTTATAAAAAATGTAGTGACTTTGTGCTTGTATATCCAGATGGAAGACTAGCTATGACACTTCCGGAGAATTCTGAGAAATTCAGCATTGATGGCTACAGGAACTTTCTTGATCCCAAAATGAAATACGATCGGTTAAGATTGTATTTGTGCACAAGAGGTTATATCTTTAATTATTGTTAATAAACCATATATTTTTTAAATTATCATAATTTCAATAAACAACATAAAACAATAATACTGTCAAACATGTAAATAATCATCGGTAAAACATCAACATTATCATCATTATGACTAAATTGATAAATAAGTCAATAATTTAACATTGTTTATTTGAAACCTTCTATTTCACCTCAGACGATTATCAGCAGAACACAACGGAGATAGAAATACTGACGCCTGCATCAAGTGATGACAGCCTCCCTGATATAGATCTTGCATCAACTAGTTCGAGCAGTGTCACGACCAAGGACGAGTCAAATGGAATTGAAGTCAGATTTGAATGGAACGTTCACATACTCATACATTTCTTTCCATTTGAATCACGTGTCCAGGTACTCTAACCCAAACATTTGAATATACCTGTATTTGCTCTGTGAAATATAGTTTTAATTATCTTCTTTTTTTTTAAATTATCGGTGTTTAGTAAATATTAAGATACAGGCAGTTCCCTTTCTCTCGTTATTTTACTAATATCGGTTAGAGAGAAATCACGCTTATACTCCGAGTCGGTGATATTGTTAGCAAGTCGCTTGTCACCAGTTGTATATTTTTATTTTTGATTTTTGAAACCAGTAGAGTCATCGGGAGAATAAAATTAATTTCCCAGCTCATCTGGGTCGTTATTATTTTTTTTTTAGTATACTCGAAGCTTATATCCGAGAAAGAAAAAGCAGAGTATAGAATAAAATGAACTCCATGTTAGTTTTTGTACCGACCTAACTATTCAGTTAAATTGTGGTTTTGTTTATAAAATTCCAATACTTTTGATTTTTTTCTGGTAAAAATATTTTGTTGTTGATTGTTTACATATATTACATGTAAAGCAATGGTACAAATAAGCAGAACAATGCATTCATAGACAACTAAATAAGGTATATGAGCTGAACAAGGAATGTGCAAGTCTTTTTGACCTAATAATGCACATTTGCTTGCATTTTTTTAATTACATGTATGAATCTTTGTTTTATAGAATTTGATAGATTATCTCCATGAATCACCGCTAAAGGATGGGAACAAAACGCTGGCCCTCATATATGACGAAAGATTTCTTAACCCTGATGACAGACTATCTGTTATCAGGGAACAGCACCATCATTGAAATTGTTGTGGAGGAACTCGAAATAGGGTAATTATTTAATCACAGACTAAGTTTTTATTTCGATGTGACGGTCAAATAGCTCACAGATTCAACATGGGTTCCTTTCTATCGAGATGTATTTTTTGCAGTGAAAATTCCACTAACACTGAGGAATTCGAAGTAGAACAGTTAGCAATTGATGGGGATTTCGTTTCTCAAAAGTCTGATGAATGTGCAGAGAAGCTTGTGAAAAAGGCCTTAACAAAGTTGTAAGTAAATTCTCCCCTCTCTCTCTCTCATACACACACATAGACAACCCACTTGCTAAGACGTCGTGCAAAGTATTAGGGTTTTAAATTGCGCAACTTGTTACACTATAAATGACGGGCGTTTGTATTGTTTTGGTCATTTAATCGTTCTGGCTACATAGGTTTTTCTCAGGGCACTGGAAGTTAATGTAAATATTGAGTATGTGCATGTATAAAAATTTTTATACATGCACAAACTCAATATTTACATTACCTTCCAGTGCCCGTTTATTTTCTGCAAATTTGTACGAAGCTTCTCTAACGTCCTGAAATGATGTCCCACAAAATTCATTAATAACTTTCCAATATACTAGCCGATTTCCACTCCTCATAAAATTGGAAGCATTACGTAATATGCCTTGATCTTTACAAGTAACAAGAAAAGATGGAATGTTTGGTAAAGATTTTTTTACTATATAACAGGTTCTTTTGGTAAAACTCAAGTAATAAATGAAATGTGCAAATCAAGAAGTAGTAAAATGTTTCTTTTAAAAGTTATAAACAAGTAACAGGAGAGATTGATAGAGTGATTTTGATGTCTTAACGGGACGTATCCTAAATGTGAGCTGTATTCTGTTTTTAATAATTAAATTTTATATTAAAAGAACCAGTAAAAAGTTAAACATTTTTAAGAAAATAAGGGCAAAAATTGGATGTCTAGTCTAATTAGTTAAGCCTTTAATTTTTAAGGTTTTTAAGCTTAGATATGCAATAACGTCAGAAATGGATATTGACGTTACAAAATCAGCCCCAGTTCTGTGAGCGACGTCTTAAAAATAAGAGAGACTTTTCACTGTTTTCTGTATTTTTTAGGGGTAATACAACAGAACCAGTAGCCGTTCTTAATGAATATTCCCGTAAGTTTCTCGCTGGACGCCCTTTGGACGTCTAGCGGGAAGACGAAACCATAGAGGGTGATACGTCACCCATCTATGTATCAAGGGAGTCCTGTCTTGAGGACTGTATTGATGAATTAGGACATCAACGAAACTTGAGGCACCCCCTAGAAGTCACCTTTCTTGGTGAACTAGCCCAAGATCTTGGAGGGCCCAGGCGGGAATTCTTCGAGAATGTCAATCGTGAAATTAAAGAAAGTCTGTTCACAACTGAGGATGGTGAAATTCTTTTGGTTAGGAACGTGGAGTACCTGTCCAGAAAGCTTTATTTCTATTCTGGATTGCTCATTGGTAATTATATCTGTTATCATAGCCACCAGACGCTAACTTCGTAAAAAGTCAATTATGAATGCTGTTAAATGTCAAATTGCATGACATGTAATTTGTGAAAACCAAACCAAATGTTTTTTTGGGGGGCTGTTTTATTAAATTCATTATCAGCTTACCTGACTAGAAAGCTTAAGTGAAATTTTATGATAATCCTTTAGCCGCCCTCCGTCCGTCTGTAAACTTCACATTTTCTAATACTTCTCCAGATCCGTTGGGACCATTTTAACCAACGTTCATTCAAAGCACCCTTGAGTAAAGGCTAGGGGGTTCTAAATTATTTATTAAACTTTATCATTTACTTACGTTAAAAGCATCCTGAAGTTGTGGCGAGTCTTAATTGCTTAAATCGTGCCCCCCCCCCTTTTTTTAGGGGTAGGATGGGGCTATAATAGGAGATCCCCGTTTTACATTGACTTTTAATTGTACATGTAGGGAAAAATCAATGGATCAGAAAAATGAAACTGACGAGAAAGTATCTTGTCATGATTTAGATTTTGAATTGTTCAACTCTTGGCCCCTTGGACGTAGGTAATGGCCACAACAGGGGTCAAAGCTTTGCATAGGAATATTTTATTAATATATTAATGTTATTAAGGAAAAAGTTTTTAAAAGCTGAAAAGTTTAAACTTATTTGAAAGCTTTCTAATGTTATAAAGTTGATTTTAAATTGTTCAAATCAGGGTCCTAGTGATATGATGGAGCCACAATAGGAACTATATAAGAAAACATTTTAAAAAATTTCTCATCTGGATAAAATTTTGCAGAATGCATGTATCCGGGAGAAGAATTTTTCTTCATCATAATTGCAAGGTCATGTTAGTGATGTGAATATTAAAGAATCGACATATTATGTGAAATAAGATACCCCTTAGAATTAAGGTGTCCCATTCTGTGGGGTCAGTATTTTTTATGGGAATATTAAATCTCTTGTCCGAAGAGCAAAGTTCAAAGTTTACTCAGGTGAGCGTTGTGACCGATGAAACTCTAGTTTGAAGGAACCAATGGCATACTGAATTTTACAAAATATTATTATTTACAGGACTTCGTGTTCTGGAGGGAGGTCCCTGTCCTGAATATCTTGACGAGGCACTGAATAACTCAGAAAACTCTGAGTACTGGGATCAATTTCGTCGGGGTCTAAACAGAGTGGGTCTTTTAACTGCAAGTTTTATAAGTGAGCTTTATTGAGATTCATATGCAAGTTCATGTAGATGCATGGAATAGCTAAATACCTTTAATTGCATTAAGTTTGATTTCTGTGGAATGTATATATTTCATCTTTTTTCTTTTTAAATCTATATGAATGAGTTACTTCTCCCTGAGCAAAAATTTAACAATCCCCTTTTCTTTATTCGTAAAGTAAATAGGTATGTTGCATGTAGGTGTACGTCAAACATGTCAAATAAAATCATTAATCAGCGGTCTGCATGGCCATAGAGTTGTTATCACTCACTAATTGAATATACCGAGATTGCCAGTTAGGGTTAGGAATGCGGGTCATAAATAGTATTTTAATTACATAGCTCCAACCGCTCGGCACACGGTGAAATATATTTGTTGACATTAAGGAAAGACAATATAATTGTTTCAGTCACCTTGGAAAAACAACTGAAGTTTTATGTTATATAAAGTTAAACGAAAAGTGAATAATATTTTAAATTTACACTAATGTGCCATAAAGTGATGAAAAGTTGAACAATTTTATGAGAAGTGTAGAAAAAAGTTGAATTTTATTTGTTAGAAATTTGATATCTTTCATATCTGATTTAAACCGAAATACGTAGAAAAGTGTATTTTGTATCAATCCAAGTATCCGTTTTTTTGTTTGTTTCATCTGTCTTTAAAAGGTCATTCCCCTGGACGTACGCGCTACGCTCCACCATATATAACTCTCTCTCTCTCTGCAGGTAGGAGGGTTTATATTGTTGGGGTGTTTAGAGTTAATACTAAGTAGTCGGGAAAACATTATAAAATGAATGCACGTCCTTAAGATTAAGTTTTTCAAATGCGTGGAACCAAAATAAAACAGTTTTAACATATTGTTATGAATTTCTTTCTCTTTTTCAGCTGCTGAACAAAAAACCATCACTAAAGTTCATCTTTAGACCGTCACCGTCAAAAACGGTGACAGTCAAAAAGATTCTTAATATCTTTACGTGCAAATTTTCCGTTGTGGGTTCCAATCTCCGCAGGGAGGAGGAGAGAACCTACAAAAAATTCGTAAAATATTGTCGAGAGGTTTTTGGTAAGTAATATGCATACTTATTACATATATACTTATCATAAATGCAACTTTTTTGCATATGTATTTTATTTTACGCGTATAGATTGTACTTTGGGTGAATGGTTTTCATTGGTTGAAAAATAAATGTCAGCTAAGTCTTGCATTCAGAAATAGAACAGTGCTCTATTCCCAAGTCAAACTTGTAAGGCTCGTAAAAAACGTGTATTAAGGGTGTACACACGGTAAGGCTAGAACTTAAGTTCCATGACTTATAAGGCATGCCTTACCATGTGTTCCGGCCCTTAGCCCACTTACAGTTCTCTCTTACTAGAAAGGAAGTGGATCGTAATTTTTGTCCGTGGTCTGCAATGGTGCATCTCACGTACTCGGCAGCGATGAGCTAACCATATCTTTTAAAAATAAAGTCTCTTCCAATTTATAAATGTGATATTACATGCTGAATAGATTTTAATGGTACCTTGACGCTTGTCGCTACAACGTAAGTTTTATGGTGTATTTTCTTTTTATTTACAGCAGGTAGAAGACCCCCAATAAATCTTGGGAATATATTGGCCTTCTGCACAGGGAGTTCGGCGGAACCTGTGCTTGGTTTCACAGTCAAGCCTTCACTGGAATTTGTTCCGGCGGAACAAACCTTTGCGAGTGCTTCTACGTGTATAAATAAACTAAACCTCCCTTTGGTCGGGGAAAAGGAGGAGGAAGCTTACTTCGGCAATTTGGACATGTCCTTTGCCAACACCTATTTTGGGTTGGAGTGAATAAATAGTACATATTATGTTCCCTGTTCCCTGGGGGCCTGGGTGGGGCAAAATCAATGGAATTTTTATCCTGCCTTAACGAAGTTTCGCCCCTTTCTTATTCACCTAGAATAAATACTCACTTTATTTCATTTGTAGGCAACTTGAAAATTTGGCAAAAAAGTACTTTCAAAAGTTTTTGTTAGTCTGTTAATCTTGTAAATATTAGATTTAAAAAGTTGAAACAAACAAATCTTATAAATATGTACATAAAATGTTATTCAAAGACCAGAGAGGCCAATGTTGGGTTTGCTATGTGAATACTGTATTAAGTCAAAGAAGACCAATAGTTTGGTGGAAGTGATACAGTGTAGATAGCACTGACGATAATAACAGGAAATAAAGTTCCCGAGTTGTTACTGATTACCAGAAACTGTTTTGTTCATCCCCGATCATCCTTTTCCTTTTGAGTTTCAGTTTATTTTGTATCATTATATAATTATTTAACACCCCCATGGATCCTTTCAGGTTTTCTTATACTGAGGTGACCGTTAAAGCCCTTGGGCCTCTTGTTTTTTTTACCTGAAAAGGGGTGTATATTTTGGCCTTCAGTTTAGTGCTTATTGTTTTTAAAGCGAGTCCTACAAAGGAATCCTGCATTTTATGTAAATTGCAAACTTCATATTAGTAGTTTAGGTATAGTATAGTATTTGTAAACACGTTGAACTGTATTGTGGATTAATGCGGTTGTTTTGCAATAGAATTTATTAAACATCACCCTTTTGTTTGAGCAAAGGGTTTTTACATGAAAAAAGTTGTCTTTTTAATTACTTAAAGGTTCTCACTCCT
Source organism: Saccostrea echinata (assembly GCF_033153115.1). Classification (NCBI taxonomy): domain Eukaryota; kingdom Metazoa; phylum Mollusca; class Bivalvia; order Ostreida; family Ostreidae; genus Saccostrea; species Saccostrea echinata. The sequence continues at coordinate 486,116 of NW_026889810.1, forward strand.
GTTCGACTACTGGCATAAGAACTTAGAAAATTTATAAAGTTACATATTCATTTTCATAATAAGAAATATCATAACTCTTCTGGGTATCATACCGGGTACCTTCGGCGATTAATTATATGTATATTTAGAGTGTAGCTATGTACAGATGTACTTTTAAAGATGCTTTGGGGAGCATTGTATAAATATGAAAGCAACTATTGTGCGGGCAAATTATTATTTTTATCTTTTTGTATACACTCAAACTACATCATTTACTTGACATTATATTAGTATTTGAATTAGTATTTAAATATATATATTTTTAAAACTGGCTTTTTATTACTGGCTTGTGATATTTTAAGCAAAATATCCAAACTAGATTCCCATGTACACATTCCAGTCACGAGCTTTCTTACATTTTTAGTTTTTCAATGCACTCTTGTCATTGCCTCGATGGCTTCTCTTAACTGAAAATAATGTTCAAGGCATTCTTCCCACGACTCAGGCTGCGTCGATGTCGCAGTGTTTAAAATATGTCTTGCTTCGTTGTCAAAGTCTGGAGATCCAGATATAGAATCATCTGCACACTGGGTAAATGCCCAATGCAAATCATCTTCATTTATCCCTTTTAAACAATTTCTTCCACCTGCAAGACAATCATTTTTTTTTCATATTTGAAAAGACAATAATAAATGCTTACAATTTGTCAAGGAAGCCAAAAGGGAACCAAATACATTAAAAGCATTTTAATTCAGCAATTACTCTTCTTGAAAATCATGATAAAAAAAATAAATTTCAAGATAAAAAAGAAATTAAATTTATTTATACCTTTTTCCAGTCAATCTAGAAACTTTTCTTTGGCTTTCTGTTAGAAACACATGCATATAGTCCACATATTGCAGTCCTTATTAAAGGACAGCAACTTTTTTTTTTACTACGACTACTTCGAAATTCGTACCCTACAATTCATAAATACCACACCTGTAACTTCCTGTGCGCTGTACAAAATGATAGGTTTTCCGTTAGGAACTTCAGCTTGGCGAGAGCGAGAAATATGATGATGGTTCCAGGTATCTTTAACTTCGTCAAGTTCTCTTTGTATGAGTGACGAAAAACAGAACCTTATGCACCGACTATTAATTGAAAAGAGAAATGAAATTAAAATACCGTATAATCCCTATTTACCGCCCCTGCCCTTATACGTGCCCCAAGGTCTTTTTCAATTGTCAGGATATAAAGGCCCCCTGAACAGTGATTAAAATCATCTCGTATCGATGACGCTATAATTTGACGGAAGTGAAAATGAAACTTTGTTATTAGGTAACTCATACGTAAAAATTTTCCTGAAAGTGAAAGATTTTTAGAACGACCAAATTATTATGTATTTCTGAAAGTGAAAGTTACCTACAAAATTTGTTTTCCTTGTATGTGAGGATCACGTGACCTGGTGTATACATTGTGTCTACTCTCTAAGTTCTCGGTGGAAAAAAAAATGAATCATTTAGTATAGGAAAGTAAGACTATCTTTAAGTGGTTCTGTTATTTTTTTATCAAAAGATTTCTTTCAAGTTAAAATATGACATTAAATATTATATCGAGAATATACCAAAATAATCACCCCCTTTTCACAATTTTCTAAGCGCCCGGGCCGGATAATAGGGATTAAACGGTACATTAAATTCTAATCATCAAAGTGCAGGACCCAACTCTAAGAAATTGCGGCAAAGAAGAATTAGGAATATGATGTGCATAATTTATGATGTAATCAGGATTTTGTCTTCATGTACATATTTTCGTCAAAGACAGAAAGTGTATATACACTCACAGTACATATATGTCACCAGCAACGATAAGTATGAACGGACAAAAAAAATGTACAAAGAGGGTTTATGCATATTGACTTCAACGATAAAATATACAAGGAGACAATATGTACCATCAAGGAGTCATGAACTAAATGTTTTTTTAATTGCTTCTATCCTGATCAACATTTTTGCTTGATTGTTACTAAGAGAATCATTGACAAAATTTACATTAAATTTCACCTCATTTAAGAAATAACATTCTTTTAAAAAGGTCTATTTCATCGAAAGGATATTGATGTTAACAAAAAAGTTATTATTATACTTACATGTCATTTTCGTTTCGAATTTCAAATGAATTGAATGAAGCAAGATCTCGAAAAAAATCCATCCACCGACTTGTAAATCTTCTGCGCAACATACTCCACCATGCTTCTATTCTCTTAAAAACATCAATAAAAACCGGTTATGAAAATAGGAAAAACCTACAGTAAATGTATACTTGTGTAACTGACGGTCACTGATATAAAATGGAAAACATGATGTGTGAAAAATTATGCGATAGGATTTATGTGTGACGAAAATTTTACCTATATTTCCTTATATCACACTTAAGATTTTTTTTATAGATATCGTTTTTTACCTGATTAAATGCTGATCGAACAATTTTAAAACCATCTTCAGAGTTAACAAAAAGAGACTGTAGACTGCCAACTAAGACATTTTCTGTTCCAGGATCCGATTGAAGTAAGGAGGGACAGCCTTGAAGTTTTAAAAATATGCTGATTCAATGAATCAAATCTCTCAGACAACGTAACTTCAAAAAAGAAATTACAAGTTGATATGAGCCGGACAAGAATTAACCAGGAGTTGTGTTTGATATGCCGACAATTCTTAGATGCCGGCAATTTTCATATTTAATATTTTCACATTTAATATTTAATATAAATGTCAGAGGAAACTTTTTGCCGGCATCTGAGAATTGCCGGCAAATCAAACACCACTCGTGGTTACTTTTTGCCGGCATCTAAGAATTGCCGGCAAATTAAACTCCACTCGTGGTTACTTTTTGCCGGCAACTGAGAATTGCCGTCAAATCAAACAAAACTGGTGGTTACTTTTCGCCGGCATCTGGGAATTGCCGTCAAATCAAACAAAACTGGTGGTTACTTTTTGCCGGCATCTAAGAATTGCCGGCAAATCAAACACCACTCGTGGTTACTTTTTGCCGGTATCTGAGCAAACAAAACTCGTGGTTATTTTTTGCCGTCAAATCACACACAACTCGTGTCCGGCCCATAGTTGATCTTTCAATTGAAATTTCAACTTACCACCACATTCCTCCACACATTTCAAATAGTATCTTGCGATCACAGTGGGGTCATTGTTAGATGGTCCAACAGACAACCACATGATTTTTCTGGAGTACCTATAGAGGTACGTATGGAATTATTTTATAATAATAATAATAATAATGCATAATACTATATACTTGCCCATCAATGCAGCCATGAATGGACAGACCATACGGCTTCAATTTGTCATAGCTGCAATAAATACGCATTAAATTTTGAAATTAATATTCTTTTTGGTTTGGGATGCCTTAATTGTACATTTAAATATCAATATTTGTATTGATATACAAATAAAAACTGAACCAATATAAAATTATATCAGTAACCTTTTAAAACTTCAAAATTTACAACATTTATCCAAAAAATTATATCTCAATACAAAAAAGAGTAAGATCGGTGCAAGAATGCGCACAATATCTTAACATCTCACCCGTCAACATGCCAAGTATCATTCGGACCTCTAGATTTATAAACTCTACGGATAATCCTACGTCTTCGTCTGAACTCGCACCCAAGGGGATCTATTTCTTTCATTAAATGCATGACGGAGTCTCTTAAATATAGCAAAATAAAAATGAGTATTATAAATACATTACACATTTTTTGACTGGGTTTGAGAGCAACTTGCGTTTTGTAGGACCCAAGAACCAAACTGTTTAAAAGTTTGGCTCGAGGGGTCGACAAAAAGCATTTTGCCCGAAACACAGTCAATACATATTTGGTTATAACTTTTATTTATTTATTTTAACATACATATATTTCCATTTCTATTTTTTCTCTCTGTGATAACTCTTTGAAAGTTAGTTGAGTTTGATTTCTTGATCATTCTACCGACATGTAAATTTCGCCAAGCCAAAGGTCAGAAGCTAAGAAGGCCTAATATGCATGTAATTCTCGTGCGGCTGTCTTTGTGTCTGAGCTAAGGAGGCCTAATATGCATGTAATTCTCGTGCGGCTGTCTTTGTGTCTGACGTTAAGGAGGTCTAGTACGCATGTAGATCTAGTGTGTCTGTCTTTATGTCTGACATCAGTGGGCGAGGACCTCTTGGAAAACATTTTTTAAGTTTAAATGTACTATTTTATTTCACAGTAAAATGGAAATATAAGGAATCACTGTCTAGTTTGTTGGGTATGCCAGGGACATCATTGATAGTTAGAAACGTGGGATAATTTATGCATAATGGGCTTCCTTAAGTCTCTTGCATTGTTTTTTATGATGTAAATTTCCTTTACCCACATTGCGGTTAAACTCGGTCAAATAAGATCCAACTGCAGGAACCCGCCCACAGCGTGACAAACGAGTACAATATATCATCGACAGGTTCATTATCTCACTCTGCGGTCTAACATCGATTTAAGTTGGACCGCTAAGTAAAACATTTGAAATGTTGAATTTAAAAAAAAAAATAGATTTACGTAGAGGAAACAATTTTAAAGGTATAACAAACCTCTTTGTGTACGGAGTACATGTGCTTCTTTACATAGATAAATCAAGTTTGATAAATTTGCCAATTACCTCTTGGGAGTTTTGGTGAGAGAGAGAGAGAGAGAGAGAGAGAGAGAGAGAGAGAGAGAGAGGAACATTATCTGGGGAAGGAGAGCCCCCTCCCATTTTTTCTGACGAGGTACTCTTTCTTTATAATAAAATTTTTAATCTAGTGTCACCACCTCTTTTCTTGACAAAAAGTTAAAGTAATATTAAAAAATGGGGTAAGCAGTGGAAGAATCCTAACCCCCTCTGGATGACTAGGGTGAAGTTCGTAATTTCACTCTTAAATTAAATTCACTATTTCAATTATAAACAGGTACCTTCGTACATGAAATCCCCTCATTCGCAGCGTGTCATACATACATCTATAACCGACTGTGTATGGCTTTGAATGCATCTCTCTCTGAGTACAAAGGAATGCACAGATAAATTATTTCAAATGAATTTTTTTAGAATATTTACAACTTTTTTATTGACATACATATAAACATACATATACACAAGAATATAGCGTACTAACCGTGATTGCACTCCTTATTTCATGATCAGATATTTCGGTTGAGCCGCGTCTTCGCGGAAATCCTCTTCGATGCATTTTTTTTAATGGCATTAGGGCTTTAATAGAATGGAATGAAACATTTATCATACCTTTACAGTAACCAAAGCAATTAATTTTATCAACCAAAGAATATTTGATAAGTATTGAAGTGAATTCCTATATAAATCTCTCTCTCTCTCTCTCTCTCTATATATATATGAGCTACCGTGAACGGTCGCACAGTTGGAGTACTGTAATATAACTCGGAAGTATTCAGGTATATTTATTATTTCTGCGAAAAAAAAATGAATATACATGAATATTTTTATCTCATTTCTACAACCAATTTAAAAGAAATCCTCTATTTATTAAACAGACTTACTTCAAATGATGATCTCCTTTAAATTATTTTACCCGGTACTAGATATTACAAGTGCATTAATTTTTAAAAGGCTTTTCCATTTAAGTACATAGAATTAAAGAACTATGTATCTCGATCTTTTTCGATAACGGAAAAGCGTCCATTCTTCATTTGAAAAAGTAGTATGGTATGGAAAAAAAAATCCGAGAAAATATATGTATTTTAAAGCGATATGAAAAATTATTGAATAATAAAAAGTACTCACGGACATGGAAGCATCCTGATACTTTGTTCTACATCGTTCAGTAAACTTAAAGTAAATTAATCTCATACATGCAGATATGTCTATATTAATAAATGTCAACATGTCACAAATAATCATTATTATAATTGACAAGTAAAAAAGAAATGCGACCGTTAGAACAACTTCTGTCTTAATTGATACTAACATGATTACTAAAGCATTCGTGAAAAATATAAATGAAAGTGAGTAAACACCAACAGTGTGAAAATTTGGGAACAATCTGACCTCAAGAGAATATGACCTTTAAAGTTATGAAGACAAAACATTCGTTAAGTGTATCCTATTTGCCTAATTTTTCAATGAGTTTGTTGAAGAGTTCCATGTTGCTGTTCTTCATATTTGTCATTAGTTCGAAGAATTTTTTGCCTCTCTCCTTAAAATACTCTCTCATTTCATCAGTCTTCCCTTTCTTGGTCTTGGTTGAAGATACAGGGGCTGTCTCGAAACACTGCTGGTTCTTGCATAATCTTCCTGTTCAATTGTGTCTTCATCTGACTCACTGTCATCTTTTCTAATGCCAAAAGAGCTAAGCAACACTAATAGTTTAAAGGATTGATCCCCCTCGAGAATACTCTGCATTTCATGTTTATACTGAAATGGTTCCGGGATTTTATTTCCAGTTTTTTTTTTGTATTCGGACGAAAATTTTCTGTCACTTACCTTTAATTTAAAGAACTCTTCCCGACACTGACTGGAAGACGGAAAATTAGTTTTAATTTTGGATATCTCCCGCGATGTTCCAGCCCATTTCTTTTTTTTAGGGACAGACGATACGTTTCTCAATAATATGTATTTTTTTCAAAGATTTTGTCATTGAAGTTCAGTTTTAATTTCCTTTAAAACATTCAGAAGCTTTCGCTTCCACTCGTATCTTGTACTCCTCATACCTGAATCTTCAAAATCGTTGTCATCTTGGTAGATAGGAGTTTGGATTTGACTCTGAGGACAGAATTGTCTGAGGTGCTGACTCAATTCAACACAGGATGCAGAGCCGCATTCACTTGTGATTTGGGGTTTTGAAATAATACCTGAAGAATAACTATTTGTCCATATACTCCGCGACTCTAGAGCAGACACTCTTACCACTGCGACACGTTGGCGACTTCTTTTAAAGAATCACTGGACAGATTATCACCAAATTAAAAAGGATAAGGATATGTAAAAGATTAAGAACTGTTCAAGGCATCACCCTGTGGTAAAGGGCGTGGTCTCAAGGTCACTTCTCAAGCTTAGCAAAAATTACATTATATTAAAACATTGATATTTTGCTTACTATAAGGACTAAGATCATCAAATCTTGTCAGTTGATGCTTCTTAGAACGTCATTTCATGCTTACTCAAAAGTAGGTAACAGTGACCTTTTTTTCAATTTTGCGGGCATTTGTTTTCAAATTGATTTTGAGGCATATTTTGGACACTTTAAGGCCTATGATCATCAAACTTTGTCAGTTGATGTATCTTGGGTCCTCAAAGTAATTCAACTAAAAAGTAGGTCACTGCGACCTACTTTTTGAATTTTATGGCTGATCTTTTTCAAAACATTTAAGCGTCATTATTTCCAATATTGATTGTATGTTTTATGTCCCGTTCGAGATAATTTTTAACTCGTAAATTCGTCACCTATATCAGTGAAAGCTTCAAATTTAGACCTTCACGCGGCAGTCAGGGCCATTGAGCTGTGAGGGTTCTTTAACGTGCCAACGCCTACAGTGACATGGGGGCTCGGTTTTTAAGGTATCATCCGAAGGACCCGCAACTTCCACTTCGAAGTGCAAAGCGCTTCGCGAAGAGACAGTTGCTTCCAATTTTTTTTTATCGACTAAGGTCAGTCGCGGTCGTGATTCGAACACACGACCTTCCGATCATGGAGCGAGCGCTCTACCGACTGAGCTACCGCGACGATGGAAATACTGAGAAGAGTAGTATCATCAATGCACCTTACGGCCTAAAAACATATTTATCGAAACGTAGGTCAGCGTGACCTATTTTTTTTTTAAATTTGAAGGCATTCATATTCAAATTGTTTTAGAGGCATATTTTGGACACTATCAGAACTATGATCATCGAACTTTGTGAATTGAATGTATCTTTGGTCCTCGGAGAATGACAACTAAAAAGTAGGTCACCTATGGCTATATTTAAAAATCCCAGGTACTTATTAGCTTAAAATCATTAAACTAAGCTAAGGATCATCAAACTTTGTCAGTTTATGCATTTTGCATCAGGTGATGCATTTTGTTCCAGAGAACGTTAACTGTTTGAAATTATATGGGAATATTTAAATATTTCGGGTAGTATTTGGCTAAGAATCATCAAACTTCATCTATTGATGCATCTTGGGTCCTAATAAAAGTAGGTCACAGTGTCTTAGTTTGAAATTTCAAGGCAATATCTAAATATCTGAAATTATAAGAGTCTTAAAATCATCACACTTTGTCACTTGAGGCATTTTTGGGTCTCGTAGCATATTTTCCAAAAAATAGGTCACTATTACCTTCTTTTGGAATCTCATGGCTATATCTGAATATTTAAAATAATAAGTGGCTTCGGATCATTACATTTTGTTAGTTGATTCATCCTGGGTTCTAAAGTGTTTTTACTAAAGAATAGGTCATGAATACGTGGTTTTGAAATTTTAAGGTTTTATCTAATTATACTACTTTACAGGATACTTACAGGCTTCAAATAGAAGTGATTGGTTGTACAATTTATCAGAAGAGCGATTCAAGGCTTTGGGACTCGTCAGTTATTATGCGAAATGTTTGGGGGAATATATACGTGTGTATGAGGCAAAGTATGCGGAAGTAGAATGTTGGATCCATAACAAACAGTGTCACTGAACAACAACTTGTTCAAGGTTGATAGATTGATTGAATGTTGTTTTACGTCCCGTTCGAGAATTTTTCACTCAGATAGAGACGTCACCTTATACCGGCGAAGGGCTTCAAATCTAGACTTTACTCGGCACTCAGGGCCATTAAGCAGTGAGGGTTTTTTATCGTATCTACGCCTAGCGAGGCCCCTCGATTTTGAAGGTCTCATCGGGAGGACCCGAAACTTGCACTTCAAGGTTCCGAGCGCTTCGCGAACAAACAGTTGCTTCCTATTTTTCATCGATCTAGGTAAGTTGCGGTCGTGGTTCGAACACACAACCTTCCGATCACGGAGACTTGTAAAAGAAGAATGTGGCGAAGTATCGAATTATGGAATGATTTGTAGGCAGGACGTAGAATACATTGAAATGATGAATTCACAGCATTGTTCTACGTGTTCTGGAAAATGACCATCGCTGTTTTTAATCGTTTTTAGATCAGAATAAAAAGTACTTGAAGTACAAATGATAGTTTCATGTCTATTTTAAGTATAGAGACATATATTGATATATATATAGATGGATAAGTATATAAAAGTGGTTATCTTTTTATCATCCTTTCCAACTTTTTCTTTCAAAGTGTTACATGATGGTTTCGCAAATTCTGTAGTCTGCATGATTCCATAAATCTACTATCCGTGTTGCGAAATGGTGAAAATGATTTTCCCCTATGGCTGTGTGGGATTCACGTTACGAAATCTGGGTATTACATCACAGCTTGGCCTTCTGATTGTGTGAAACCCCACCCAGGTTTATCCTGTCAAAGAAGGGTATGATAAAAAAAAAGCAACAAAACAGTGTACCCCTCTCCTCTTTCTTGGCAAATGTGAAAGGCAAAAATTACCCTGTATACAGTAACAGCATTATGACGGATTCCTCACAGAGGCATTAGTAAAAATGATTTAGATCAAACTGATATGTATGTAGAGAAATACTGAATAAAGCTAAAAATATCCTGCGTTTTATAGCAATTTCGACAGGTCGGAGTGTATTTTTTTTTCCAAGAGTTTTAAAGTTGAATCTTTAGCGATAATTTCCCCTAGATTGTTTAAGACAAGTTTTGTTTCTCTCATATCCCCCAGGCATAGGTGGCAAAAGAGAAACTAGGCCAACATATTGGCCCTCGATAATTTTTTTACCTTGTGGCTTGAACAACGTGCATACAAACATTGTTGATGAAGGGTCTTAGTGTCGGCAAATCCAAGGCATTTGACTGGGTTTCTGCATTGGTGTGCTCGGAGCTACTGGCTGGAGTTGGATCCCCTTGACACATCCCCGAGAACTTCGGTGTCCATTGGAGACTTGAACCAGACTTCGTTGCTTCAACATCCGAACCAGGGTGCGTCCGCGGTGATGGATGGCGCAGTCGCTGTTGCATAGCGCTTCGGTTTTAACCTCGATGACCTCTTTTAATCCGAATTGGTGGCATACTTAAATACAAGAAGAAATATACTTTACTTAACGTATTATAATTATATGCTTAAAAAATATCGTCTATCAAATTTTAAATCTGTTGACTGATTTTTTTAATGGCTAACCATGCTATCGACGCAAGACGCCTTGCCTAGTTTGCAAGAAATCTATGGTCATCTGGGTATTATAAAGTGATAACTTTCTCCTACACTATTAAAAGAAATCAAAAGAAAGTATTGAGCAAAAGACATGAAACAAAGAAGATTTATTTGCAAAATCACATAACAAATAAAACATTGGAAATTTACGCCGACCTTGCATGATTCTCGAATCTTCAAAAGGAAAGATGCAGTGGAAGTGTCTCCTGCAAATATGCAGCTGTGGGGGGGGGGGGGGGGGGGGGGGCTGATATCCAGACATTTGACAAAGGGAAATAACTGGGTATTTCACCGTCTTCGATAAACCCTCTTATTCATACGCGAATTAGATGCAAGTATTATATTTAGTTATACTTAATGATGATGAGAATAATAATGATACTTACTCTTTATACAGGGTACAGAAACAAAACACGGCACAATTTAAATTCATTAAGTCACTAGATTAAATTACAGAGAGAGTGTTAACGTTTAACGTCTTATTCGAGAATTTTTCATTCATTAAGAGACGTCACTCTATGCGAGTGGAGGGCTTCATATTTAAACCTGTTCTCGGCACTTGGAGCCATTAATCTGCTTGTTTTAGATAATTGAAGAGTGAATTAAATGTTAGTCATTTCTAGTTTTTACGTTATAATATATTCTGATTGCGGGGAATTACTAGTATATATCGGGGAGACGGGAAGTACCTTGCGGGAAAGGATCCGAGTCCATTAACAACAAATTAACGTACCGTACCGTAAACTTAAAGTCAGTGAACACCTAGACTTGTGCAGAAATAAACTTTTACTTTTTTTCCATTTAATAGATTGTACAACTCTGATGCAATCGAAAGAAGATAAAGAAAACTTTCAAACATAAATAGTTTAACGTAAAAGAATGGTATTTTATACATGTCGAATATTTTACTGAGTCACATTTATTTCTTTGTTATTGTATTATTTTGCCAAAAGTACGGGAAATATGACGTCAATCAGAGACTTGTTAACGTTATTATGACGTCACAATAGACGTTACCATGAGTACATTGTAAAACATCATGAAGAAGAAATGAAAGCAAAGCAAGGGTAACGCTTCTCGGACGGCCTCTTTCAATATCAGGAACAGAATGAGAATCGGTTCCACTTCCGAATAACCGTCTTAAAAAGACTGCAATTATACTTAATGTCTACTGCAAAAATGAAGTTTATTTGCTGTACTTATTAGCATAATGTACTGCGCACCAGTATATTCTAATAATTTACTGTAAATGTACTGAAAATGTGCTGCAAAAACTTTTCTTATTTTCTTTTCATTGACACAAAATTTCATATGCTGCTTTTGTACTGCAAATAAGCAGCATTTCTATTGCATTATCTTTATTATTGAGATTCCAGTATTAAAGGTATTCTGCATTTCTGCTGCATTATAATAATCATTCACAAGTCTGTCATAGGTGTCCTGCATTATCTTTATCAATTAGATACATGTAATTTTATTGATGGTACTGCATTTGTACTGCATTATCGTTATCACTTAGATTCTGAAGGTATACCATAGTTTGCAAAGATATTTATTGGCTGTATTTCCATTATCTTAATAACTGTAAAAAATGCAGAAATTATCAAAAACAAACGCTTATTACTGCTGTTTTAATAGTGACTTTTTAATTTAATATATATGTCTTAAAAACATTTGCACAAAATTTGAGACCAAATTAAATATCAGGGGGTGTTCTAAAGAATTTGTGGGAAATGCAAAATACATGTGTAACCAGAGGTATCTGATGAGACTGTAGCTCTACTGGTCTGTACGTATAACAAAGGAAAAGTAGCACTTGGATTTGAAACTTCACAACATGCAACAATAAATAGAATTATGCATCTTATTAAGGTCTTCCGTTCCAACGGAAGACCTTCTACTGATTCTGATGGTAAAGATTATTATTCTTTTTTCTTCTTTTTCCTAGACGCCAAATTTGAGACCTCATATCTCGCTCATTTCTCAAAGGATTTTGCTCAAATTTGCAGGGTTTATAGACGTTACAAAACTCTATCAGAATGCTATCAAACAGTTCAAAAAGTCACTCCCGCTTTTGAGTAATTTCCCTTTAAATGAAAATTTAGGGGGCTTCAATTCCAGACAAAGGCTCCGAGACTACAAAATCTGGAGCAGAAATTCTACCGAATTTAAATAAAAGAAGGATTGAAGTTGTGCACATCGGTTTTTGTTTTACGATTTCTGTATTCAAAATGGCGCTATATATAGGGGTAAAAAATTAGAACGCCTAAAAGAGTGAAAAGGATCATTCTCTATAAGGCCGTTTTGCGGCCTACAATGACTTCAAATTTTCAAATAGTATTTTTTCCCTTAAAAACTGCATGAGTCAGTAGGCTAATGTTCCAATTTCATGATAAATGTTGATTGGTTAATGATACAAAAGTATTTGTTATGATATAGGGTCACAAAGTAAGGTACTATCGGTCCGTATTAGCATTAGGGTAATGGGAAAACTCAAGAGGGTTGGTGTTTTAGGTATCTCCTACACATGTCATAACCACCTTTAACCAACACCAAAATTTGCATGTAAACTTCTTATAAACATAAAAAGTGACTACCAAATTATCAACTTGGTTAAAGGTGGTTATGACATGTAAATAAAAACTTTTCGCTTCATTTTTACGATATTTGCAGGAAAAGCTAACTACTCACAATGAAGGATATCAGCTTATGTAGATTATTTCTTATTATAAACTTTCACTTAGAGTACATGTTTCTATTGATTTACTAAGAATTAATATAAGCCATGCATGTTTACTCAAAAAAGGTAAACTTTTTACTTAAAAAATCTAAAATCAAAGGACTGAAATGACTGGTTGTTATGAAATTACGTGAAGACAAGTCTCATTGAACTATCTGCTAGAAATAAAGAAATTTTTACAGACTATAAGGCATGAATATAAGTTACTTATTATAATTATTATTATTTATAAGGATAGTTTAGTTTATCTATGCTACTTCTTTGTATTTGTATTGCCTTAGAAGTACTGCATATTTGTTATTAGTTCTAGAAATGATAAAAGCTATTTTTTTGTAGCGGGAAGATGCATTTGCTATGTGTGTTATAAACTTAATTTTTCTATGGGTACACATGTAACTTTTATAGATATATAGAGAATTACTGATGGGATGGTTTCATAATGGAAATTCTCGCCTCGACCTTTTAGAAGGACACTTTTCCGTATGAGTGACATAAGATCCATGTATTTTGTTAACTGGGTGTTGAGAGGACTCAGTCTATTCATCACACTTCTTTGGTAGCATCAATATAAGTTATGAGAACAGTAGTTCTGTCTTAGAAAATAAAACGCCAAGAAAGAAAGGGTTCCTAGATGTCACGTGATTGATAATTGAATGTTGCTTTACGTCATTTTAGAATTTTTCACCCAGATAAAGAGATCATCCACTTAAAGTGAAGTGTCACAATTTTGATTTATGCATGGTTTCAGTATTGACCAACACCTACCGTGGGACAGGACCTCCTTCTTTAAGATAATATCCAAAAGACCCATGACTTTTACTTTCAATGCTGAGGACTTAGTAAAGGCACTGTCACTACCCGTGTTAAACACCTTAGTTCTTGACGCAGCATGGAAAGAGAATTTAATCCTCAGGTTTCAAGAGTGCAAAAGGAGTGTCATCTCTTACGGTCCATTTTGTACCTGGGATGTTGTAGAACTCTGTTAGTCCATGGATATACTAAAACTTCTGATATGCGTAGTGAAAGGAACTGTTGAAAATCTACTCCATTTTATGGAGTGCCGTGGGGGGGGGGGGGGGGGGGACTCGACTTTATACATACATTTGTGTATTATAGTTTAGATAGCATTTTAAATTAAATATATTGTTTTACATGCGTAATTAAATTGAATCAAAACAACTCTTACGATGTTATTTCATTTTACGTCGATATATATATTTTTAATACAACCGTTCTGAGTTTTATGTACTGACTATTAACATGTACTTGCATTAATATTTTCATCCTGTAAATTAATGAATTCTTTTTTTTTTTTTTTTTTTTTTTTTTTTGCAAATGTAGACTATATTTTATATATTACAACTTAATTTTGATTTAATCACAAACAAAATTCATTCAATGCCTTAAACATTTGATGCACAACTTTTATAGTTCAATAGAAACATAGAAATCTCATTTCTTGCATGGGCATTTTTTTTGCGTAAAATAAGTACCACATCTATAGAAACAATACACAATTACAATATAAACATATATGACATAATACTTTTAATTAAATGCTAATTAAACATTTTTCAACATCATACGAGGTGCATTTTGTAAAGATTTACATTCAAAATATGCAAAATGTGAATGCATCAAAATTCTAGCCATAAAAAAATATGTTTAGCCTTAAATTAAACAATCTTTGCACTTATTACTTAAGTCTGATAAGTTTCCGACATAAATAAACAATTTTGATCATTTACATCTAGAAACATGCATAGAAACTTGATGTAAATAGACCTACCCTCAATTTTTCTTTACTTGACGGCCGTTTGTGATCTTTAAATCACGCAACTTAGGTGATCGATGTTGAAAAACAAACATCACAATCATGAAATACAATGATTAAAGTTACATAAAATCACATTTTTAAGTGATTTTATCGTAGGCCGGAAAATGGCCTTATAGAGAATCATCCTTTAGTCATATTTTCCTTCGTATCTTTAAAACTAAAAATATTTTAATAAAAGTTGTACACAATTTTAAGGACTTTCATTTGACACCACTAAAAAGGGGCTGGCCCCTCAAATTAGGGATCTGGAGCCCTTTAAAGTTTTTGCTTTATAACTCAAAAACGGTAAATATTTCGAAATGGCTGTCGTAAAAAAAGTTGTTCTGTAACATCTTATTGATCTCATGAAAATGTTATTTTGTTCGAGTCTTGTGTTTTAAATGCGCCAGAAGCTTGACCCATTTACAGGTAACTGTTCTCATTCAGCAAGTAAACGAGAGCTCTTCATGCGTGTAACTAAAATAAACTTACTATAAATAATAAACCTGGCTACAATAGATGCTAATATTCTTTAGAATAAGGTTCTTGAAGTGTTTTGTGCTTTATTTCCAAGTTATTTTTTTGACAACTTTTCCTTTTATTTCTTTTTTTTCAAAGTCGAATAAACCAGCCTACTAAGAAAAAGGAAAAAAAAAGATAACCTTTTCTTCTTATCATATATAAACAAACAATAGAGTGAGAAAATAAAACATAACTTTGAAGCATAGACTATTCACAGCCATTAAGTGCACGCCTTTTACATTCACCTTGTGTGTTTACAATTATGTAACACCTCCCTCGATAGCGCGTGGCAAAGGAGGTCATTGGGGATCAATTTTCGCCTTCGAATAGCTTTTGATACGAGCTTTAATTGATAAAATACTTCAGTTGTTTAAGGACACAGTTCAAAAACATGAATTTAAAATTGTATCACCTTAACGTTGTTCGACATGAAGTAAACAGACGTCAGACAATCAATTTGAATTGTTTACATTTTTTTTCTACACACGTGTTGGCTGCCATATTGGATATGAATGAGCCGATTTTAGTTACAGTATGCCTTGGAAAATTCGTAAGGTGAACAAGAACGGTTGAATACTTGCCTGCATGTGATATGCATTTGTAGTGAAATACCTGAGGAAGCTATTAATGCATGTTTTGACAAATTACTCGTCCGTATATGAAAATTAGAGATATTTTAATTTTTCAATATATCTTTAAAACGTTTAATTGCGCCATACTTCAAACATTCAGGGTTGGTAATTCTAGGGGGCATCTCAAACTTCATAGAAAGGTCATCAAAACGTTTCAAAACACGAGGGAAAGTAGTTTATGAAGCCGTAATTTTCAAGCTCTTTTCTGATACGGAATCAAAACGAGGCTGAGGAAATTTGGAAAGTTATCTCCCCCTCGCTTGGGCATTGCTACGATAATTAGTTCGTTCTGCTTTCAACTGTAGTACGACTGCTACCCCCAAGAGGGGATTGATTGATTATTATTGTTTTACGCCGAGTCGGCAATATTTCAGCCATATTTCGGCGGTATGAATTTAAATACTGTATAAACGGTTTTGAAAGTTTTTGGGTTTCTCTGGCGGCCCCCAATGAGCCTACTCTTTTTCGAAAACCAGAGAAACGATCTTTAGCGTGCCAAGGGGGTTGTAATCCTTGACACGGGGCACCGTTTTACGTCTCATCCGACGGACTTTAAATTTAAAAATAAAAACAGTTAAATTGAAAATTACAAATATGCCAATAAAAATATATACATTTTTATCTTATTGTAAAAATCAGTTTCTTGCAAGTATTGTAAAATTGTACTAGGACTTACATTTGTAAAAAGATCATGCATTGTTTGAACACCATTAAAAAGTTTATTTCGAACAGGCGTAAAATCAGAACATTCTAACAGTATATGGTTTATAGTTATTGCACAGTCACAAGATAGGCATTCAGGTTCTTGTTCCCCGCTCAGTAAATATGAATGGGTAAACCTGGAATGCCCAATTCTTATTCTTGAAATAATGACTTCGTTCTGACGTTTCAGACCAAAGTCAGATGATTGATTAACTTTGTTTTGTATGGTATACGGTTTATTATTATCACAAAAATCCCAAAATATTTGCCAAAGAGAATTTATGTAAAGTTTCACTAAGTACTTAAGATCAGTGTAAGGAATTTTAAAAGGTACAATTTCATATTGAAGAGCAGCTTTTGCAGAACTATCAGCCTTGTTATTACCCGGAATACCAGTATGACTCGGAATCCAACAAAATTCGATATTTTTACCTTGTTTAGTGAGATGATAAAACTTATTTAATATATCCAAAATGTATGGATGATCAGTGTTCATATTGTGTATGGAATGTAAACATGAAAGCGAGTCTGAAAATATTGTAAAAGAATTTTCACTAGAAGGTTTTATATATTCAAAAGCTAGTTGTAAAGCTTTTGCTTCAGCTGTAAAAATCGTTGCTTCGTTTGGAAGTCGTATAGAAAAAACATTATTATTGACCACTGCAGCAGCAGAAACCCTGCCTCTGTCCTTTGAACCATCTGTGTAAATTTGTATTGTAGGATGTTTAGATTGTTTTATTTCGGCTAATTTTTGTTGAAAAACAAGAGGATTTGTTTCTGATTTCTTTAGTTCGGATAGGGATTTATTAACTACTGGTTTAATTAATTTCCACGGTGGTATTTCAGAAAGAGTTGCAGTTTTTACTATATCTAATGGTAGTTCAGAATCTCTAATATAATTTTTAAATCGTAAACAAATTGGCCTTATGCATTTCTTGTTTTTATCATATAAATGTGCATTTTGTGGATTAAAAAACGCAGCCATAAGCAGGATTGTCAGTGTTTGCCTTTAATTTAATTACGTATTGTAAAGCAAGTTTAATTCTTCTTAAGTCCAGAGGTGGCTCATTTGCTTCTACATATAAACCATCTTTCGGAGAAGTTCTAAAAACCCCCAAGCACAATCTAAGACCTTGATGATGGATTGCGTCAAGAGCCTTTATATAGGAAGTCCTTGCTGATCCATATACAATACATCTATAGTCCAATTTAGATCTGACAAGAGAGCGATAAAGTTTAAGTAGAGTGCTTTTATCAGCTCCCCATTTTGTGTTTGCTATAACTTTAATAATATCTAGTGCTTTTGAGCATTTCTCTTTTAGCATCTTTATGTGTGGAATAAAGGAAAGTTTATTGTCAAAGATGACACCTAAAAACTTAATTTCTTTAACTACTTTAATTGGATTCCCGTTTAATTGCAAACGTGGACCATCATGGGTTTTCCGTTTAAAACAAAAATGTACACAGACAGTTTTACTCTGAGAAAATTTAAAACCATTACTATCGGCCCAATTTTGAATTTTGTTTAAACATGATTGTAACCGCCGCTCAATGAAATTCATATTTTTAGACTTACAGTACCGACCGGACACAACCTAACACCAGAGCGAACCCAAAGCGCACCCCGGGTTCGCTTCCTGGGTCCGCTGCGGGTTCGCTTTCAGAACATTTGGGACCGCTCTGGGTGCGCTTCGGGTTCGCTCTGCGTTCGCTCGGGGTCAGCTCTGGGTCCGCTAGAGCGAACCCGGCGTTCGCTTTCCGGGTTCGCTTTACGCACTCATGCGCGAAGCGGACCCCGCTTTAATCTTGCCGCCAGTAAGCCCCGCCCCTTGTATATTCCAAATACAGTAGTGAAATCGATCATTACTGTGTTTATGGCGATCGAAACATGTACATGTAAGTGACAATATGGAGAACGTTGATAAATTTTCAAGAATTTCACCGTACATTCGACGTAGAATTATCACTTTTATTTTTCTTAACTTACGAGCTAAGTATATCTCGAAAGAAAAAGAAGAAAAAGGGTGTTAAATTTATTTTCGATGTATCGGATGGAGTGAAATTGATAAGAGTATCTTAATAAAAAAAACTTTCAAATTCATTTGTTTACATTATTCATGCGTTTTAAAATAAGTTGGAACTTCCAATTGTAATTGCAATTGCTTAATCGTAATTTAAATGTTTGAAAGACAAACAACTGAATTATGATCTTATCTATGAAATACCTGAGACATACTGTACACGTAAAATGCTCAGTCTTCATATTTAGCAGTTTACATTTAAGCTAGGTTGTCGTCCATTACATGTATATGTAGGTCGTGATAATCACTAAAAATTCTCATACAGTGAAACCTGAGTTTCGTTTTACAGATTATTTTGAATTTACTTCCGTGCTATAAATCATTGTTTTATAAGGCGAGTTTAACGGAAGACTTAAAAATACAACAACAACAATCAAAAAACCAAAACAAACAATCAAACAAAAACTAATATCTGGTCTACTGATAAGAATATATTATTTTTTTAAGTTGTTTTCAAATACATGTAAATGATCATTTGAATAGTTTGAGTTCCTTACTGGTTCATGATCCCCCCCCCCCCCCCCCGCCCCACTACATACATGTACATACTGAAGTGGCATGTTAACAAACAAAATTCTAAATATTTAAAAACAAATAAAAACAAGAAAGAAAACAAACAAAACAAGAATTCAATAACTGTAAACTCGCATGATTCAGTAGATGAAATTAAGATAATAACGCCCGATTTTATTTTTTTTTTATTATTATTGTTTTATTTCGATGATCCCCCACCCCTCTCCGTACTCGAATTGTTTTCTATGGGCCGGTTGTAGCGATTTTAATTTCAAATAATATACAGTGTTCTCTCTCTCTCGTAAAGCTATTTTACTGACTTTCAGCATTCAGTTGACAGCAAATTACATGAACATGTACTCTTCATGCAACGTACCAAAGAACTGTGACGTTTCCAAATTCAAAAAAAATTAAAAAAAAGTAAAAAATAAGATAATTGAATTTCTTATTGATAACGTGCCCAGACCAGGTACATGTTACTTAAGGTGCATCGAATGTAGGGGGAGTACATGTATATACTCGGGTTTACCGTGACCAAGGAGACAGTATACATCCAGCTAGCAAGTGTCAATTAAAAAACCCACCGCAATTACTCTTTGCACCCGCAATATCTTTGAAACAGGTTGATGATTACCGACACGTGATGACCTTGGCTTCACTTTGAAACTTTAATTATTAAAGTGTTAAAATTAAATAATTATGACAAAGTTCAAATACAGGTACCTATGTAATGAAAAAAATATATGTACGTTTCCGTATTCAGGTATCTTTGTAAGTTCAATTTACTAATGTTGGAATTGCGTGTACTTTTCATGCACAAGTACAAAACGTACCCGCCTAATATTTTTTTTTAATATCCATATAAAGTATTTCGAAAATTACAGCACATGTAAGAGGTTCGTGAACATGTAAACCTGTATAATTATATATATCGACGCGAAGGAAAGTGATAAGCATTTTTGCGGTTTTTTTATTGACTTGCAAGTAGTTACAAAAATTCAAAAACATAGAATGTAAGGTCTACATGTAGGATAATAAGAATTGACAAAATAAACTTTCCCTATATACATGTATTTAAATCAAGCTATTTATTAAATTTTGGTAAAAGATTAATTAAAAAAAATATATCATAGTAGTTAAAAACATGAGATTTTTTTCTCTAATTTACGTATTGACATAATGCACATTTATACTGTGCAATGTACATTTAATTTTTTTTCATGATCAATTATTTAGATCGATAATTTCGATATTGATTTGGATAAATTGAAACGTGCATGTAAATTGAAATAATAAATAAAAAATAATTGAATTTAAGCACGCACAGTTCTTATACTGTATCTTGAGATAATAAAATTCTATAATTTATCGAAGACCAGTTTTTTTTTTATTCTTTTTTTTTTTTTAGTAACAATTGTTATAACCATTATTATCTTCTTTTTTCTATTATAAATTAAAGTACCTATTGTCTGATAAATTTACGCGATGAATATATGAAATTAATGGATTTTAAAAATATAAAGAAAATAAATATGTAACTATACATGTAACATGCTACCTGGATAATAAAAATATATAATGTATTAATAGATTTTAACAATAAAAAATAATGAAAATAGATATGTAAATATTGCATGTTGTCTGGAGAATTAAAATATATAAATGTAAAATCATGTTTATAAATCATATTAATAATATTTTTACATTGTACATTCACACGCTTTGCCTGTACAATGTTTAGATTACTGGCATGTTGACTGGTCGATGCGCTGATGGTCAACGCATTTTATCACTTATCCTGATTGACAGACCTGTTCGGCATGTTGATTGGTCGACGCGCTGATGAGTTAATCGCTAATCCTGATTGACAGCTCTGTTACGCAACACCGAACGCGCGTTCGCTTTCTGGGACCGCTACTGAATTTGGGGTTCGCTTTCAGCGTTCGCTCTGGGTTCGCTACGGGTGCGCTCCGGGTTCGCTCGGGGTCAGCACTAGCGAACCCAGAGAGCGAACCCGGGGTGCGCTCTGGGTCCGCTTTCTGTTAGGTTGTGTCTGGTCGGTACTGTAAAACACGGAACAAAGTCATCAACATATAAGCTACCATGCGTATCATTTTTAAGTACTTCAGCTAAACTATTTATTTTTATGCTGAATAAAGTGACTGAAAGGATACTTCCTTGTGGTACACCCATTTTTTGTTCAAAATTTTCTGAAACCGTAGATCCTAATCGCACTTTAAAAGTTCTATCATTTAAAAAGTCCTTCATAAAATTAGATAAATTTCCTTTTAGACCAATATAAAGATCTTTTAAAATACCATATTTCCATGTAGTATCGTATGCCTTTTCTAAGTCAAAAATATAGATACAGCATGCTCTTTTTTAACAAAAGCATCTCGAATATAGGATTCCAGTCTTAGTAGCTGGTCAGTTGTACTTCGGTTTTGTCTAAAACCACATTGTATATTTGTAAGAATGTTACTGGTTTTAAGAAACCATATTAAGCGTTCATTGATCATCCGTTCCATGGTTTTGCATAAACAGCTTGTTAACGCAATTGGTCGATAATTATTAGGGTCTGCATGGTCCTTTCCAGGTTTTGGAATAGGAATTATTGTGGCTTGAGTCCAGGAAGGTGGAAATTGACCTCCTTCCCAGATTGTATTAAAAATTTGCAGAAGACACTCTTTACTCTCTCTAGGAAGATGTTTAATTGATTGATAGTGGATTTGATCCGGTCCCACGGCTGTATCGTGAGATTTGTCTAAAGATTTTTGTAACGCTTCAAAAGTGAATGGTTCATTATAACATTCTTTGTTTTCAGATGTAAAATCTAATGTTTCCTTTTCTTGTGTATTTTTCTATGTTATAAAATTAGAACTCATGTTATTTGTCGAGGAGTTATTGGAAATTGTATTGGCTATTTCATTAGATATTTCCTTCTTATCAGTAATAATTTGATTTCTAACGCTAAGATGTTGATATTTTTCATGACCTTTTCCTTTTATTTTTCTTACTGCGTTCCAAACCTTATTAATAGGGGTATGTGAATTTAGACTCGAAACAAACTTTTTCCAAGATTTTCGTTTGCTAGAATTGATGGTTCTGCGAACTTTTGCTCTAAATACACGGAAGCTGCTTAAATTGGTTGATGTAGGTAATCTATTAAATAATCGTTCTGCTTTTTTGCGAGCTTTTATCGCTTCGTTGCATTCTTCTGTAAACCATGGTTTTCTAGTTCTAGTAGAATTTGTCGAGGTTTTAGGTATGCATTCATTTGCGGAATTTAATAGTATGTCAGTAAATTTTTGAATAGGATCAGGATGGTTTTCAAACTCTTCAGCCGAAATATTTTTTAAGCATAAGTATTCGAATTTAGTCCAATCAGCCTTGCTAAATTTCCAGTTTTGAACGTAATTATTTTCAGAGGATTTGGGTACTTTAAGAATGATTGGGAAATGATCGCTCCCACATAAATCATCATGTACTGACCAACTTAAATCTAGAAGTAAGGAGGGATCTACTAAACTTATATATATTGCAGAGTATGAACCATTACCCGGATGCAAGTAGGTATTTGAGCCGTCATTAAGTATACAAAGATTATGATGAGATATTGCGTCTTCATTTTTTTGCCTTTATGTGTTAATTTATCGCTACCCCATAGCGGATTATGGGCGTTAAAGTCACCCACAATCAGAAATGGAGCAGGGAGTTGTTCTATTAATTTTGTGAGTTCTAAAGGTTGTAATTGATAGTTTGGGGGTATATATACAGAACAAAGTGTAATTGTTTTATCAAGGGAAACACGTACGGCAACTGCCTGAGGATTTGTTTTCAAACTTATTTGGCTGTGAATATATTTATTGTTGATTGCTATAGAAGTACCGCCTGATGCTCTATCAGTCTGAGCATAATGGTTATACATACTATAGTTTTTAATATTGATCTTATCTGTTTCTTTCAAATGTGTCTCTTGTAAGCATAAAGCTACCGGGCAATGGTCCTGAATAAGTAATGATAATTCGTTAAAGTTAACTCTGAAACCTCGACAATTCCATTGTATAAATATAGGATGATTCATATTTATTTTTTGTTGTAGGAAATGGGAGATATCCTTCCTTTATTTTTATTGGGTGACACACTTCCGACCTATGAGGAAGAATGACAAGGAGTAACATCCATTTCCTCTAGGGCCCAAAATTTATTGTGAAGAGCGACGAGGTCGGTTGCCCCTTTTGGCAACCGATCTCTCGACTGCTTCTGGTTGTTTTTTGAGGGAGATTTATTTTGTCTCCCGGATGATTTTGATTTACCTGCAGCTTCAGACTTTGATGCAGGCGTAGCTACAGGTTTTGGTGCAGCTACAGCTGCATGGCCTGCAGAAGCAGGTGATGAAGTAGATTTACCATTGTCAGATGACAAAGGTGCTACATGATCAGATGATGAGGTCTGCTGGAGAAAATCTTTCTCAGAGACCTGAGTAGATACTTCCTTCAAAGAGGATGATTTTACAACAGTTGCGTATGTTAAATGTGGTTTAGGAACGCTGTACATGTTTACTAATTTTTTAGCCTCCGGATATGGTATTCTATTTTCTGTTTTAACTTTCTGTATTTCTTTTTCCCATATCGGGAATTGTTTCGTATTCTATTTTCTGTTTTAACTTTCTGTATTTCTTTTTCCCATATCGGGAATTGTTTTGAAGACACCATGTGATCTCCTTTGCAGGTTTTGCATTTTGGCTTATTTTGACAGGTTTTGCCGTCATGCCCCTCTTCACCACACCTGAAGCATGCTTCAGATCCTTTACAATTCATTTGCCCATGTCCAAATCGTTGACATGTAAAACATCGCAAAGGATTGGGCACAAATGTTTCATTTCACATTTGATACAACCCAACTTTAATGTTTGTTGGGAGAGTTGGCATACAAAAGGTTTAAAAGGTAAGTGTTTGTTGGTTCAACAACATCATTACGCTTTTTTGTGAATCGTTTTACAGAGATCACTCCCTGGGATTCCAATTCATGTTGGATTTCCTGTTCAGGAATGCCATCCAGCTCGTGATCCCTGTCAAACAAAATACCTTTGCTCTGGTTGAGTCCGCTATGGACCTTTCCAACTACAGGGATATCTGCCAACATTTTTAAAGCCAACAAAGAAGTTGAATGTTGTTTTTTGGTAACTTCAATCAGAAGAGCACCAGATTTCAACTTTTTAGGTCACCTGAGTCACTCAGGTGACCTATTGCTATCCGTTTTTGTCCGTCGTCGTGCGATGTGCGTTAACATTTGAACATTTTTAGCTTCTTCTCTGAAACCGCTCAACCAATTTCAACCAGATTTGGCATATAGCATCTATGGGTGAAGGGGAACAAAAATTGTGAATTTCATGATCCCTGCCCCCCTGGGGCCTGAGGGGTGGGGCTAAAACCACCAAAATTAATGCAATCTTTAAAAATCTTCTTCTTTACTCCTGGACATCAAGCAGTCAAACTGTTGGCTTGATTGTAATCAGCATTGACCCCTCTACCAAAATTGTGAAATTCATGGCCCCAGGGTCAGGGGTTCTGGTGCTAGGGAGGGGTTATATAGATTATATAGTGAAAGTGCATTATTTCTTTGAAAATCTTCTTCTCTGCTCCTGGGTATTAAATACAGTAACTAAGTACATAGTTATGATGAGCAAGAGTGCCTCTTCCAAAATTGTGAATTTCATGGCCCCAGGGGCAGGGGTTCTGGTGTTAGGGCGGGGCTCTATTGATTATGTAGTGAAAATGCATTAATTCTTTGAAAATCTTCTTCTCTGCTCATGGGTATTAAATTCAGTAACTAAGTACATAGTTAGGATGAGCAAGAGTGCCTCTTTCAAAATTATGAACTTCATGGCCCCAGGGGCAGGGGTTCTGGTGTTAGGGCGGGGCTCTATTGATTATATAGTGAAAATGCCTTAATTCTTTGAAAATCTACTTCTCTGCTCCTGGGTATTATTGAAAGAAATTAAATACATAGTTTTGATAAGCAAGGATGCCTCTTCCAAAATTGTGAAATTCGTGGCTCCTGGATCAGGGGTTCTGGTGTTAGAGCGGGGCTCTATTGATTTAATGTGAAAATGTTTTAATTCTTTAAAAATCTTTTTCTCTGCCCCTGGGTATTATTCAAACAAACTAAGTACATTGTTATGATAAGCAATGATTCCTCTTCCAAAATTGTGAAATTCATGGCCCCGGGGACAGGAGTTCTGGTGCTAGGGCGGGGCTGTATAGATCCTGTAGTGAAGGTGAATTATTTCTTTGAAAATCTTCTTCTCTGCCCCTGAGTATTGTTTAAACAAACTAAGTACATTGTTATGATAGGCAAGGATGCCTCTTCCAAAATTGTGAATTTTATGAACCCAGATTTAAGGGTTCTGGTGAGGGGGGGGGGGGGGGGGGGGGGCTTCTATTGATTATAAAGTGAAAAAGCAAAATTTATTTGAAAATATTCCTTTCTGCTTCTGGTTAAAAAAGCAATGAAGCTAAGTGTATAGTTATGATGAGCAAGAGTGCTTCTTTCAGAGTAGTGAATTTCATGACCCCTGGGTCAGATGTGCTGGTGTGAGGGTGGGGCTCTTGATAATATAGTAAAAATGCATTAATTCTATTAAATAATCCTGTTTGCTCCTTGGTGTTAAGCAGATAAACAAAGTGATTATTTATGATGAGCAAACTTATGGTCCCAGGGTCAGAAGCTCTGGTGTTGGGGGGAGGGGGGGGGGCTCTATTGATAATATAGTGAATCTATAGTAAAAATGCATTATTTCTTTAAAAATCTTCTCCGCACCTGGGCATATCAGAGGCAAAAAGAGTACAAGTTTTAATAAGGAAGATTATTTTTACCAGATTTTTGAACATCTGGACCATTTGGTCAAGTGTTCTGGTCCTGGCCAGGGCTCTATTATTTTGTACTTTTGATAATTTATCACTGTAAATAATGTACTTGAAAGGTAAATAGAATAAGATAATTATGCAAAAACTTTTATTGTATAATACAAAAAGTACTTTCATAGTTTTAATGATCAGATAGACTTGTAAGTAGTAGATAAATAAAAATGAGACCAAAATAACTTGTCTTATTAAATGTTCATCAAGGACAAGAGAGGCCAATGTAAGAAATTTCAACAAAGGATTAAAATAGTACAGAAGCATTGATAATTTGTTAATATACTGTATGGTGATAGTGATAAATGGGGATCAGATTTATAGAACATAATTTATAAACTGTTAATGAATATTAAGACCAATTATTTTGCTGATCATGATCACCCTATTTTTCTTGCTTTTTTTCAACAAAGTTTCACCTTTCAGTTCATTTTATACTCTATGCATCCTTTAAATTGTTGTATCATACTCAGATGACCGTTAAGGCCCTTGGGCCTCTTGTTTACAGATTTGGGCGTACCAATAATTCCTTATATACCTTTTTGTATAACAAAAGGTGATACTTTTGTAAGAGGCTTTGAATTTTGATCTGATAGCTGTGCTTCAAGCGTGATGAAGCGAGGCCAGTGTTCTACAACAGAGTTGAGTTGTTCATCGTTAAAAGTAATTTCTAATCCTGATTGGTAACAACTTTATTTTGAGTTTGAAGTAGCCATGGTTAGTTGAAAAACGTTCAGAATCCTTGCTACCCGCCCGCCTCGGAGCGCCAACAAGGGCGATATCTAGTCAAACGGATATCCAATATCCAGTAAGACAGACACCAAGAGGATACAAAGAAACTATACTCAGACATGATATGCCTGATTGACCCAGAGCCACCGCTTAATATAAATATATCAACATGGAAACGTCGGCGTATTGGAAATTGCAAAATGAATCAGATATTTATAAAAAAAAAAAATGCAAAACATCAATACTTAGGCATGAAGATATTATCAGCTCGCGTGACCAGCCGATTGATCAAGTCGGGCCAAACTTGACCTCCCGTCTAGATGAATATGGGGCCAAAGTGGACTGTTGGTCATGTCAGGTGCGTTACACCCAGCACCTGCAGACCGCAGCCACCAGGATCCCCTTCTCCACCAATACGGGTCGCAACCCACGGCCAACAGGTTGCCCCATTTAGTCACCTTTTACGACATGCAAGGAGGTGCCGGGGACCTATTCTTGTCACCCCGGGTCCCCACGGGGGCCCAAGAGGGAAAAATAAAATATTCTCCTCCTGGAACAGTCGGGTTCGGGGTGACTGTCACTTCAGTGACTTTTTACTATATCAGAAACACACAAAATAAGACAAAGATAACAAAGATTTGATGGATGTATATTTACAATGAATAAATATGAAAAACTGGTACCTCCAGTTTAACATGGTGTAAATGAGAAAAAAATATGATATGATTGATAATGAAAGTTTGAGGGGGTTTGATTTAATAATTTGGAAAATATATATGTTTGAACTTTATTAAGAAGTTTACTTGACTAATTAGTTAGTTCAATTTGGATCGGGCTCGGAATTCCTAATATTTGGATTAAGTATGGCGCCTAATGTGAAGAGGATAAATTTTTGAGAGAAAAAATGAGTAAGTTATTGAGATGTGCCCTTAAAATTGATACCGAAATCGGTATGCAGTGCTCGGACACGGGAAGATGGGCTTACCCGTAGCTAACGTGCTTGGAGCAGTGGAAGCAAGAACTCACAGTCCACCGAGACTCTCGATATACGACCTGATATAGTGCGAGTGCACAAAAGAATGGTCACCCAACCGTGAAAAGTTAAAGTACACCTTATTGGATAAAATAACAGTTGATAAACCTATCAGATAACATTTAAGATATAAGGTTACGAAATTAAAGGCAATATGGACAACAAGTGTAAACAAAATGTACTTAAAAAGCATGAGGCAGGTAAACTATCGACTTAAAGAAAATATATACTATCTTTGTACTATGTAGCTAACTTTATTTGATATACTTAGGTTTAATAGTAATTGGAGGGCTTATTTAATATAGAGATAAATTAATTAGATAAATATGAGTTTTATCACATTCCTCCCCCCTTAAGACCAAAAAAAATTCTTTTATTTTGTCATTAAAAAAAAGCATAAAACTCATAAAGCAAACATATAACAAAAGTCAATGAAGAGATGAAAGTCACATCTTGTACGATATTCTCATCCTCTGGGAATTCCAATCTTCATCAAAGAGGATAACCTCATCACGGTTCACACTGGAATTGGTTCGCAGTAGCCTTTCCTCCCCAAAGAGTGGGTTGTTCTCGCAGAATTCTTTTAGTTCCTGTCTCTTTCTTTTCTCCTCTTCCAGTTGTTGTTCTCGCTCTTCAAGTTTGTTCATCCGGCGTGGGAGAATGACATCTCCAAATGGCACATACTTTTTGTTAGTGACTTCTATTTCTACCCACAAGCCATCAATGTTGTCCTTACGGTGACTTGTTATTACATGTTTTCTTACATTTCCCTTTGTTTTAAAACACTGTTTGCACGATTTGCACCTGAAGAACTGCCGATTCTCCTTATGGAAGTCAATCCAGTGGTCCAGCAGTTGTCCGTACCGTCTGAAGTTAACTTTTGACTGGCAGCTTGGGACAGGACAACCCATCCCCTCTAGCGGAAACACAGGCCGCTGCTTCTCCTGAAAATCCTCCAACTCCTGCTGAAACTCTTCGAGATTGAATCAAATGCCCTAACTAAAAATAACCATAACGCCTTTATTCCTTAGAGTACAAAATATATATACTCTTTTTCTTTAATTTGTCTTTTTTTTTAAGTAACATCATAACATAAGAGATACTTTTATCACTTAAGAATTATAAATATAATTCTTGAATGAAATTTATTTATTTACAAAAAAATATTAGAGGAACAAAGTGTATGACCGCATGCATTGGTTTATTAGTATATAAAAACGTGGTTAATAATTTACACGTATTATAAATCGCAGCATAGTTAAGGCAACATAAGGTTTGTTAACACAGCGAGAAACAGGGGGGCACGCACAGAAGAATTTTTGACCCCATACGTTGATGCCATTTGACATATTTTATTACATACACATTCTACAAGGATCCATTTTACTCATGCATATAACTAGGTCAAACACGTGACTTCCACTGGACAAGGTGACCAATTCTTACCTGAAAAACATAGGTTCAATTTCAAATGAAAAGGGCAAGCCCAGTATTCTAGTTACCGATTTTTTTATCATCTTTTACGAAATGTCTCGAAAATAAAGAAAATTAATGCTCATACAGTGTAAATGCTGCATATTTTTATTAATCAAGTGAAAAGACGAGCAGTGCCCCCCCCCCCCTCCCATTCAATAATTTCCACTTTTACCTTTTGATTATAGATTAAATACGAAATTCTCAACAAATGAGCATCACTTTTCCCAGAAACTGTTTGAAAATAAAGCAATACCTGTTAAGTTTAACTCAATTCACCATCGTTTTGCCCTTGCACTTTTCAGTTTTTTGCGCTCCCCAAACTCTCCTCAAAAGACAACTCTGATTTCAAACGCTCAGAGGACTCTTACAAGGGAAATAACTCTGCAGTCACATAAGGGGCACAATTTGCGGGAAGACAAATCTTGATACTTGTATATACCGATGAAAATATAACCTTTTTAATTTTGTTAAACCTTTAACGGAAATACAGCGTTTTTTTTTTATATATATAATACATGATTATTAAATTCTGAACCTGTTTTAATGTTGATTACTTTTTTTCTATTCCAGATTCAAGAATTTGCAAAGAAGTCGACCGCGTTTCCTCTGTACACCGCGACATCTCCATTACACTGAATAAATTTCTTTAAAAAACTATTTTAGTCTGAAATTTTTGTATCCTGTGCTCTTAAACAATGATCCTCATCATTGAAGAATCTACACTTTTTTTACATATCATTGCTGCTTCTTTGAAATAACTTCACCTTGTCCAAGGGGGGGGGGGTATGTCTGTGTTGATAAAACAAATAGTGAAATAAGCACAAACAGCACTGATGGAACAATATTATTTAAATCCAATTTTCTACACTTTTTTTTAATTTTCATATAAGGCATGTGTTTGCATGTACATATACAAGAGGATAGATCTATATACACTTCGTTATTGGTAACAGAATGTTATTTTAAAAAAATGTGGGAAAATGTAAAAAAAAAAAAAAAAAAAAAAAAATCATTACAAAATTGAAAAAAAAATGTGAATTTTTTTTTTATTTTAAGTTAAATTTTCATACGTGTACAATGTAGATATATTTGCTGCTGCACTATCATAGGCAGGGAAAACATCCTGTGGGGCAATTTCAAGGTGAGCTGCAAAGAAATTATGAAATATTGACAAACATTCCCAAATAGGCATTTTTAAGTCTCTCCTGTCATAAACAGAAATCAGAGCCAAAAAAGTAATGAGGATTCCATAAAATTGAGAATGAATTACTGCGATTTCGCAAAAGTTTTCCAAGCCAGAACATCCAAGGACAAAAATGTTTTAGACTGGTTTAAAAATGATGGTAAAACAGATTGCCCTACAACCCCAAAATATGTAACCAACTTGTCTGACCAGCAGAGATTTGATAATTATATATCATTAATTTCCAAATTTCCAAAGCTCAATATGCCATACAGCACTTTTAGATTGAATTTACGCAGAGTACAGGACTTGGTAACGAACAAGAAATTCTTCAGAAATCAAAATAAAAACAAAGAACGTGAAACCTTCAACAAGCACTTTTCTTTTGCAACATGGCAAAATCTTTCTGAAAATGAGAAGTCTCATGAGCTGAATAACTGTCACCCCTGTGCTACTGTTCATTCAGGCTTTTCTGCCCTCCATTCCTCGGCAACTAAAGAGCAGAGAGAGTTAACTGAGGCATGTGAAAATTTAGCTACAACAATTATATCTGCACAATTTCAAAAATCAAAAAGTCCAAATTCACAAAGCAAAGGCATCAAAGTCATTAAAAATGTGGTTGATTTTGTACAGCCCATCATTGAAAACAAAATGGGTATTACATTCAGTTCCAACTTAAGTGACAACCTATCCAAAGGAATTGTCTCCCCTACTCAAATCAGAAAATCAACAGAAAAAACAGTGAAAAAATCTAACAAAACAATTGAGAACCTCATGATAGATAATGACAGTGATGTCACGAATTTCCTCGCTTCTGGGCTATCATACAGCATGTATGATAGAGAAAGAATGAATAAGACACACATAACAAAAGAAGCTGCAGAGCAAAGTTTGAGTACTAAACTTGAAAAAGAGAAGACAATAAAACCTAAAGACCACCATGGGAAATTTAATAGTTATGAATTTGACAGGGATGCTTTTTTTATCAGAAATTAAGCAATACCCTGCAGGAAAGCCCATCAGTTGGACCAGACTGGCTCGTAAGTACAACGTGACATATCATGGCACAGAGCCCCAAAATTCGGGTCAAATATTAATAAGCTTTGCCAAACTTCATGGTATTAATACCAACAAGTTCAATCTATCCCTTAGAGTCAGCGGACGAGATTACACCAGAAGAGTCAGAAGATCCAAAATGAAAGTAGGAAAGAGTCGAATATCTGTTCCGTCAATAAGATCTGCTAAGAAAGTAAAAAACATAGTTAAAAGCAAGCTTCAACAAAAGCAGTTGTATCTTGGAGAAAGCAT
Source organism: Saccostrea echinata (assembly GCF_033153115.1). Classification (NCBI taxonomy): domain Eukaryota; kingdom Metazoa; phylum Mollusca; class Bivalvia; order Ostreida; family Ostreidae; genus Saccostrea; species Saccostrea echinata. The sequence continues at coordinate 518,045 of NW_026889810.1, forward strand.
TGCTCCCAAGCTACACACTACAAACAAAATTGATAAAGATGGCAAACTCACTACATCTAAATGCCTGATTTATGGAAGAAAGATTTCCATGAAAATGATCATCAATGAAGAAAAAGAACGGTTCATTAATGCTGGTGTTTTAAGGGATAATCCTACTAGTGAGGAAGAAGCCAGAATTACATTAACTAAAATCCAGGAGGATTGTTGTAACCCTGAGCCTCTAGAACAACTGAAAAAAATTCAAAACACTTACAACATGAAATTATGGCATGACCATTCTGAAATTTTAAACTCATCGTACGTAAACTTTATGATGTCGTTCCTGTATGACACAGCAAATTAAACTCACATGTGGGGAAAAAAAATCTCATTTCTAAATATTGCTATAATATACCATATTTAAAATTTTGGTAACATTTCAAAGGGAGAAAACTCACTTTCCCTTCAATGTTTGCTTAAATTTACAAGGAACAATGGTAATTTTGATAAATTAAAATCTTTCTTTACTAAATCTTGGAGAAAAAGTTTGTGAAATAAATTAAAAGCAAACAACACAAAATTCATTTCAATATAAAGAAGAGTGACTCACACATTAATGGATATGATCTGAGAAAATCCTTCTGGACTTATTCTTAATTTATTGACCTGTCGTGAGAAACTGAAAATAATAAATTTGTTTTGCCGTACTTTGAGGAAAACTTTTCAAACTTAATTTCAAAGATGTTTAAAGCAATATGAGCTGCAACTTTGATGACTGGAATATTTGTGGCAAAATTGTAATTAACAATTTCAATGCCAAAAAAAAAGAACATTTATAAACTTCTGTTGTTCATATTTGCGATGGATGAACTACATGTATTTAGTAGCTTTGATCAAAGCAAAATTACTTTATCGTCATCCTGTACAATATTGATTTCTTAATTAATAAAATACATTACATTGTTCAAAAACCTTTCTTCTGAGGAAATTTAATACTTTATTTTAGTCTAATTGATAATAATGGTTTAAATTGCACACAGATTTATCATAACAGCACATTTTAACAGGAAAATAAAATTCTCAAAAATGCAGCTCATATTCACTACTGGACGAAAAAAGTGCTGAGAATCCCAAATTTTACTGATAATGTTTGATAATTACTGATACTGTGCTGTTCTTGCTGATAAATACTGATATTTACTGTTATTCTTATTGTTGTTACTGATAATTTTAGTTGTTTCTGATCGTCTTTACTGTTGAGATAAATACTGATAAATACTGTTGATGTGCTGTCGATGCTGAGATTTACTGATAATTACTGTGGTCATTGTTCTTTTGCTGAGAAGGTTCTAAAATAGAGCTTATGGTTGTTAAAACCTTCTTCAATCATTACTTTCTTTTTATTTAATTTTCAAAACAACATTTTCATGTTTCTTTATATTTACTGATTGTGTCAAAAATTATGACATTGATCTCGATTACAATACGGTTGTGAAAATCATGACAATAATTAAAGTTAAACTTGAATAAAATTGTCAGCGTAAAAGCAAATGTTTTTCCAAGAATCTATGAAAATAGTACATGTTTGTCTGTAAGCAGAATAAATGAAATTTTCCTTTTGCATGATTTCATTTTAACATAAGTCACTGTAATACTACAACATTAAGGCTTTTTGGGGTAAAAAAAAAAAAAGATTGATAGCCCGACTCAAGAAATTTGGGTAAGGAGGTTGGTGATTTTTTTCATTAAAGAACACTGAAGTTGAAATAATTATTAATGGATGGGGAAAAATCGGGATAAAAAATTCCAGCAGAATAGAAAAAAATTGATTCGGACTTTCACTCGATCAAGAGAGGACAAACAATCATTTTCATTTTAAATATGGCCTTACGTGATAGCAATTTTTTTTTATTCTTTCCCAAAGATATGCATATTTTTTAATTTTTTTGTTATAATGTTCGGTCTTTCTGATCTTCCCCCCCCCCCCCGAAAATCTGCCCGAAACTGATAAATTTCATGCTTTTTAAAAATAAATTGAGAGATAAAAACAGGGGTGAATATGTTCCGTCTGGAGGCACATTTATTAAGGTCTTCCGTCTTCACGGAAGACCTTATAGTGATTCTACTGTTTCTTATTATTATTCTTTTTTTTTTGACCAAAATTTTGTGCACGCGATTTATCGAAAACTATTCAGTAGTTGTCGCTGAAACTTTCACAAAAAATGAGTCATTACATGAACTTTGTTCATCACAAAGAAAATTTGGAAAATTCCTTTCTGGTTCCAAGTTATGGGCAATTTCCTGATTTTAAAATGAAATGTTGTCCGCGAATTTTCTCAGGAGTGGCAAAAGAGAGGAACTGGAGACTTGTCAAAGATAAAAGAGCATGAGTAGTAGATTTGTGGAACGATTTTTTTATAAGTCATCAGTACTTCCGTTCGTCACCGGAAGTGTTCAAAGAAATCGAAAATTTCAACTTTTCTTTTTTTAAATCAAATCTTGCATCACATTATTGCAACTCTTTCGCAGTTTCGAAATATGTTGGTCCCACCGGAAACAAAAACGACAACTTCCGGTTATAAGAGAAAAACTACATAGTTTGGGTATTTTTCTTTCCCATAAATATCTTTTATAGATAAAGTATTTGAAATGATTTTTAGATATGTTATTCAGACTTCAAATGTCTAGCGTAACCTCAAATATCTTTGCAAAATTCACTTCCGTTCGCGTGTTTTCCTGTCCTCAAAATGAGAAAATATCTGAGCGATATCTCAGAAACGGTAAGATATTAAGATACCAAACTTATATGAGTAATAGACTTTGAAGAGTAGGCAAAACCATTTGGGTTAAACTGTCAGTCGTCACTTCCGGTCGTCACAGGAAGTAATCAAAGAAATCAAAAATTTCAATTTTTCTTTTCTAAACTAAAACTTGCATCTCCTCATTGCTCTTTCGCTGTTTTGAAATATATTAGGTTCCACCGGAAACAAAAACGTCAACTTCCGGTTTTAGGAGATAAAATACGTTATTTCGATATTTAACTTTCTCATAAATATCGCTTATAGGAAAAGTATTGAAATGTTTAAATACGTTGCAGATACTGCAAATGTCTAGAGACAGGTCAGAGATTTTTTTTTTAATAAAATTCACTTCCGGTCGCGTGTTTTCTTGTGCTCAAAATTAGAATTTGTTCTCACAATTGCTCTGCAAGAATAAACGACTGAAGTCTTAAACTTACAGGACTGATAGTCCGAAATCAGTTAATTTGCATCGTATGAAAATCGTGTGTCGCCGTTACTTCCGGTCGTGACAGGATGTGATGCAAAAACGTGAATGGTTAATGGTAAGCACGTTGGATTTTCACGCTAACGACAAAGTTTAAATCTCTAAATTTCTTTTATCACTTTTTTAGCTTGAAATTTCGTTTTTATTTTCAGAATCGGACGGAAGACCTCTTATTGCTCGCAATGAGTTTCTAGTTATTATTATTATTTAACGTAATGCAAGCATTCGAAGATCGTTCCAGAATATAACTCTGCTACATGTTAATACATGTATATGTGCAACCGGCAGATGGGGGCTGATCAAAAATTATTTCTCAGAATTGTAGCGTAAGTGCAATAGTATACACGTGTACATGTAATTTTGATGTTGGTCACTTGCAATTTCACAAGTCACCACATAATACATTTTATTCAGTAAGTTTTAAAAATCTCATTCATTTAATTTAATTTTATGGAATGGAAAATAAGAAATGGGACCTACTACATGTAAAATAATGGATGATTAAGTTGATCGATTTTAATATTGTAAGGTCACAGATCTGAATGGAATACACGTTTAAATTGATTTGTATTGATCAGAAATCGAAGATCAACCCGGGATTTGGCTTTATTGTGTACACGTCTTAGGCACTGGGGCAGAACGGGGTACAACATGTATATTCCATGTAAGTTGTAGTGGTCAGCTTAACAATGGACACTAATTACCTATTGTTCTGCGTCTGCGGCCACCGGTGTTAATAATAAACAAATGAACCTACGCTGTACATTTACTTGCTACTTGGAGCAGGAACAATCTTTATGGACGCATAAAAAAAATTAAATTTTGTTATCGATTTCGTTGACAAATTAAATTATTAGAAAAATGTTTAGCAAAATAGGACACAGTACAAAATAAAAAAAGGAAAAGAAGTGGAGTTACATGTTTATACATTGCACAAACTTATTAATTAAATTAAGTAACTTAAACATGTAAAAATAAAATAAATTTATTTTAATTCACATAGATCTTTCCTCAGTATTTAATTTCATTTGCTAGTTTTACGTACATTTCTTGAGATAAAGTTTAAAGAATATTCGGAGGGAGCGTGCTACATGTAAATTCATTTGAATCTCTGTTAACAGTGTTTAATGGCCTGTAAAACGGAGACGAAGATTTCGACTTTATCTAGTAACATGCTGATCGCATTCATGAATAAATGGTATAGCTGAATTTTGTATTGTTCCTTGATTCTCTAAAATAATTTATTCACGTATGTTATAGATATTAAGTAATTATTACATGTATAACTTATGGAACTTAAAACTAAAGAATCAACCTTGCGCCTATCAGCTTAGTTAACTTACAGTCTTTCATCCCCCCTTTTTTCTGCTACAGTCTGAATATAAGTATATGTAATTGAATCATGTCGCGTGTACTTTGAGTACACTGGTCTCGCACAACGAGAAATGGAATGGACAACAAATATTATACTCTCTGTACAAGGTTATTTCTAATTTTACTAAATGCATGTCGTAAGAAGTACAAAATATACTAATATTTGACCTGATTCTCAAAACGAAAGTGGAAACTTCTGCACGTGGTTGACATGTATATATTTTACACGGTTTTAGAACAACCGAGTAATTTCAAGTTTTGTTTTATTTTTTGTTTTTTAACTGACTGATAGCGTATAAGCAGGTTATTAATTTTTTCTAAATTGATATAGCTGTTACCAGTAATTAGTACGTACATCGTACTAACGGAAGAAAGAAAGATGCGTATTTCATTGAATGAAAATCACACTGCATAAGATTTCTAGTTTCAGATGGCGTAAAAAATAAAATTATAATAATAAAAAAAAAAACAACGGAAGATAGATAGCTTGATACCACAAATTGATATTAAAAAAATTTCGAAGAGGACATAAATTATAGAACTAGAGCGCACTAGCTAAAAGAGATAATTCAACAAATTTAAGATCATGATTAAATCTTATTATTTGAACCTGTCACATTCTTCATGAAAGGGCATATATGTTATATGAATAGATTTTTTTGAGAAATATTTAATACTGCCTTGTTAAAAGGAGAATGGTTTGTAAAGGGGGAGGGGAGGGGGGGGTCTCAACTAACAGAGCAGACGGAACCCATGTTACTTGTCAAATATTCAGGTTCTCTACATGAAAATATAAATTTAATTGCAGCCATTGACTGTATTAAAGATGTCCTCTCAAATTTCAACGACAGTACAAATACACGCGGAAAAAATATAAGATGGGATTTTTAAAAAAAAAAAAAACCTTTGTGAATAAAAAATTGTTTTAAAAAGTACCCGCATAGGTAGAGTAACCACTGCATGAACACTCCCCCCCCCCCCCTTTCAGATATTGACAACAAAGGAGAAATATAAAGATAAAGGAAAACATAAACATTTTTGATCTAATTTTAACATTAAGATGTAAAAAAAATAAAATAATAATAAAATAAAAATAAATAAATGATTAATGAAATGTGAAAACAAATACAATTCATGTGACTTTTCATTTAGAATTTAACTAAGTAGATTGTAATGAATTTTGTTGATAAAATACTTTCTTTAAAATAATTAATCATCACTCAAGCTTTTTTAGCACCTTCTCAGCCAAAGAACAATGACTACAGTAATTATCAGTAAATCTCAGCATCGACAGCACATCAACAGTATTTATCAGTATTTATCAGACTCAACAGTAAAGACGACAGTAATTATCAGTATTTATCAGAAACAATTAAATTATCAGTAACAACAGTAAGAATAACAGTAAATATCAGTATTTATCAGCAAGAACAGCACAGTATCAGTAATTACCAAACATTATCAGTAAAATTTGGGATTCTCAGCACTTTTTTAGTCCAGTAGTGATTGCTTTAAGCAAATCAATTTCAAATGCAAAGGAATATATCAAGAACTATTATAATCTGTCGAAAAGACACTATAAAAGATGTACAAACAACTCATCATTTATCAAATCATTATCTTCATTCTTCAGGAAGTTCAGACAAGGAACAACTTGTATACACAGATACAAGACTCCAAGACTTACAGTCTATTCAAATATCCAACACCCCCGAGTGCATTTAAGAGTTTTTACAGGAGACAATCCAGCAAGACTATTTGAGGCAGGGCAGCAAAGGGGTGGACATTATAGCTGCATATGTGGAGTTAAAGTGGAAGAACATCAAAACCTGGTTCACTGTTACAGACATGAGTCTCTGTCGCTTGAAGAAAGAAGGGAGTTAATCACCAGAGGGGAGCTCTGGAAAAAAATAGAACAAGGAGAAACTAATCCATTCCAGAAATTAAGAAAAGAGGAGCTTGCCTTAGAGCTTGAGCATCATAACATTTGGACAGACACAGAAAATAAATCAGTACTGTCTGACCTATTAACAACAAAATTACATGGTATCTGTCGTCCAGCAGCACTTATGTGTAGAGATCCTTTAAAAAGTGCCGAAGAACACGACATAGGAACATACGAGATACTACACTGTGAACCATTGCATGATATTACAAATGTGGTGCAAAACATCATAACAGAACTGCCCTTTCAGGTCCCAAAGGACATGCAAAAAGAATTTGAATTATTTTCAAATACGACCATTGGAGATAAGAATCAGATCAAAGGATCTGATGCAAGGTTATACGCAGTGAAGCTGGCAAAGTTCATTAGTACAAAATATGAAGATAACAAAATAGAGGAAAAGTTTTTGTCCCTTGTCAACAGCCTTGTAGAAATAATTCAAATATGCTATTCGAACTTCAACACCAGAAACCCAAGACAGATCCTAAGGTTATATAACCAGTGCTTTACATTTGCCATTCTATCTCGAGACATCTTTGCAAAACCATCAAAAGTTACATCAAGGAAATTTTTTGGGAGTCACTTCCATGTTTTATCTGTTCATCTTCCAGAGACGTACAGACTATTTTGTTTGAAGTCAATCATCCCAGAACAAGAAGAGAGAAGCTTTGGTGATCTACGGCGCATCTCTTTACAGACAACAAGGAGGCAAGCTAAATACGTAGTGGATAATGGAGTACTTCGATTCACAGTTCAACAGAAACTTAACTTAAATCCAGACACCATCAAGAAACAAGACTCTATAATCAGTAAACAAGCGAAACTTTTGGACAAACAAAGTAACTCCTCATTTACAGACAAATTCATACAGAAGAATCCACTGCTATTTCAGGCCCACTTGGAAAGGATAGCAGACTTTATGCTGGTTGGTGAAGATGTTTGGTGGACAAGAACAGATGAAGGCGTTGAATTCTTTGATGACCTTGATGAACCCCAAACAAGACAGGAAGGTCCGGAAATTCACCACTTTCGATCTTCTGACCTGAAAAAAGAGAAAGCATACATCGTATCTGCATGGAAAACATGTACAAGTAACTTTGCAGCAGGTTGTCTTAAACTTCCAATCAGCAGAATCAAATTATACAACAAGGAAATGTCAAAGTTCATCTATCCACCAAAAGGTATGGATTCAATGCTGCACATAATTATTTTTTTAAGTTAATATTAATTCATTTTTTAAAACTGAACAATCTTCATTTTTAATTATTTTAATAATTGCAGACCCCAACAAATCAGCCATTGACGATATGAGTCAACAAAAAATCAATAACAAGTCACGACCTGCCAAACAGGTACCATAAGATTAAATTTTAATACAATGTACTTGAAATGAGATTGAAGTAAGTATCTCTTTACTTAAGCATTCTTTTTTTTTGGATAATTACCCTAAGTTGGTTGCTTTTTAGACAACTTATATTTTTTCCTCTGAAATTATTCCCATCAAAAATTTTCATCCCATATTGTAGCCCCAACCTTAAGAGTTATGATTCAATCATATCTGAATCCACACAACACTGAGGTGCTTCAATATCAATATGACTAATAAGGCCCTGCTATTCTAAAGAAAATTCTGACTTATTCCTTTGTTAGCATTCTGATCAACTATTGTAGCAGTAACCCCCCCCCCCCCCAAGTTTTTGCTAACTCTTAATTATCTCCTCTTCGTTTTCCCTTAAACCAAGGATGTTTTTGAAACTGACCCAGTGGTTCTGGAGAAGTCAAAATAAGTTTGACAGTCAGACAGATGCCCGACAAAATGTGATCAACAAGAAGTATGCGAGCCAATGCTCACTAGTAATACCCCCCACTCTGATTTGAATGTACACTATTATGTGAATATACACAAGTTAAGTTACAGACAGACACACAGATAAATAGGAAGTTGACATCAGATTCATACAAAAATGAATCCCACCATATGGCATGCTTCAATAAAGAGTGTGCTATAAATTTCAAGCATCTGCGATGAGTAGTTGTTGAGAAAACTGCAACCAAAAATTTGTTATGGACAGACAGACACACACAGGTTAAATAGTATACCCCCCTCTCCTTGGGAGCAGGGGTATAAAAAAGCACTTGAGCTTTTTTGAGCTTTCAGCTCAGTTGAGATAAAACATCACCATTTACATTATCAAAAATATACATGTATAAATATATAAATGTTTACTATTTTTGATGACAGCAGGTTCTTGTAGTTCAGAACAAGAGTAGCAGAGGACACAGTTCATCTCCTGGTACAAAGGCTTTTGACAATTGAAATCAGGTATATCTACAATAAAATTCTACTTGCTAAGAAAAGATAAACATTTGTAATAGACAGAGGAAAATATACGGCTGGACCGGGAATCAAACCTGGGACCCCTGCATCACTTGTCAGGTGCTCATCCAGGCTGCTATCCTCGGCCCAAATAATTATACAAAAGTGCGTCATACATGTTGGACTTTCAATTCTTCATGCTCAATATTAGACGTAATAAATAAATGTTTGTTTACGGTTACATGCTGAAATAAAATTGGGTCAGTAGGTAGGATTTCTTTTTTATTTTATTGAATTTTTTTTATACACGAATTCACATGAGATTTACCATTGCTTGGTGCTTTACTTTTGTTTGGGCTTGTCATATGGGCGATAGACACGGACATGTTAATATAAACACGCCATTTTGTTTCTATTACTTTGGATTTTGATTTCAAACGCTTGACCGATTAAGATGCATGTAAAAGTTAAACTGACCGGCGAGTGATTTCTTGATTTTTACGACAAAAAAAAATTTGGGTCGGCGATTAAATATTGGGTCAGTCGGGTAACCGTAAACAAACATTTTAAATAATGATTTCATTTCTAGAGATGCATCTCACTTTTCCATATTTCATTATCACAAGTCTAAAAGTGAGACACACATAATTTTTTATTATTTTATCAAAATCCTTTGATGTGACAGCAACTCTACTGGTTTGTTCTTGAAAGAAAGGGAAAAGTAACACTTACATAAAGGAGTTTGTGGGAAGATTTGATATTTATGCAAGCCAATGTGTTTCCTTATATGACTATACTAAGGAGATTGATATTCAATATTTGATGACATGAAGGTCATGTGATCAGATTCTATCATATACCTAGTAGTGAATCATCCTTGATATAGGCATATTGAACTAGGTTAGGCAGCATTTGAAAACTACACAGAAATTTTTATAATAAATTTGTCAAAGCACAACAAGGGACTAAAATATGGAAGTTATAGACTGTGACATTGTATATTAGGTGCATTTCCATAGCAGTGTATTAATAAAGAGGTTATTTTTTTATTCCTTCTAAATTGATTTATTTTAACTCATATTGTTTTAGATGTTGTTTTCAATTATCAACCTGATAACAATTTAAAATTCTAACAAATTGCATATATATCTATATTTCTGTCTGATCGTTACTGAGATAACTTAATTTTCGTGACATCTTATTTTTGCGAGATAGTAGTAAACTCTTTATTAGCGATACAAAATTTTCACGAATTGTGGTTTTTGCCCTATATAATAATAGGAATACTAATATACATGAGAATCAAATTATCTCACGTAATAACACGAAAATAAAGTTCTTTTGAATAAAAAGTGATTTACAGTATTAAAGTCAATTAAAGATAAACTTTAATTATGTATGAACACAAATCAAAAAGGAAATAAAGAAATAAGGTATCATTTTTAAAGTTTCATTTGGATATGACATGCAGTTGGTATAAGATCAAATCTACTATAATGCCATTTAATTATCTTAGTAAAGTGTACATGTGGAGCAAGTTTAATTAATATCAGGCAAAAACTGTAGAAAGTGTAGCATCTAGGAAAATTGTTTACGCTAGACAGACAGATAACAGGTGAGAAGACAGGATACAGACACCTAACCAATGCACAATTATGTTCTCTAATAAGTTGAGCTAAAGAATGCCGATTTTAATTGCAATGTACTAGAACCATTGGTCCTTGATGAAGTTGGAAACTAGGAAGGAACATATCAGCACGCAGAAGCTGTCAAAATAAAAATATCCTCAATAACACAGTAACATTAATTACATGGATTACAATATAGATTTATACAGCTTTATAAATATAAAGTATCTACTAAATATATACATATATACAGACAAGAGACCCATGGGTCACAATGCTCTCCTGAAAAACCTTGGCTGTGCAGAATTTTTCAATTCCCCTCCCCCCCTTTCTCCCTATTTCCATAAAAAGTTTTGATTTTATAATTTGGAGTCCTATACTTTAAGGGGTTCATGAATTTACCAAATCCGAATCCACAAAACATTGAGTGCTACAATATAAATATGACCAACGTGATGTTGCTGTATTATTTCCTGTATGCATGCAATTGAAACTTGATCAATGATTTTAGCCCAATCCTTACCCAGGGCCCATAATTTAAAAAAATGAAAGTACAAAACTTGCAAATACTTGTAAAATATTGATTTTTGGTGGTTCATCGGATTTTTAAAAATTATTTTCCCCTCTTTATTTTCCAACATAAAATGTTATGTCCTATTGTTGCCCCCACCCTATACCCCTGGGCATTTATTTATTTATTCTAAAAAAAATGAATTTGCCTTTTTCATGATTGGACTAAAACCAAATTTTGATATAAGTTTAAGGCCATAAAACAAATGACATAAGATATGTGTCATTTGCAAAGTTTATTTGCATCTGCTGCTCACTGTCACATTATGAATCGGGTATAAATCCCATAACAGACAGACAGACATAGGGATACTTAGAAAACTGGAGTAATAATAGGTATGCTCTAGAAAATACAATTAAATTTCAAACATAACGTTTCAGAATATTGTTGAAATCTTGAAATCAAGGATTTAACAATTATCATGATAATAATAAAAACAATGATAATAAAACTTTGTTTTCAAATATGCTTTCTCTCAAAATTAAAGCTTCAACTTTCAAACAATCAGGAAACCTGCACAAGAAGTGAATCAGCTGAAGTCAGACAAGATGAGGAGAACATGGATGTTGCCAACAATCCAAATCTTGCAATACCAAATCTGTCACCTGCAAAATCAGTGGTAAAATTATGTACTGCTGCTTTGAGCCATATATTTCTAAAAAAAAAAAAAAATAGCCATATTGGTTACAATTTTCAATATATAATTGAGTGTACAAAAGGTAAAGGTAGGGTTTATTCTCACATCTGGGGGTTTACAATCAGAGCTGCCTACATATATGGCACTAATGCTTTTACATCCACATATAGCCAGCTTGTCTTATGTGTCATGTACCCATTTAACCCCTTGGATGGAGGATGAACCAAATAACTTGCCCAAGAGTACAATTCTGCAGAGTTTCAGCGACCAACCAGAATCAGACCCTGCGTTAGCAGGTCCTAATCTTATATGCTTACCTACAGTTACTAAATCACCCCATTATTGAATCTTGAGTATGAATGCATGAAGTTTAAAGTTTCTCTCTGAAAAAGCCAAGGTTTAAAAATCAGGGGTGAGCGATATCAACAATATATCAGTATAATGCAAAATTAATCCCTACGATAATATATTGCAATATTTTTTTTCAATACTGGTATTGACAATTATGCTAAACGGAAGTATTATATAAATGCTAAATATTTCATTATCCAATTAAAATATGTCCACTCATTTTTTTTTTAACATCAGTCATGAAATTATAAGAATAAACTTTAAAAACATTTTGTGCAATTTCTTATCATTCAATAATCTTTTAAGTGTCTTTATAATCTGTTTATAGTTGTTCGCTCTATTGTAATACAGACACTTTTTGCCCCTTTCATTTTTATTTATTGGGGAAAAAAACGAAATTGATCCTTTTAAAAATTTTTCCTAATTTGAACTTATTTTGTATCAATTTTCCCAATTCTACGGACCCGGACCCAGTTTACAAATGGTAAGACCCAGTTTACAAATGGTAAGAAAACCCGTCAAGGCAAGGGAGATAATTTTCTGGTGATTGAATTTGCATATGAATTAACAATTTCTCTAGATTTTCAACTTAAAAAATGGACAAAACAAACAAAAGAAAATTGCAATAAATGAAACACTTTAATTCTTTATAGCAAGTATTAAAAAGTGTTAAGTGTTTTTTTATGATTGACTACTCAAAAATAATATGGCCTGATAGAAGAATGTCAGTTTACTGTTTAAGGTTGTTGCTCAAGAAGGCAAGCTTTTGAAAAAAAGCTATACTTGTACAGACCTTTAACCTTTACCATTACTGAATGTACCCAAATTTACATCAGAGGTGGGAAGTTTTCAAAGGAAAAGATTACAAATAAATAACCCAGGTAATATAAATACTGTATACAATGTTATTTTCACCCCGTGTTATTTTTGCCCTTTCACACTTGCAAACAATTTTGTCCTGTTTTAATTTTGCCAAGGCAGTCACAGTTTTGTTTAAGAAATTACGTTTTTTTTCTTGGAATTCATCCATAAATTTACCTACTTATGACTAGGGCAAAAGGGGCAAAAATAAAATGGGGGCAAAAATATCCCTACATACAATAATCAATATAACTTTGCGGAGTAAAAAAGGGCAACAATAAACAAGTTACAAAATTAGAATCAATTATGTAACTTTCCTTTTTTCAGAAGTGTATCGTAAAGGCTGCAAAAAAAGATTGTTTGCTGAAACCAAAAGTGAAAATTTATCAAGTCAGTTACAATACACATGCATCACAAAAATTTTCTCTCTAAAAAATAGATTTTTTTTAAAATATGATTTTTATATATGTATAACTTTTAAATATGCATACAGCACAAGTTTTGTCACTAAATGAAAGATTTAAAAAATGATTTTCATGCAACAATTTATTCTTTTTAAATTTAGATCAAAAGAGATCAACCACAGACATTTTGAGAGCCCTGCTTGGTAATAGTGAACTAGTCACAAAATATCAAAAATATAGAAACCTGTATAGAGGCAATCCCCATGATAAAGACTTCAGAGGAAGCTATGAAACTTCACTAGCTCGGGTTCAGATTGTCATCGGCAAATTGCAGAGGGAAATGAAGGAGAATCCTGAAATGAATGAGAGAAAAAAATTAGTGGAGAATCTTCTAGATCACTGGGGAATATATTATTTTTGATGGATGAGTTAGCAACAGTTTTTAAACAAGAGGCCCATGGGCCATATCGATCACCTGAGCACTATGGCTGGGGGGGAGGGGTTAATTTGAACGAACCTACACCACCTAAGGATGCTTTTGAATTTATATGACTTACATTAGCTCTGCTGTTCTTAAGAAGAAATTTTTATTCATATATCCTTTATATTTGTTCCTTTATATAACTATGATCCCCTTTTATGGCCCCTCTGTACTCCTGGGGGGTCATGATTTGAACAAATTTGATTCTACATTACCCAGTGTCTAATTTTGGTGTGCGTCCTGCATAAATTACGCATGAATTTTCCTCAGGACGCATTATTTCAATAAATGTGCATCCCAATGCACGCATTTAATTTATAAAATGAAAGGTATTATTTTAAATTATTTCAGTATAATCTGCTTCAAAACTTGGTCGATTGCATCATATGCTTCTGTGCATTTTATGACAGATACAAATTATATGTGAAATCGAATGTACGATCTAAAAATAGAACCAAAGTGCAAAGTTGACAATAGATATGATTTACATGCCACAAAATCATTTATTCTTACTTCCAGTTGATAGTAATTATAGTATAAATAAAGAATATTCAATGTTTTGTAGTTGGATATGTAATCTATTTCACGAGTGGGACAGGATTTCTTGATATTTTCACGAGTTCGAAGCACGAGTGAAAATATAAAAAATCCTGTCTCACGAGTGAAATAAATTACATATCCAACTACGCAACATTGAATTTTCTGTTTATTATATTTTCTATGATTTTCCCTGTTCCTCTGTCTTTTGTTAAGACAGTGTCATAGGCTTTGACATCATAGTTGAGCGGTTGAGACGTCATAGCTTAGTGAGATTGAAAACATTGTACAACGGATTTTAGCAATATATTTGGGGAGAAATCGGCAGTTGTAGTCAAGACGGTTTAGTTGATATCTCTATCTTATGACAGGCCAGAAATTATTTTTTACTTACTTTGATATCCTTTCACACTGTGACAGAATATCACTTTGGTATCCATTCACACTGTGAGAGAATATAACTTTTATTCAGTAAATAAATCACAGTATTTCACTGTTGAAAATGTAATAATCCACTCACAGCTTCAATAAAACAACTGCACTTTCAGACAAAACCCTTTTCTATTTCAGCAGAATTTCCTCTGTAATATCTAATATACGGTACTATTGAGTACCCTTGGATTTGGACGCATTGGTTTTGGCATGGGACTCATTGTTGTCATTAAGTGGGGTCATTTGGACCCATGATAACCATTTTCAAAATGAATCACTGATTACCTGAGGATGCTTTTATTTTATTATGACCAATCACGGCCTTGCTGTTCTTGAGAGTAAGATTTCTAAAGATATTTCCCATGCTTTCCTATACAAGACTTTGATCACCCATTATGGCGCCATCCTTCCCCCAGGGGTCATGATTTGAACAAACTTAAATCTTCACTACCTGAGGATGCTTCCACATAAATATGACCAATCATGGCTTTGCTATTCTTGAGAAGTTGATTTTTTAACATTTTCCCTATGTATTCCCATGTTAAACTTTGATCGCCCATTGTGGCCCCAACTTACCCCTTGGGGTCATGATTAGAACAAACTTGAATCTACACTGCCTGATGATGATTCTACTTAAATTTCATATTTTCTAGCACTGTGGTTCTTGAGAAGAAGATTTTTAAATGATGTTATCAATTTTTCATTAATTCATAATTATCTCACCGAGGAAGAAGGTTTGGCCCTTCATTTGAACAAACTTAAATCCCCTTTACCCAAGGATACTTTGTGGCAAGTTGGGTTGAAATTGGCCCATTGGTTCTTGAGAAGAAGATGAAAATGTGAAAAGTTTACGACGACGATAACGACAGACAACGGACAAATTTCAATCAGAAGAGCTGATTTGAGCCTTTTGGCTGAGGTGAGCTAAAAATTGTAGAACATTATAAATTTGTTAAACTAGAGACTTGATGTTTAGGTAGTTTATGGGTATAACAGCTACTTTTATTGTGTAGTATATTGAACTTTAATTTTAGAGTATAGATACGATGACCGCAAACATTTTGTGCATACATTGAATTCATGCTTACGGCAAAGTGAATTTCCTTACCTGTAGTTTTGAAACATAGCATGATCATACCTGATATGCAGGTTTTACTGTAAAGTGCACATTTTTGTTTGTTTTTGCACTGTTTTACTTTTTTAAGAGAAATATAATCCTTGTACAGGAATTTTCTAATACATGTATCAAGCTTTACAATGATATAATTAATTTTGATATCTATTTGTTTGTTTCACATGTATAATGTTTATGCTGACTAATGTACACAATCTAAAGGTACAGTGGCTGCAACGTTATTGTTGACAACTTACACGAACGATCACGTTACACGAACGATTCCGCACGATTAACGCACGATAAAATCTGTTACACGAACGATCCTTCACGCACACGATTCTACACGATCTTACACGATTGCTAACGCAAACTCACGACTCTTCACGCAAAATAGTTCAAATTCTTTAGGAATGGATATTTTCAAAACGAAATAAGGCTTAATACTTATTTTAGATTTCAAACACTTATTGATATTATTTCATCGACTTTGAAAAATGAAAAAAAAAAATAGAAATGGATATTTCTGGAACTAAATACATGTAAGACTTATTAATTATTTTAGATTACAAATAATTATTTACGCAATTCTCCGACTTAAGAAAACTGATTTTTTTTTTCATTCTATCAGATGTACATGTAGGTGGACCGTAATTTTGATTGAATTGAATTTCATAATACGCACAAGGGATAAGTTTGAAAAAAAGGCATGAAAATGAATTAAAATTATAAGTTATATCCATGTTTCCATTTGGGAATCTCAAAAATCAACAATTATTTCACAAATCATTTATTTGCAGAAATTATAAAAGTAATTAAAAGTAAGCTCCAGAGATAAACACTGATTAATGTAAAAAAAATGCATGTTTGATCTATTGATTTTAAAAATATCTTGACCGTAATTAGCAGTAAACATAATTAACACAAGAGAAAAAATCCTTAAAAATCTAAGTACGGTTTATCACAAAAAATCATGCTGTTTAACGAGAACACAATATTGTACGACTTACTATATTGCTTATTTCCAAGCGATAATTAGTTCGTACTGCTTTCAATTATGTATATTTTATTTGGATTAAAAAAAGACAAGCGAAATGCTTGTATAACAAATAACATTCCGATAAAAACTTACAAAACGAAATTTACACGTTTCTTAACGCACGATCACGCACGATTAAAACCGCAAACGATTGAGTCTGATACACGCACGATCTCGCACGTTACACGAACGATTCTACACGATTGGTTTGTCAACAATAACGTTGCAGCCACTGTAATCGATAAAACCCATGATAAAGTATGGCACTTGAAAAATAAATAATCTGGATTGTTTGATATTTTATTAATTTATTTATAACAAAATTTTGTGATAATGAAATATAAAAGACCTATGATTGATTGCATCACAATCTTAAAAACCTGCAGCTTTCACCCCTTTCTGTATATTTGAGTATCTTTCAAGCCATGTTCAGGTGAAAAAAATATTTTTCATGTTGATATCGAACAATAAAAAATTGTCTATCCATGCACAAGTCTTGTCATTCAGTACATTTGATTAACTGTTGCACAAAGGCTTTGCCTGGTACATAAATGCAACTTGTCATCAGAAGTGTGTTCTGCTCCTAAAGCCCCAGTCACACTGTCTCTATTTGCAGTCTCATGCAAATTTGAAAAAAAAAAATCTAAGTAATAAATAACTGTACTATGAATGTTTTGGACTGTTGTGAAATGAAAGTTGATCATTATTGGTCATGATGCAACCCCAACATTATTTAACATGTTCAAAATTGATGGGAAGACATAGCAGATAATATTTCAATAAAAGCTTCAGGACCTAATATTTACATTTGCAAATATTTTCCTATTGGAGAGCAAATATGTTTAATTCTGTGTAAACTTCTTAGGGACACAGAGGACTGTCATAGCATGACCAAATCACATCAGAGTTTTACACTAAGGCAAGTCCGACCGACCCAGTCTAGTGAATGAGTGGTCCGGTTGTGTAAAATGCTCATAAACATGACCGACTGGTCGTGTGGATGAAATAAATCTTAAACCTCATTTCAGTCTTTCAAATAAATGCTCTAAAAACTTTTTAAAGAAATTTTCTTAATTTTCCAACTGCAAAAAAGTCGCGTGGCGCTACTTATAGCACAGGAGCATGTGAAAAGCAAAAAAGCAACATTATTTTCATACAATTAATAAAAGTTGTCAGCAGACTTTAGATTAGATGATATTATAGTTACAGAAAATGGTAAATATACAAGAATTCTTTAATAAACAGTGATAAAGAATAATTTGCACACCATGGGTGTTTTTGCGCAATTTTGACAATATCGACCTGTACTCGTCAATAACAAAAATTTGGATGTCATATGAACAGTGGAAATCTGTGAAATTTTCAGACAAAATACAAGTATCTAATATTCAAATCTTTCTCCCGAACTGGAAATCGGCCTAGGTTATTCTGAATACGCTTAATCAAAATTCACATAATTAGTCAACATTAAATCTGTCGTACGCAGTACTTTCGTAGTGTAATGCTTATTTGTGATTTCTAATGCATAATTGTACGCCCTGTTTTAATTTTTAATGCGTATTTTGAAAAATTCAATGCATATTTCTGCTAATACGCACCTTATCTGGAGCTCTGGTAAATTACCAGTGAATTCAGGTTAGATCAATGCCTTTGGTAAACTCATGAGAAGCTTTTCTGTTTCCTCATTTTAATAACAGTAAAGTAAAAGGCATATTAACATTTTGCTAAAAACACATAGCCTGAGAGTAAAAAAGGGGTCAGTTTTCAAGTAAAGTTTTGAAATTGAAGTACATCACTCTGTTGGTACCCAAAGAAGGTACATACTGTACTGCCTTTAAAAGGTTTTAATATATATTTAATTCTCATAATAAAAACCCTTAATATTTGTTTTAAAATAGTTTTTGACTAGTAGGCAGGGTTTGATCATAACCATGATAACTGGGCCTCCAAGATAGAGCTAGTCTATTGCGCAGTTCATTAGCAGTCCAATTATAACTTATCATAAACATTTATTTAACAATCTGTGACAAACATTTAACTTATAATACCTAGCCTTAATAATCCACAATTATTTATAATCAAGGATTTCAAAGTCACTGCACAATTCATATTATAAAACCGTTGACACATTGCTTTTTAATGGGGTCACCACGTGGTTCATCGTGACAAATTCAGCAAGGATATTTTTCCATAGAGTGCATTGATTCTTTCAAATAATTATACACAACAACAGTGTAGTATTCTCTTCGCATTACTGTACCTACAACTTACCTATTTTCTCTTATTCTTGGCTCTAATCAGACCTGTTTATGAGCAAACGTTGTTTCCATCCGCCTCGGCCATCACTCCGTGATAATGAATGAAAACGTGCGCAGCGCAAGCGCTTCACTGACACAGATGTCGCACCAAACGTCAAATACAATAGCTTGCCATCGAATAAAACAATCATAAATTTTATATTCAATGGAGAAAAATATGAAAATAAACAAATCAAAATAAACAAAATGATAATTAAAAAACTTTTCTTTACTTAGGTCTTTCCACCTTTCTGTGGAAAGATCTCTTGAAATGCTTATGTTTATTCTTCTTCTTTTTCTTCCCGGACTTTTGAAACCGCAAGACTTATCGAAAAACTTTATAGTTCATAATACTGGATATTAAAAGTTATTCCGAAAAACGACCCCCCGTGTTTGACCTATGACCTCTTACGAAGTTATTGCCCCTTTCGCAAGAATAGCTTGTTATCGCTACTCCTTTGAAACCGTAAACCGTAGAGGTACGGAACCTTCACCAATGTCTTCGACTAATTGAGGGGACTCTTCAATCTTTCCATTGCGAAAGTATTCGTCGACCCCTTTTATGAGTTATTGCCCCTGAAAGTTTTTGGTTTTTACAAATAATTAAAAATTTTCAAAACGATAAGTCATAGAGACATGGGACCAACTGCATAAGATTCAATGACCTTTGACCTTAAAATATATGCAAATTTCAAGGTCATTCAAAATATGAGAAAAAAAGCTCGTTTTATATCTCTTTTGTCTTTCAACATATACTAAATATCTTTGCATCATTAATATGTCCTCTTAAAACTATTTCAAATATTTCATACTTGTCCCCTAAGATTTACCCCTTTAAAAGTTATTCCCCCTTTCACTGAAAACCTTGTTATCGCTGCTCCTCCGAAACCGTAAACCATAGAGGCACAAAACCTTCACTAATGTCATCAGGGTCTTTAGACACAACTTCAATCTATTCAGTGCGAAAGTATCCAATGACCCCTTATATGAGTTATCGCCCTTTAATGTCTTTGCGCTTACTATTAAACCCTATAACTTTAAAACTAAAAGTTGTAGAAGCATGGAGTTAATTGCAATGTGACCTTTGACCTTGAATATTTGTTCAAGGTCAAAGGTCAAGTTCTTTTCAAAATTTTCATTTTTTCCATCTCTCAAGCCATTTCTGGTTTCTTTTGTAAAAAATTAATCAGTAGAGAGTTAAATGTGAAGAATATCTGAAATTTAAAGAAGGTGGAAAGACCTCTAATTGTTCGAGAACAATTAGTCTACTAGTTTGTTTTTTTTTTTGCTTTTTTTTAGTAACTATTCCATATATGAATAGGGCGGAGCAAATATCCTATACGTCATATCTCATTATCCCCTTATTAGCATATTTTCTCTTTGTGTTGCCTTAACCGTACTGCGATCTAAAATGTCTCGTGGTTTCACGACACGTCCAGTTCTGGTAGTAACTGGTGGTTCCGGTTCAGCTACTGGAACTTCTGTATTTTCTGCACTGTCTGCGCTCTGCTCTCTATTGTCATCCTCCATCTGAAGTTCTTCCTGACCTAATTGTGCACCTAAATAGGGTTTCAAGTGATCAACATGTGCGTTTACTGATCTACTCCCTTCTTTTGAAAGTGTGAAGGTTACATCATAAACTTTTTCTTTTATGGAATAAGGGCCCGTCCAACCTAACCCTAGTTTCTGACCTGCTAATGGCGGATACCATCGCCAAGCTTTTGATCCCACCTGAAAATCCCCAACTTTTAATGTTTTTTCATAATAGTCTTTCTGTCTTTGAGCTGCTATACCTAGATTTTCATAAGCAAATTGAAATGCACTTCTCATGGCATATTTTACCCATTCTACATATTGTATGGGACATTGATTTTCAATGTCGTTGGGGGGTTTCCCACCATCAGGTCAATAGGGCACTCAATTTCCCTCCCTAGCATGAGTATATTTGGAGTATAATGAGTGCTTGTATGTTCTGTGGCTCTGTATGCCATGAACAAATATGGAAGGTGATCATCCCAATTCTTTTGTCTTCTACAAAAATTGATAGCATTTGAAGTAGAGTCCGGTTGAAACGTTCAACTTACCAATCGGATTGTGGGCGGTAAGGATTTGTTCTAGTTTGTTTGATGCCAAATTTTTCATTTACTGCTTTGAATAAATTTGATTGAAATTCGGGACTTTGGTCAGCATGGATTTGTGTGGGGCAACCTAATTTGGTGAAAACCTCTGTAACTAATTTGTCTGCTACTGTTTGAGCAGTATGGTTTGGAGCAAGAAAGGCATCTTTCCACTTTGTAAAGTAATTCCCTAACACTATAATGTACTCATTTCCTTTTTCAGTAATTGGTAATGGACCAAGTCTGTCGACTGCGACACATTGTAAGGGGGCAGTAGCTACAAATTGTTTAGACTTTTGCCTTATCCTGGACCCGGCATACACCTTGCACAGAGATAACACTGCGCTCACCATCTTTTAATACACTTATCCATACCAGGCCAGTAAAATCTTCGCTTAATCAAATCAGTTGTTCTTTCAATACCAAAATGACCTGAGGTTCTTTGTCTATGCAGCTGATCGAAAATTTTCTCTTGCAAGTTTTGAGGTACAACCAATTGTTTTAATTCACCATTTAACCTTCTTGGATCTTTCAATTTCCTACATAGCAACCCATTGTCAAGGATGAGAGATTTCCACTGGCACCAAAGAGATTTTATGTCTGGATGAAAACCTTGAATGTCATTCTTTGATGGCCTATTAGGAGAGTTTTTAAGAAATTCCAAAATTGGCTGAATGATAGCATCAGCTTCTTGGAAACTTTTCAATTCTTCTACAGACCATGAATCTAGCCAGTTAGGAGCTACAGAATCACCAATTTCACCAGATGTACAGGTAACTTGAACAGGACCAACAACTGAAACATCATCATCACAGTCAAGAACATCATTAGACTGAATACAGTCTGGCTTCTCATGAAAAATCTGATTTAGATCAAAGTGTTCCTCTACAGAACCAGACTCCCTCTCAATACACTCAGAATTTTCTTTCACACAGTCAGAACATTGCTCATTTTTGCACTTCCTATGAGAAACTCGAGACAATCCGTCTGCATTTAAGTGTTTGTTTCCAAGACGATATTGCATCTCAAAATCATACGAGTTAATGATACTGACCCACCTAGCCATCATACCTCTGGTTCTTTAAACCTTTTTAACCACAACAAAGGAGCATGGTCTGATTTCAACAAAAACTTTCTACCTAATAGATAGTGTCTAAACTGTTTAAGAAATGTGACTACAGATAAGAGTTCTCTTTTAGTTGTACAATACTGTCTCTGCGCTTTGTTAAGGGTGCGACTTGCATAACCTATGACCCGTTCTTCTCCATTCTGTATTTGTGAAAGAACAGCGCCCATACCAAAACCACTAGCATCTGTGTCTAAAGTGAATTTCCCACTTTGATTAAGATAAGCCAAAATTGGAGTTGTTAATAAAGCACTTTTCAAAATTTCAAATGATTTCTGACAATTTTCATCCCAAATAAATGGAACTTTTTTCCTAGTCAATTAACCAAAGCACAGGCTTTTTCTGAAAAATCTGGGATGAATCGCTGTAGTAACCTACGAACCCTAAAAAACTTCTCATTTCTTTTCGAGTGCTCGGTATTGGCCAATTTTCAACAGTCTGAGTTTTAGATGGTTCAGTTTGTACACCTCGAGTAGAGACAATATGCCCCAAGTATTGAACTTCTTTCTGAAACAATTTACACTTTGAAGGTTTCAATTTCAAATTGGCATCCCTGAATCTGATAAACACTTCTCTAAGATTTGACAGAGTGGATTCAAAATCTGGACCAAAGACAATGACATCATCTAGGTAACATAAACATTTCTTCCATTGTAAATTTCTTAGAACAGTCTCCAGAAGTCTTTCAAAAGTAGCAGGGGCATTAGATAGGTCAAAGGGCATAACATTGAAATGGAAAAGGCCTCTGTGACTACTAAATGCAGTTTTGACTTCTTTTTCTAAAGTGCAGAACCATTGTTGACCTGTGAGAGTATCGATGGTTTCATCGATTCGAGGAAGAGGATAAGCATCCTTCTCCACTAGGGTATTTAATTTCCTAAAATCGATGCAAAATCTAGGACTTCAATCTTTCTTAACAGCAAAGAGAACTGGAGATGACCATGGACCATTGCTGGGTTCTATAATCTTTTGTTCTAACATGGAGTCAATTTCCCTATCAACAATTTTTTATTGTGACCACGGAACTCTACAAGGGGGTATTTTCACTGGCTTATGATTCCCCGTATTAATCTCATGTTCCACTAACTTAGTGTGACCCAAAGGACCCACAGGGGAAGAGAAAATGTCTTGAAATTCAAAAATCAGATCTTTCAATTTTTGTCTATTTTGAGCTGAGAGATCAGATGGATTGCCATCTAGCAAAGATTTCAAGTGATCAGGAAGTTCATTGCCCTGGTTTTTAACATCCAAATTTTCAACAGTCTTAGTTGGGGCTATTACTGTGGAAACAGCCTGAACAGAAGCAACAATTGAGTCTTTTGTAAGCTTGATACCCTTTTTACTAAGGTTCAGTACTGATAAACAGACTGTTTGGTTGTCTTTTTCTGGCGTAACTACTGACCTAGCCACCAATAAACCTCTATGTCTAATGCAATCTGAAGGTTCTAGAAGACAATATTCCCGTAATAATTCTCTATCTATTGTTCCTACCAGAAACATTTCTGATTGGGCTGAAATTGTAACATTTTCGTTTAGTAACCCTAGCTTGATCATATTTTTCCTGGGGAGAAAACAATTTCATCTTTCCCGAACTCGTTTTAATGATTTTTTAGCTCTTCTGAGCCAAAGGCTCAAAGAGCTAATGCTATGGCCATTTGTGCGGTGTGCGTAAACTTTTTAGAATATGGGCCATAACTCAAGAACCCCTTGGCCAATTATTGTCAAATTTGTCACAGGGTATCCTTGGCCCAAGGGCTCCCTTTTATACTAAAACTGGGGTTGTGACCCTTTAACAAGGGGAGATAATTAGGAAAATAGAAACAAAAGTACTGGTTGCTAAAAAATCTTCTTCTCAAGAACCACTGGGCAGATTATCACCAAACTTACACAAAAGGATGAGGATATGTTGTAGATTAAAATTTGCACGGGGATTTACCCTGGGGCAAAGGGCGTGGTCTTAAGGTCACTTCAAAGTTGACCAAAAATTACATTTTATTAAAATGTTGATATTTTGCTTACTATAAGGACTAGGATCATCAAATCTTGTCAGTTGGTACATCTAAGGACCTCATATCATGTTGACTAAAAAGTAGGTCACAGTGACCTACTTTTGAAAATTTATGGCGTTAATCAAATATTTCGGGTACTCATTGGCTTAGAATCATCAAACTTTGTCAGTTGATGCATCTTGGGTCTTCAGAGTAGATCGACTAAAAAGTAGGTCACTGTGACCTACTTTTGAAAATTTATGGCTTTAATT
Organism: Saccostrea echinata; assembly: GCF_033153115.1. Taxonomy (NCBI): domain Eukaryota; kingdom Metazoa; phylum Mollusca; class Bivalvia; order Ostreida; family Ostreidae; genus Saccostrea; species Saccostrea echinata. Next base: position 542,800 of record NW_026889810.1, read on the forward strand.
AAATATTTCGAGTACTAATTGGCTTAGAATCATCAAACTTTGTCAGTTGATGCGTCATGGGTCTTCGGAGTAGGTCGACTAAAAAGTAGGTCACCGTGACCTACTTTCGGAAAATTTATGGCTTTAATAAAATATTTTGGGTACTTATTGGCTTAGAATCATAAAACTTTGTCAGTTGATGCGTCATGGGACCTCGGAGTACAACAACTGAAAAGTAGGTCACGGTGACCTACTCTTGAAATTTTATGGCTGTATTTAATATTTTCAGGAATTATTTGGCTTAGAATCGTCAAACTTTGTCAGTTGATGCATCTTTGGTCCTCGGAGTAGGTTGACTGAAAAGTAGGTCACTGTGACCTTCTTTTGAAAATTTATGGCTGTAATTAAATATTTTGGGTACTTATTGGCTAGAATCATCAAACTTTGTCAGTCGATGTATCTTTGGTCCTCGGAATACAGCAACTGAAAAGTAGGTCACGGTGACCTACTTTTGAAAATTTATGGCTTTAATTAAATATTACAGGTACTAATTGGCTTAGAATCATCAAACTTTGTCAGTTGATGCATCTTGGGTCCTTGGAGTAAAACAATTGAAAAGTAGGTCACTTTGACCTACTTATAAAATTTTATGATTATAATTTTAAAAAATATTTTAGGTATTAATTGGCTTAGAATCTTCAAACTTAGTTGATGGGTCCTCAGAGAATGACAAGTGATAAGTAGGTCACCATGAGCAACTCTCAGGTACTAATTGGCTTAGAATCATCTTGGGTTCTCAGAGTGTGAATTGGAATTTCAAGGGTTTATGTAAATATACAGGATACTTCGAGGCTTCAAATAGAAGTGATAGGTTGTACAGTTAATCAGAATAGCGATTCAAGGCCCATCGGCCTCTTGTTTCTTTACGTGCAGAAAAACGTCATATTTTGTCATGAAATTCAGACCAAACAGAGCATGGTACTTATGATCAGAAAACTGGATATTGGCAACTATGAACTCGGTTTTGAAAATATTGCATCATTGTTAAGTGACAAGTTAAGAGGAGACCTATTGGCCTCCAATTCAGGGAACTGATAATTACTCTCATAGAGTGACGAGAAAGCACCTTCCCCTTTCCTAGCACATCAAAAGTAACCTTTTCTTTTGAACTCATTTTCAAAAAAAATTTTCTTGTTTTGGTAACAAAATTGTTTACAGATGCGTGATCTAATATAATTTACAAAACAATTTAAGAATAGGTGATCATGTCATCCCCCACACTGGCCACCAAAAATGTAGTACGACTGCTACCCCAAGAGGGGAATGATAAAATATTCTGCTCCTTGGACAGTAGGGTTCGGGGTGACTGTCACTTGTCAGTGACTTTTTACTATATCAGAAACACACAAAAATAAGAAAAAGATAGCAAAGATTTGATGGATGTTTATTTATAATGAATAAATATGAAAAACTGGTACCTCCAGTTTAACAAAGTGTAAATGAGAAAAAAAAAACATAGGTAATCAAAGATTACTAAGCTCACCTCGACGAATGTTACCTATAAGTAAGGCAAATCTCACATCATATTTTTTTCCTAGTTAGTGCACATCAAAAGATTAATATCCATCTACATTAGATTCAGTGTCCATCTCTAGATACATCATCATCCATGCTAATTTGGTTAAAATATGGCTAAAATTCACTCATGGAGAATATCTAGGTCAGATCCAGAATCCGAAGCAGGTTGGTTAGTGTACATCCCTAGATGCATCATCCATGCAAGTTTGGTCCAGGTAGGGCTTACAGTTACTTGGGAATGGACCTGCTCCAAAAAAACTTTAACCTGGTCACTCATCTGGAAAATCTAGGTCAGATCCAGCATCTGAAGCAAATATGGTAGTGTCTATCCCTAGATGTATCATCCATGCAAATTTGGTCCAGGTAGGGCTTATAGTTTCTTGGGAATGGACCTGCTCCAAAAACTTTAACCGGGACGCCGACGCTAACGCCGACGCCGGGGGTATAGCATAAGCTCATCTCGACTTCGTCGAGGTGAGCTAAAAATGATAAGATTGATAATGAAAGTTTGAGGAGGTTTAATTTAATAATTTGGAAAATATATATGTTTGAACTTTATTAAGAAGTTTACTTGACTAATTAGTTCAATTTGGATCGGGCTCGGAAATCCTAATATTTGGATTAAGTATGGCGCCTAATGTGAAGAGAATAAATTTTTGAGAGAAAAAATTAGTAAGTTATTGGGATGTGCCCTTAAAATTGATACCGAAATCGGTATGCAGTGCTCGGAAACGGGAAGATGGGCTTACTCGTAGCTAATGTGCTTAGAGCAGTGGACGCAAGAACTCGCAGTCCACCGAGACTCTCGATACACGGCCTTACATAGTGTGAGTACACAAAAGAAATGGTCACCCAACCGTGAAACGTTAAAGTACACCTTACTGGATAAAATAACAGTTGATAAACCTATCAGATAACATTTAAGATACAAGGTTACGGAATTAAAGGCAATATGGACGACAAGTGTAAATAAAATGTACTTAAAAAGCATGAGGCAGGTAAACTATGGACATTAAGAAAATATATACTATCTTTGTACTATGTAGCTAACTTTATTTGATATACTTATGTTTAATAGTAATTGGAGGGCTTATTTAATATAGAGATAAATTAATTAGATAAATATGAGTTTTATCACACAACTATGAAAATCGCGCTTCATTTATTTTATTCCGATTAAAAAAATCAGACTAGCGGAATGCTTGTATAACAAATAACATTCCGATAAAAACTTAAAAAAACGAAATTTACACGTTTCTTAACGCACGATCACGCACGATTAAAACCGCAAACGATTGAGTCTGATGCACGCACGATCTCGCACGTTGCACGAACGATCACGCACGTTACACGAACGATTCTATACGATCGGTTTGTCAACAATAACGTTGCAGCCACTGTAGCATTTTTAAAGTAATTTCACAGAAATTTATATTTTTAGTAACCATGGCAACACCGTTCATCGAAATGAAAAACCGATGCACTAAATTATGTATTTTAATGTAGTCTACTTGTATGCCAAGTATATTAAAATCATACCAAAACTGTATGAAGAGTAGTGTTTTTAAGGAATTTCACAGAAATTTCTATTTTGAGTAACCATGGCAACACCATTCATCGAAATCAAAAACCGATCCACTAAAAACTACAGAAGAAACATGATCTTCCTTCAGCTCTCAACCCTCACCCCCCCCCCCCCACCCATTTTCTCCTTATGGGTTTGATCAACTAGCAAAATACATTGCCAAGAAGGACCTGATATCTTCTCGTTTCTCAGCTTACGGTGATAATCCGACTCATTAGTAATCATGGAAAGCTACTTTCAAGAATATACTGAATGAAGTTGGTGCAACACCTTCAGAACATCTTGATTTACTTGTCAGATAGCTTGGACCGGATTCTAAGAAGCATTATCCGCTCAGCAAATGTTTTAAGATCCAGAGAAAGCACTAAGATTAGTTTGGGAACGCTTAGACCGTACAATCGGAAGTCCAGAGATAATCGAAGACACAATTCAACGCAGGATCAAAGACTTTCCAAACTTACTGAACCACCAGAGGAAGGAATTTTTCGACCTCGCAGATCTTGCCAGTGAGATAGAGGGAGTTAAGAACAATGATAAGAACTCTATCACTTTTGCATATTTTGACTCTTCTTATGGAGTGAATAAATTTGTAGCAAAATTACCGTTTAATCTACAGGAGAAGTCGACCCACAAAGCAAGTGAATAGAAACTACACAACGACGGACAGTATCCACCATTTACTTACTTCTCCTTTATACAAAATATTGCAAGGATGCAAATCGAATACACATTGTGGCATCGGCAGTGCACATTTACATCCTACAGCACTTCAACCTGACTCTGTCCAAGATGAGAGGGAAGTAAATCCTTCAAAGGTGACAAGCTCGTGTGCACAGGTCTCTGGAACAGCTCGTACTACGAACAGATCATGTGCTAAGATACTGCAAGTGCGGGTATACCATGAAGATAGACCAGGGGTAGTTCGGACTGTGTACGCCATCATAAATGATCAAAGTTACTAGACCCTGGCTATGTCTACACTCTTTTGACTTCTTCCACGAAAAAGGTTTAGAGCACAATTACATCTTAGTGTCCTGTGCTGGGAGAAAACCTATCTTCGACAGACAGGGAATTGGCTATGTTGTGCAGTCTTTACACCAGACCTGCTCGTTTAAACTGCCTACTTTTCTAGAATGTGACGACATTCCCAACAACAGGGAGGAAATCCCTTCCACCAGGTGGCACGACAGTTTGTCCACTTAAGGGACATATCTAAGCTTATACCACAAGTAGACGATAAAGTAGAAATAGAAATGTGAATTGGGAGAGACCTCCTTGAAGTACATCACGTAAAGGAGCAGAGAGTAGGCAACGCGTGTTTGCCACTTGCACAGAGACTTCCATTGGGATGGGTGATCCTTGGGAAAGTGTGCTTGGGCAACACACAGGTATCAGAAGTAGTCAACACAAACAAGGCTTTTATCCTTCTAAGTGGACGACACACCTTTTTTGCATCAGATATCCAGAGGAAAACACACAAGTGCGATGGCGATTGAGGGTATATATATATCAAGTTTTAAATGTGCTCTACATATAAACTTCTAATCTTTAATAAGAAGCACTGAATTATTTTCATAGTATCTTATAAAACATAGCAAATTTCCCACGAAGAACAATGCAGTCCTAAAACAGATCGAAGTCGTGTCTTTATTTAGACATTGTGCGTCATGAAGCACATAGCATGATTGGAGCATATAGTACGAGTTCGTGTAAATCTCTTCCTTTGAATTTCAAATTACACAAGTGCATTTGCAGTTTCATCCAAACGTGAATAGTCAACCCATGAGCTGACTAATAAGACCTTTAAAGATTTGAAAATTTGACACCAAACACCAGTGAAATGTTACGTGACAAAAAATAACAGGCCACTTAGGAAGATTGATTGATTGATTCATTGTATGTTGTTTAGCGTCCACTAGAGACGTCACCATTTACCGGTGAAGGGCTTCAAATTTTGACCTTTATTCGGCACACAGGACCATTGAGCAATGAGGGATTTTTATCGCACCAACGCCTGCCGTGACAAGGGGCCTCGGTTTTTAAGGTCCATAATAAAGCAGTGTATGCCAAATGAAAAATGCCTCTGTTCACCTGATAATTGTATCTATTAAGATTTTTCCGTTATTTCCCGATCATGACAAGGAGCACACGGCGCGTGTGACCGGTCGGCAGGGGATGCTCACTCCTCCGTGGCACCTGATCCTACCTCTGATGTTTGGAGGTCCGTGTTTGCTCTGCTCCTATTTTGTATTGTTTAGTGGACTTTTGAGCTTGAATACTGTTCGTTATCTCTATATATTTCATATTTCAGAATGATTTTACATGTGTCTTTAAATTAAGATTTTGAATTATTTTTCATCAATCAATTAAAATGAATTTTTTGCAGTTATGTTGAAATATTGAACTTGTGTATGAGTGTGTTATGCATGATTTAGTGAAGTGTACTTTTGAGTTTTTGGACAATTTTTGTGAAAAAATTGCTTAAATATGATGATTTGTATTAATTTAACTGATTAAATAAAAAAAGTGTTGCTACTTACCATCGAAACAGTGTTGTTTCCCTGGAGAACTACCTTGTCTGTAACTACACTGCAAGCACTTTATGATCTGCTACATTTATCAGTCATTATAGCCCGATTGGCTATGGTGCTGCCAGGTCTGAGTGACCATTAGAGACTGAAGCAGTAAGAATTAAGTCATGGCTACTTCCTAAGAAGTTGACACACTATTGCCGTAAAACTGAATCATTGTTTTATTGATTTAAAAAAGAGAACAAGCAAAACAATATTAGAGCAGTCAGATTGAATAATGATAGGAAGTCAGAGTAAAAGAGGTCTTTTCAAAGTCCAAGATCGCCGTAAAAAGGTTTGCAATCTGCTCTTTGGTATTAATCAAACATTTATGATGAGCAAGGGTGCCATTTACAAAATTGTAAAATGTGTGGCCCCAGGGTCAGAGGTTCCTGTGAGGTGGGGCACTACTGATTATGTAGTGGAAATGCATTGTTTTTGTTCCTCTGCTCTGCCTCTGGGTATTAAGTAATCAAAGTAAGCATGCTAACTGTATAGTTATGATGAGCAACAGTGCCTCTTTCAAAACTGTGAATTACATGGCCTCTGGTTTAAAATACAACCAATTCAATTGTTTGAAAGTTGTTACATGATACTCAGGTGACTTATAAGGCCCGTGGGCCTCTTGTTTATAAATTGCGATGAAGAGTGAAAATGCCATCTTGTATGTGGGTAAGTTGAATTTCTCGTGAAATATTTTCTTAAGTAAAACTCAGACTTAGACTTGCCCCCAGCACTTTATATACACCCAAGAATACGTTTAATTGACTTATGTAACAAACTTTTCTCAATGATTTTGTTTTTCACTTGTGCCAATGGGATTTTTGTGCAATAATTATGAAAATTCATAATTGTCCGTCACTTGATCAACGCAGTCATGTGACATCACAGATTTGCTTTTTCACGATACCTTATCAAACTCTCTTCACAAATCTACTGCACATGTATTCATAGATTACAAATTGAAATCAAAATCTAGCTCAAAATATAATAGCGTATTTCTAACTCATATTAAGCCTTCAGACAGCCTCAACATAGCCGCGCACATCTTGTACTACTGTTACTTAACATTTCAGTACCAAAAATACATACCCATCCAGCAAGGCGTCAACGTCTGTTTACGTTAAAGTCACTTAGGTGCTTGAAAGCCAGGTGTTGGGCCTCATCACTCAATCCTGAAATAAAATTTAGAAGAAATATTCATTGCTTCCATTTATTTCTTCCTTCCATTTTTTCTAGAAAAGAATATATTGTTTTTACATCTCGGAAAAAATCTGGGCACCTACCCCTCTGCCTGTCCTGCATTTTCTTGAGATTTCTGCACAATCTCGTTTTTCTGGAAAATTGGTCCGGGACGTCACCATCAGGAAACATCCTATCAAGGCTTAGAGTACCCAGATAAATAGGATTTTCTTTCAGCTTGGCTTTGGATTATACTCGTTTTGAACAAAAAGGCCGTGCGAGGTTTACCCGAACTCCTGAAAGTTAGGACTATCTGGCATTACTCGACTTGGAGGCTGCAAAATTGTCCTGTATCGAATCCTATTCCAGAATCATTCAGAAGAGCTGGACTTTCAAAGTACTGTCCTGTCTTATTAGTCGTAATTCTCCTTCTTACGATGGCCATGGTTGTGTTCATTTCAACACTCTGTGCTATCTTGTTCCTATGTTTAACACGTAGAATAATTATGGATCCCACAGCTGCACCAATTGTAACGGTTTTTTGAGCACCTGTCTATGATAAATGGTTAAACAATATCTTCTCGCCCCCGCGTCCCAAAATATTGTGGATACTGTGTTTCAAACTCAGGAACTGATGATCTTAAAAGATCTTTGTTTAACGTCCCTCTCGAGAATTTTTTTCACTCATATGGAGACGCCACCACTTGCCGGTGGAGAACTACAAATTTTGACCTATACTCGGCACTCGGGAGTTGATCCTTCGAATCCCACTGTGGGACGTGGAGACCCATCCTTCGGATGAGACAGTATAAACCGAGGTCCCGTGTCGCAGTAGGTGTTGGTACGAAAAAGATCCCTCACTGCTCATTGGCCCTAAGTGCCGAGTTTAGGTCCAAATTTGTAGCTCTCCACCGGCAAGTGGTGGCGTATCCATATGAGTGAAAAATTCTCGAGAGGGACGTTAAACAATAAACAAACAATGAAAAGAATAAGTCTCAGTCCTGTATATCTGACTTTTCTTTCTTATTTAAAATGTTTTAAAACAATGAAATGCACTGTTTGTGTTAGTTACTGTCATGATACTGATACTGGCAAAGATAGATGGAATTTTACAGGTATATCAAGGAAAAAAATTCAAGGGAATAGTTTTTCAGCGGTACAATATTATAATGTATTACAAAGAGCTGAGCTGGAAATGTGTTCTGGAGAATTTTTTGTTCCGGAGGGGAGGGGGGGGGGATTATAAAACTCATGTCTAGTCTGCTTAAACTTTTATGTGACATAACATTATTTGCTACACTCATAACCATGAGTTTGTTTGGTGTACAGTATTAGTAATAATAATGTATCCATCAAATGAAAATTGAATTACACCAATACAGCCTTAGAAAAATAAGAATAGGAACCAAAAAATTACATTAATGCAAAATTTACTAATTCTGAATGTGTTGTTGTTTTTTTTTTTTTTACACAAAAAAACTTCTTCGTAGAAGAAAACCTCGATATATATGTGAAAACACCACACCTTACATCAGAAAAAGAAGAAATCAAGATATGCACCTTTTTACATCAAATTTTATATTTAGCCGGATTTGTTCAGCGGACATGTCCAGCACAAAGCCAAATATTAATGTATACAAGCTTACAGCTGTTAATGTGTTGTTGACATCAGGACTGGGTTGCTTAAAACACTGGTTAATTTTGACCACCGGTTAAGTTAGCCGGTGGTTAAATTCTATATCCACTGGCCACGTAACCACTGGTCAAATATCTGTTGCGCAGGTAGGTTAAGGCTTCCCGTAGAAATATGTCAGTGCACTCTGTGCCTTCACATCTCTGAACTACCAAAATATGACGTCATAATGGAAAATGACGTCAGGTCACTGCAAACTTGAGGTGTTATGACGGGGAGAGTGTCATGAACTTTACACTTTATTTCAAACTGCATGTAAAATGTTAGATAGCTATTGCAAAATTCACGGGTCGTTAAAGGTTTTTTAAGTCTTATATGTCCGAATATTTTAAAAATACACCGCTTACCTACCCTTGATTGAAATTCATCATGTTCAAAATGCTTATGAAAAATACACTTTTGAAATGTACTCTGTTTTATAACCGTGGTTGGAGGTAGAATTTATTTTGTGTGTATAAAAGAGTCTGGCGCAGGTGATTAATGAGGATTAATCTGAGAATTTTTGTGGAAATCTGTAGGAAGAGGTTGTTCTCTAACTGAATCTTGCTTGGGAAAAATGTGTGTTGGCTTTGTTTTAATACAGACTACGACATTGTGTGGAAAATACCCTCAAATTTGTAGTTAAGTTGAATTTCTCAGGAAATATTTTGTACCCGAGTAATACTATGACTTTTCCCAAGCACATTTCGGATACACAAGGATACGATGAGTTTATTTATATAACAAAATGTTAACAATTATTGTGTTAATCAGCTGCGCCGAAGCGATTTATATGAAACACTTCAAAAAATTATAAATGACCGTCACGTGATCAACAAAGTAATGTGATATCATAACAAATATGCTAATATATAGCCGAGGAAGCCCTTTATATAAACTGGAAGTACTAAAGTTCAATACTTATAAATTAAAACCAAACCGACCTCGCAATGACATATGTTTTGAGCGCATTTTAAAGCTTCGGGAAGCCTTAACATAGCTGCGTGCTCAAAATAAAATTAGCCCCTGGTTAGATGACCATAGGTTAAATGATTTAACCAGTGGTTAGTATCCCACAGTGCATTACATTTGTCCACTTGTCAACCAAAAGAAAAGGCTAACAAGGTAAATACTATTTGAGTTAAAAGTGAAAAGTTATTAATGTTACAATTGTATGGAAGAAGTGGAGAAACACCCATAAATGTAACAGTATTCAACACTAAACAAACGGTTTAAGTCACAAAAAGTCAGGAAAGCACAGGTTTCGCTAAAATTAAACTATGTAAATTGAAGTGGAGGATCAAGAAGAACATAGAGTGGTATCATAGGAAAATTAGCACCACAGCCAAGGTGGATAGTAGGCTGTGTAAAGACTGATGATGGAACACCATAGCCCTCATTAAATCTCGTGTCAAAGAAAATGCATATACTGACTTCTGAATTATTCCTATTCAAGACTTGGCTATACTTACAAGGTAATACATCAATTTGCATCGTCTCATACTGAAATAATTAATGAATGAACACTTTTACGTTTATCACCATGTAAACCTCGTCTGCTATGCATCTGAGGAAATTTGCACTGGTTGCATTCTCGCTTTAAATGCCTTGCCAGAAGGAACTCATTTCAATGTTTTAAGTCAAACACAAAGAAAAAAAAACTTTCATCTCATTTATATCTGTCTTTCTAACACCGATGGTTGGTAAGTCACTTCAATTTGTATTTGCACTTCTGTAAATAACAGAAAGGTCATGGTCGAATACATAGATAAAGTGAGTTCGTCACTAAGGCATTTCGCTCCGTACTAATACCATGTGTGTAAATACAATGCAGTAATGCATTACCCAAATGTATGACATAAATGCCACATCTTTTGATAAGCATCAATATTTAGAGAAAATAAAGGACTATATATATCTATAGATATCAAATGTGCAAATCGTTATCTTTATTTTTTTTATTTATAATCATAAAGGGAATTGGTCAAATGAATGTAAAATCAAAGGAAATAGTACACTATATATTAAATGCAGAAGGCAAGAAGCATCGTTTAACAAACTGGGGCCAGTGTAAAAAAGCGAATGATTAATTAAAAAAGTGTAACGTTTTGGGTTTTTATACGTAAATATAAATAAATTCGCTGCCACCAATTGTAACGTGTAATTATACATCAACTTGGTATGTATGAGGCACGTTACAATAGTTGGGTTCGAAGGTACCTAGTTTTAATAAAGAAAAGAAATACAGTTAAAACATATATTTATTGTCGCCCGCGTGGCGCAGTGTTTAGAGCGTCTGCTCTAGAGTCGCAGAGTAAGGAATTGATCCTTACGTCGCGGGTTCGAATCCCACTGTGGGACGTGGAGACCGGTCATTCGGATGAGACCGTATAAACCGAGGTCCCGTGTCGCAGTAGGTGCTGGCACGAAAAAAGATCCCTCACTGCTCAATGGCCGTAAGTGCCGAGTATAGGACAAAATTTGCAGCTCTCCACCGGCAAGTGGTGGCGTCTCCATATGAGTGAAAAATTCTCGAGAGGGACGTTAAACAACATACAAACAAACAAACATATATTTATTATAGCATCAATACATATATTTATTATAGCATCAAAGACAACGAAGTTCAATAAATATTTAAAATGTCTCTTTATATATTAAGTATACTGCCGAACATCCTCGGTGCTACGTATACACGGTGTTCGGGGCTGTTCGGTGCTACTCCGGTTTCCGGTGCTACAAGCCTACAAGGTTTCCGGTGCTACTAGGTGTTCTGTACTACTTCTCGGTTTCCGGAGCTTCAAGATGTTCGGTGCTATCTGCTGCTACTACTAGGTATAACTATACAGGCACAATCAGGAACTCTGATACTGTAATCAGAACTATATCTGAAATCCAAATTTCTACTTCTTAATAACAAAAAGTCCACCCCCACCCTATGCTCGCATTCCATGCATAGATAGGAAAGTTTTTGTGCAAATGCCAACCACCATTTATAACCTATGCAACTTAGAATGGTCTAATATATACTACTCAGTGCTCGGGACTACTCGGTGCGACCAGGTGCACGGTGCTACCCGGTGCTCGGTCCCAAACTGCACCGTAAACTAACTTTACCTAAATCTCAATAAAAACGGAATTAATTATTCTAAACTTGCACAGTCGATAATACTAAAATTTTTTCTAATAATTTTAGAAAAAAGTTTGGTTCAGAATCTCACACCGAGTAGTCAATATCTGAATACTTTAAAGCTAATAAAATTTCTCAAATATTTTCTAAAGAATTTACATTTTAATATACTATTTCTAAATAGGCTAAGAAGGTTTGAAACTTTTTCTAACTTATCTAAAATATGAATTTACCTTTAACTTTACTGGCACCGACCAACACCGACTTCTTTATTTTTCTGGAGGAGATCTGACGACGCCGCTTCGAGTTTGCTGCTTTTATACTGTGACGCAGTGATGCTGCGACTACGTCATATGTAAAACTCCAAAAACAATACTTTTATCAATAAACTAGGATAAACCAACCTACTACTAATACTCCAAAAGATCTATTTTATATATCTATAATTTTATAATTATTTTAAGCTTATTTTTTCTAGAGTTATATATCTAGAAACTACTCGTCTGCCAACATTCCGGATATATTCATCTCTACCATACAGTTTCCGCAATTACTGAATCTCGTACATTTCCAGTTATCATATAACGAAATCCCGGTAATAAATAAATATTTTGATGCTTAGTTCTACAAGACATAATAATTTTTAAGAACACTCTCCTAGAATAGATAAAAGTGGAAATATATACTACGAAGTGTAAACATGCATCTTAGTCCTATAGTGAAAACATAACTATGAAACATGCATTCTAAACAACACTAAAGGTTTGCCCCCACCCAATCTGGGTTTGGTCTCCAAACTGGTGTGTCGGACTGATTTCTCTGATGACCTTATAAGGTAATATCTAATTAAAAAAAAACAACTAATTGTTGTCGGTAAATTTATTTCTTACTTCCTTCATTCACTTAATTTTATAGATTCACAAATGCTTCTTTAGTTCATTCATTTCAATGGTAATCTTCATTCCTGGCATCACGGAAAACTCTTTCAGATCTGTTGAAGAGAGCTGATTAATGCTAGCACTGTGAGAAGGACTGCCTGGCTCGCTCCTGGCAGGGGAGCTCTTAGACGAAGAGGAGCTAGAAGAAGAACTTAAAGTTCTTCCCCGAGGAGATGGTGCTTTCCTCTTCCTGAGGGGAGAGGGAGTGGGGCTAATCTTCCCCGTGGCATTAAGACTCATCTCTCGCTCCCTTGACCTGCATCTTACCCTAGGGCTGACAATCTTAATATACTGATCGACTTCGTTCACATATCTCTCCAGGCCTTCCTCAGCCCTCTTCCCCCTCACCCCATCAGCACGCCTCATGACTTCCATCCTTCTATCCGATGACCCTCTAGCATTACAACTGGAATGGTTTTCTTTGCGTGAAATATTAAATTTCATGCCGTACACACGTAACCATAACCTGAATGTTGCTCAATGAGATGGCGCCTTGCCAAATATTTACGATCAAAAAGTTGGGAATCTGGGCGTATGCCACTCTTAAAGTGGCTAAACTCGCCTGCTCGAGACATTCTGAAATCAAAATAAGAAACATCTTACATCTCAAGCTTGCAATACTATATCCATCTTGCATATTCAACAAAACACATTAACACTATGTAGAAAGGTTGGCAACAGCACAAGAACCATTTTATCATTTCTTTACAATTAAAACCTCTCATGGCTTATAATCTAAACTGGTAAAAGTCCCAAATATACTATATCTGAGAGTTTCACACTATACTCCATTCTTAACGAATATTCATAAGCCCCGCCAGCAGATTGAAAACGAGGCTAAGGTCGGTAAGCAAAAGAACATCAACTATGGCGGGTGTAGGTCACGATAAACATTGCTGTGTCCCGTTTTGTAATGGTAACGGCCGTCTTCACAAAGAATTATCTTTCCACAAGATTCCAACTCGACCTGATATCAGGAAAGCCTGGATTCAAGCGATCAAACGGGATCCAGGGCCTTATTTTACTGTAATTATTTCATTCATATTATGTAAACAAACGTCTTCACATTGTGATTGCTGAGGTATATCCACCTAGATCTAATACATATAAACAATTATACTGTATACTTTCTATTTTCCTTATGTCATTATAAAATTAAAGATTACAATAAGGCACAATTGAAGTGTAGGCCTGTTTGATATCTGTACACATGTGGAAAACACTTGTATACGTAAAACGTGTAATTCTCTGTTAATATTGTTTACAACGAATCATTGTCTCCTTCAAATTTTTGAATTAGTTGCTGGTTATCTCTATCTTTAACCGCTTTAGTACAATACATTTTAGTGATCATCCTAAAGCTTATTGTATTATATCAAAATAACAAAGATAAACACTAGTACTCAGGTATTAACTGGAATTGTCAGTCAACACTGAAAATAAGAGTATATAATAATACAAGAATTGGTCTGAATCATATAAAGCAGGTCTTGTGATTTGGGTGAGATATTTATAATACAAATGAACAATTTTCCCATAGATAACTAAAGAAACTGTTGTGTGTTCGAGGCATTTCAAGCCATATGATTTCAAGTGGACCCCAATCAGAAAGACATTAAAGCCAGAGAGTATTCCATCAGTATTTAATTGGGCAAAAGAGGTGACACCCAGGAGGTCAATTCTGAAGCATCCTCTGCCAGAGAAACGACAGAAATTGGAAGACCATGTAGAAAATCATGATAATGTAGACCCCTTACCTGCAACATCCGAATATGAAGATTGGTAAACAAAACTATCAATTAACAAGTAAAGCATACACTGAAATCATTTTAATTCATGGGGGGAAATGTTCATGGGCAAGCAAAATTTCATTGGTTCAAGGGGAAGAAATTTCATGGGCAACTCATAAGAAAGGAAAAAATCAGTTAATAAATATGTTGACAAAATAATTGTTCTTTGGGATGTAAATTCGTGGGCAAGGGTGAAACACAAATCCATGTACGTTGCTCCCCCACAGACAATGGTGATTCCACAGAAGTTGTATTTATGCATAATTTAAATTAATTTCTCAAACTTTTTGAACATATAGTCAAAATCTGCTGGACAGATTGAATTTTAAGTATTTTAAAAAAGTATTGCAAGTGTATACTATTATCACTGGAACAATGAGTTCAATACGCAAGTTTTGAGATTGTAGCTCTCCAACGATAGAGGCGAAAAAAGTATCCATGTCAGCATGAAAGTGGGACAGGTTATCAATGTACACAAACGTGCATAAATAAATATGCGATGGGTAAGGCTTTTAAAATATATTTAATGTTATGGAAAGATTATACATGAATATTACATAATGTCAAGCAGTGATGATTTTGATGATTATGTTGATCAAAATCTACTTTTAATTAGGATACTTGAAGTCAAAAGAACCCTCATTGTTTTTTGTGAAAAAGACGTTTCCTTGATTACAAACCTTTTCTAAAAAAAAATTGGGAACTTTTGAAATTATTATAAGGGAAAAGTTGCTGTGTCATTCAGAATGTCGGCGTGCAAAGATCAGATGCGCGTGTATAGGAGACCCATGTCTTTTCCCTCGTCTGATGTATTATCCATTGATATTTTAGTTTTATTTCCGATTGTTGGGTAGAAAGACAAATTAATGCCATTACTAAAATTCGGTTATATTCGAGTTGATGAGAGCATCCGGATAGAAAGTTATGATAGACCAGTATAGATGATGTAACGTATCCAATATAAACAACTGTCCCATCTGCCGGTTTATGCTGAAACAAAATTCCCCTCCGTAACAAAAGAGCGCACCAAGGGAGATATTCTCGAAACTTGCGTATTGAGTTGTTTAACTGAAGTGTTATATAGAGTCTTGTAGTTGCTCTGCTGGACAGACTGATGCTGGATCATCATTTGAAAGAATTTTAAATCATTTTCAAAACATTATTCAGTTGACAAGCTGTTTATAAAATTACTTAGTTTGCAATTGCAATATTGTATTTTAATGATTTAATTAAACATCAAGTTTGCTGGACAACTTGAGAAGATGCTGGATCATCTTGCTTATATTGATGCTGGATCATCTTGCTTATATTCCAGAAAATTGATATGTAAGTAAATTACATTTGTACAACAATACAGATTAACATTTTCAGAAGTATAAAAACTTATTTCAGCTGTCCCTTGATTCAGCCCTGTGATGTGTCTGATAGAGAGAAAATCCAGATCCTAGAAAATATGTTGAAGGAAAAAGATAGAGCAATTGGGAAACTACAACAAAAACTAGAGATTGAAAGATTTGGAATTGAAAGATTTTCTAAAGATGATTCCATGATAATGTTTTACACAGGCTTCATATCATTTGCAATATTTTCAGCTTTTTTTGATTTTATCAAACCTGCTGCTAATTCAATGACTAGCTACTATTACAAAATGTCGGCAAACACTAACCCAAATATTCTTGGTAGACAAAGAAATATGTTATTAATTGATGAGCTTTTCATGATTTTATGTCGTTTAAAATGTGGGCTTCTGGAGCAAGATCTTGCTGTCAGGTTTAATTGTCATTTATCAACAGTCAGCAGAAAAATTATTACTTGGACAAATTTTTTGTATTTTGCTTTGGGTAGCATAAACATTTGGCCATCACGAGAACAAATTTACAGGAAAATGCCAGACTGCTTTAAAGCAAATACACGCATTATTATCAACTGCACAGAAATCAAAACAGAGAGGCCTTCATCACTTGTTCTTGGATCAAAGTTTTATTCTACATATAAAAGCTCTCATACTTGGAAAGGGCTAGTGGGTATTGCTCCTCATGGTGCCCTTAACTTTGTGTCAAGCCTTTATAATGGATGTATTTCAGATGTAGAAATTACTAAACTGAGTGGTCTCATAGAATTGCTAGAGAGGGGGGACTCTGTTATGGCTGATAAGGGTTTTACCCTACAGAAGGTTTTGGAGGGAACTGGGATTGATGTTAACACACCCCCATTTCTAATGAGTCAAGGACAATTCACTGCACAAGAAGTAGAAGAAACTCAAGCAATTGCCAGACTTAGAATTCATTTTGAGCGGCATATACGCAGAGTTAAGGAATTCCATTTGTTTGATGCTATTATTCCTCTTAGTATGGTAGGGTCAATCAACCAGCTTTGGACAGTAGCAAATATGCTTACTTTGTTTAGAGGTCCCCTTGTTAAAGACTGGTCCTAGAAAGATTATATGGCAATGTTAAAGTTGATTGTGTAAATATTCATCACATACAAGTGGCAGTAACTTGTTATTTCCCCAGTGTTTGTTATGTAGTAAATTTATTCTACAGATTTTTTATAAATACTAGTATGTTTGTCTTAATAGATAAAAATAATTGAAGTTGAAAGTGATTAAGAGTATTTTTACCTTTTTCAATTAAATCCAGAGTCAAATTTTTGAAATTTTGTAAATTTTTCCATAAAGTCATTTTGCTCTTAAACTGACAGGTAGTGGAAGTAATTTTTGGCAAAAAACAACAACAATGAGCAACATGATTCTATTCAAATTAAATAGTGATAAAAAAAGAAAATATCAAGTTTAGCTTTCATGTCCAACCAAACATCAAGATCAAATTTTATCAGCTCCAGGTGGGACTCCTCCTGCATTCACACAAAAAAGTGACACCACTCTAGCCCTGTTACAGCCATCTGCATCATGATCTGATAGTAATACTTGTGGGTCTTTTCCAGTCTGTATCCATTCTCATCCTTTGCTAAGAATATGCAATCTGACAGATGATTAACTGGACACTTGATTTCCAGCAATCCATACGAGGGATTAAGGGAAGGGCAGTATACTTTACGGTCTGGTGAAGCTGCCAACCAAGGTGACCATGGGTTTACCACTAGTCCGCAAGGGTATATGTTGACCTCTCGGTCTAGTGCCTACAATACGAAATACATGTACTGGTTGTGTTTTGAAGAGGGATATTAAATGTACAGATGAGAAAATTTATTGTAATAAATGTATGAATGAAATTTATCAATAATGAATTGTTATATATGTATTACCAGTATACACATATTTACTTTTTAAAATAGTTTACCTCAACATAAGCATTAGCTGCTATAGGTTCACAGGCAATCCCATGGCGCATACTTGAAGTCACAACTTTTCTGGTTGTCCTGAGTCGTTCAACAAGTGGCTCATACTCTAGAATGGTAAATTGTCAATTTTTGGTTAAATAACTAATATCTCACTTGATCATGTAACTAGAAGTACTATGCTAATTTTCAATGAAAGCTTTAAACTATTGAATGACTTACATTAAAGTTTTAAAAATGTAAACAATATTTATAAATATATGTGCAATTGCACATTGTATTTTATTTACCTTTTCTTCTCCTCACGATATCTCCAGCAACCGATGCTGTGATCCGGTCTTGTCTGATCCGATGCCACTTGGGGTCCTTGTAGCCGAGTCATTGGGAGCTTGTAGCCGAGTCATCTCCTCAATATCTGATGCCTGTTTTTTGCTCACACTTAATGAACTCAGTTTCACAGTTTTGGTGTAGTCTAATGCCACCAACAAACTATTTATCATCACATTTTTCACTGGCAATGTAGGAAAGTCCTCACAATCAAGAATGTTCAACACATATTCACTTCTCATCCTCTGCTGAACACCAATAGGTGAGCCACGAGGAAACTTTCCAAAGTTTGTGTCAGTGTCTTTTGTCTGGTCTTTAAGGTCTATGGTGGTCAACAGTAGACAAGACTTGTCAATGGCTGCTAAGTTGTCACACAATTCTGATAGAGGGAGCACATCAGTATTACTAGAAATTGGATTGTACAGTGTAGAGTGGATTCCTCGGGGCTGTCTGTAGGGATTCTGGGAATCATATCCAACTACAGTTGTGCTGTCTGATGAGCTCCCACTTATCTTCTCACCCCTGGGTATGTGCCATGTCTGGGGCAGTGAAGTTTTGGCAACATCTCTGGGAACCGATTTCATATTGGTTGTTTTCATGTGAGCCAAGCAGTACAGGAGGCCGGTAATGTGTCCACATAAAGCAGATAATCCAATGGCACATGAACATTTGCTGGAATCTCTGTCATAAGTTGGCCCTTCTTTCAAAACTATCTAGAATTTATAACACATTATATAGTACTAAATATCAGTATGCATATGCATTATGAAATACATAATTATTAAAACAAGTAATGTTGCTTAATTGCCTTTCAATGTTTACCTCTAAGTCATGTGGCGACTCATTTTTTCTCTGTGATCTGAAGGCACGAGCTCGGACCAGACAACCATCACTCATCTTGTACACTGCAAAGATATTTAGTAATATTAAATTATGTGTATTAAAAATCTAATATCATTTAGTCTTTGTAAATTCCTTGTCAGTTACTCAGGGAGTTGGAACAAATGTATATTTATATTGATGGGAGAGGCCCTTGCAATCTTGGTATAATATTGTGTTTATCTACACTAGGCCTACATCAATCTATAGAAAAAAAAATTACATCCAAGTTTTCATATATGACATACTTTTTAGAATAATCGATAATTTTCTACGTAATCAACTGAACTTGATTTCACTAAAATGGGAAAACAAAATCATGAGACCTACCGGTCTCCGTTTTTGAACTATATACGCCGAGCATCTGACCCGCCCCCTTCATGGGAAAATTTTTCATGTTTACATACCTCTGATGTCTGTGATGTATTTCTCGCTAAAATACTTATATCCTTTGGATATCTCTTTGGCACCTAAACTAGTAGAGTTCTTCTTTATGATGTCTTCGACAAAAGAGAACGAAATTGTCGGCACTAAGCTTAGATCGCTTGTAGCAGACGCTGTCAACTTATTATCGGCCATAATTGTTGTACTTCGATACGTACGACCTTAGCCTCGTTTTCGATGCGATATGAATATTCATTATGATCTCATTAAGAACGGAGTATTTCATGCATATCCAACAAATCTACCGTCATCAACCATTATGTAATATCTCTATATCTGAATTACACCAAATAATTCAAATATTACTTCATAATTAAACAAATATCAATTCGAACATACATTTCATATCAATTGTTATCAACTTACAAAACTATATCATTGCTGACCACTAAGAGTAAGGGTTTCACTTTCAGAGGACACAACTCGTTAACATGTTCATGACAACTGGCATAACTTTTCAGATTCGTATGCTATCTATCAATTTTTACTCTCCTTTTTAATATAAACTTTCCACAATCAAACTACATATTGAATAAATCAAATTTCATTCTTTCATGATGAGTTCTTGGAGGCGCCTTCCCAATTTAATGAACTTCTCAGTACCGCACTTGTTCTAGTATTCCCAGTAAATTATTGGAGGCAAAAGGCTCATGAGGGGGATGCACCCGTACATTGTACTGGGACAATAAAGCTTTCTCTTTCCAGATTTCCAAGTTACTGAATGCCCAAGGCTCATGAGGGGGATGCACCATACATAGTACCTCTGTTTGAGCGATTACACTACATTCCTCACTACATTCCATGATTCTGAATTTCACACATAATTTCCAGTAAATTATTGGAGGCCACAGGCTTATGAGGGGGATGCACCCGTACAGTGTACCTCTACTGGAGTGATAAGACTACTACACATTGAAACTGTCATCTAATCAGATTTTACGGGATCCGAGATCCATGGGATAATTCACCCTAACCATGAAAATCTACTTCATTAACATTCACACAGATATCCCCCTTTGATACATCCTCCTTCAACAGCAGTAATATATCATTCCTATAAATTAGACAAAGTATCAACTACAATAAACAGTAAAAAAAAAAGAAAGAAAAAAAGATGTGTTTGTGAAACACTGATGCCCCCGTATGGCATCTTCGCTAGCCAAGGGTTTCCGATCCGAAATCTACTCTACAACCCTTGGCAGATTTGGCTGAAAATTTTAGAACTCGCGCAAACGAATTTGATTGGCTGCGAAGTCCCAGTCTACGCAATGTTTTTACTAATCGACGATTTTCGGCTGAATTAAAGTCTGTTCGTGTTTTATGCAAAAGAAGAGTATTATTTACAAGGGATGAAAGTTAGGACGTGATATATGCTAAAAAAAAACAAGGGAGTAATTAATTTGAATTTTTTTCTTTTGATTATATACGTTTTCAAGAATTATTGAAAGGACCACATAAGTCCCTGTTCCGCATTTTAGGTGCATCAATTTAAGCCAATCAAATGTCACGGCTTATTGATAATAATTTATACGGAAATATGTAGAAAGTGTTGTCAAACTCTTGACAAAAAATCACGACGAACGATATTTTCTACCACTTTTGAGGTGTGCCAACAGCTGTATGAGGTTGCTGGGTTATATTCCACATCAAATTGCATGTAGGTCGCCATATTGTTTCAAACGTCATATTGATTTACGTATGTTACAGCTATTTTCATTGGACAAATATTAAAGAGCTTCAAGGGACTTAACTCAATTTCGGCGATAGGCGGCGCAATTAAAGTTCCCGTTTGACAGGACTAAATCTGCCAAGGGTTGTAGAGTAGATTTCGGATCGGAAACCCTTGGCTAGCGAAGATGCCGTATGGCAGCTTATGGCGAAGGTTAAAGTTTCTCAAATGCAAGTCAAAATCCAGGCCAAAAGATAAAAAATGTTGATACCCAAAGAAAGATCTTGTCTCGAGGAATACACCTGTGAAATTTGAAAGACCTAGATACAACTGTTCAAAAGTTATGGCGAAGGTTAAAGTTTTTTAAATAAAAGTCAAGGTCAAGGTCAAAGTGGTTGATATCTAAAGGAAGATCTTGTCAGAAGGATTACATATGTGAATTATGAAAGCCCTAGCACCAACCATTCAAAAGTTATGGCCAAGGTTAAAGTTTTTGAAAAGAAGGTCAAACTCCTAGGTCAAGGTCAAAGTGGTTGGTATCCAAAGGAAGGTCTTGTCACAAGGATTACATATGTGAAGTATGAAAGTCTTAGCATCAACCATTCAAAAGTTATGGCCAAGGTTAAAGTTTTTCAAAAGTAGGTCAAACTCCTAGGTCAAGGTCAAAGTGGTTGGTATTCAAAGGAAGGTCTTGTCACAAGGATTACATATGTGAAGTATGAAAGTCCTAGCACCAACCTTTCGAAAGTTATGGCCAAGGTTAAAGTTTTTCAAAAGTAGGTCAAAGTCCAAGGTCAAAAGGTCAGAGTTGTTGGTATCCAAAGGAAGGCCTTGTCACAAAGAATACACATGTGAAGTTTGAAACCCCAAGCACCAACTGTTCAGAAGTTATGGCCAAGGTTAAAATCTCATAAAATTTTGCAAAATTGGGTCATACTCCAAGGTCAAGGTCAAATATGATGGTACCCAAAGAAAGGTCTTGACACAAGGAATACACATGTGAAATATGAAAGTAATAGCTCCAACCAATCAAAAGTTATGGGCAAGGTTAAAGTTGACAACAGACAAACAAACAGACAGACAGGACAAAAACAATATACCCCCGGGATCTTTCGATCCGGGGGCATAAAAACACACAGCTACAAATACTGGATTTCTGTTTTAATTAATACAGCAATTAATCATACTTAAAGGTTCCTCTTCTGAACCTTTTGTTGACTAAACCACTTGGGTGGATCATCTCCCTTATAAGGAGCTAGCTTATTGAAGTGCACTACTTTGGGGGCTTTCTTGGGTTTTTCTTGTATTTTGTATATAATATCATTCCTTCTTTTAGTAACGATATAACGACCATGCCATTTTGGAACCAATTTTCTACACTGGCCCTGTCTAATTTTTGGACAGTAGTACCATACAGGATCTCCCACATTATAAGCTCTGGTAGATATTTTCCTATCATGATACTTTTTCATGTTTTCAGCTGATAAAGCTAATTTCTCTCTAGCAAGAGAATGGATTTTATCAATCTTTTCTTGTAATTTGTAAGCATAGTCAGACATGTTACTCTCTCTATTTTCAGGTTCAGGTCGACCCATAACTATGTCCAAGGGTAATTCTATCTCCCTCCCTAGCATCATCAAACTTGGAGACATGTCAGTAGCTTCATGAACTGAACTTCTGTATGCCATCATCAACAAAGGAATATGCACATCCAAATCTTTCTGGTTCTTGGACTCAAAAGATAAAAGCATATTCTTTAAAGTTCTATTCATTCGTTCAATCATTCCATCTGATTGTGGATTGTAAGGAGAAGTTCTAGTTTTGATAACACCCAGTAATTTACAAACTTCTTTCAATACTAAGGACTCAAATGTGGTTCCTTGATCACTGTGGATCTCATTTGGTACATCTAACACAGATATAAATCTTTCGACAAGAACCTTAGCTACTGTTTTTACTTCCATGTCTTTAATCGGGTAGGCATCGACCCATTTGGTAAAGTAATCTCCAATTGCTAGGATATGTTTATTTCCAGAGCTACTGCGTGGTAACCCTGACATGATGTCTAATGCTATTCGTTCCATTGGACTACCTGATGTGTAAATTTTTAAGGGAGCTTTATTTATTTTACTGAAGCCTTTACATTTGGCACAGGTATCACAAACTCTGACTAAGCGTTCTATGTCTGACTTCATTCCATACCAGAAAAATCTCTTTCTAACTTTTTCATAGGTTTTCTTAGATCCTACATGTAAATGACCAGCTGTTACTAAACAATGTAGCTGTTCAAAGACTACAGGTAGTAAAGCTTTAGGAAGGACTAAATGCCACTCTACATTTTTAGGGTTTTCATTTTCCCACTTTCTACATAACACACCATCCTTCAAATGGAGAGTTTCCCAGATGTGATAATAATGCTTAACACTTAAGCTGCAAGGAGATACTTCTGACCAATGAGGCTTTTCGCCAGCTACCTTCCACTGATATACAATTTTAATGTCGGGATCCGAGGTTTGAAATTTTACTAATTGTTCTCGACTGAATACATCTGTATTTGTAGCGTTTGCTGTCACTACTTGGACCGAAGGAAATTGAGACTCTCGACTTTGTGCTACTTTATTACAATCAGAAACAGAAAAGTCATCTAATACATGTCTACTAGTATTTGTACTAACAATTTCTTGTTTCAAATCATTTATGTTCTCTGTAAGTTTCTGATCATGGTTGGATATCTCTAAATGTCTACCTTGAAATGAACAATTCCTACATTTTCAAATGGTAATTTTCTCAACCCCAGACTCAGTTTCGACTTCAACCGTACAAACTTCAAACTTTTCTAAAGGGGAATAACTCTTATGGCACGCTATGTCACTGTTTGTTACAGTTTCATATCTATTTTCATTTCTCAAACAGTGAGTACAGTCTGCATTGAAACATGGACGTCTTGACAATGCATCTGCATTAGAGTGTATTCTTCCAGCTCTATGTTCTATGGTCATGTTCTAAGTACACAATATTTCTAACCACCTGGCTGTTTGTCCTTCAGGGTTCTTAAGTCTCATGAGCCAAGTTAAGGCTCCATGGTCTGTTCTAATTCTAATTTTTGACCGTACAGGTATGAATGAAAATGCTTCACTGCTAGAATAATTGCTAAGAGCTCCTTTCTGGTTACACAATAATTACGCTCTGTTCTAGAAAAAGATTCTGAAAAATAACTAACAACTCTTTCTTCACCCCCTTGTATTTGGGAGAGTACAGCTCCGGCTCCATAATTTGAAGCATCAGTATCTAACACAAATTCACCTACAGTTGTTGGGCAAGCTAAAAATGGCAAAGTAGTAAGAAAATGCTTTAATCTTTCAAAAGCCTCATGATGCACTTTATTCCAAGTGTAATTTACACCTTTTTCTCTAAGTTTATCTAAACATTTAGCTATGTTACTAAATCCTTTCACAAATCTCCTATAATAGGAGCAGAGTCCAAGAAAGCTTCTGAGCTCATTTACATGTCTTGGTACAGGCCAGTCTTTAATACATCTAATCTTTTCTGGGTCTGTAGCTATCCCATCTGAGCTAATGACATGACCTAAAAATGTCACCTGTTTTTGAAATAGAACACATTTCTTTTGTGAAAGTTTAACTTAGAATCTCTAAGGCTCTTGAATACTTGTCTAAGATTTTCTAAGTGCTCCTCAAATGACCTTGAAAACACGATAATATCATCAAGATAAACAATACAAATCTTCCAAGATAACCCCCTAGTATTTTCTCCATTAGTCGTTCAAAAGTAGCAGGAGCATTTGTGAGGCCAAAGGACATAACTTTAAATTGCCACATGCCTCCACCTAATATAGAGAAAGCAGTTTTACATCTATCTTTTTCTTCTATAGAGACTTGCCAATAACCTGATTTCAAATCGAGGGTACTAAACCATTGTGACCCATTTAGGGCATCTAAGGTCTCGTCAATTCTGGGTAAAGCATGACTATTTTTTATTGTTACTTCATTTAAACCTCTGTAATTAAGACAAATCTAGGATCTTTACCGGGTCTAGTTACTTAGACAATATTTGAGTTCCAAGGGCTACAGGCAGGTTCTATGATATTTTGTTCTACCATTTTCTTGATTTCTTTCTCAGCTAATTCTCGCTTCGAGAATGGTAATCTACGTGGATGCTGCTTCACTGGCGCAGCAGATCCAGTATTTATCTCATGAGTTGCTAAATCAGTACACCCAATGTCATTTGGTCCCTTAGAAAATATGTCTAGATAGTCATGTGTCAAATGTATAACTTGTTCTTCTTGAGACTCATTCAAGTGAGTACTACATTTTTCAACCACAGGGTTCATATACTCCGGTAACATACACTTTTGAAGTGAATACTTATTTTATTCTCGTTTTCTACAGATTCTACACTTAAGGGATCTACTGAATCTAATGTAGCCACTACCGTGTTCTTGTATAGAGTACAGGGTTCAACACCAAAATTAGCTACATGGAGGGGAATGATTGACTTGGCAGGTGAAACTAAAGCTTTGGCTACTAGTATACCCTTCCTTTCTAACAATGTGGGACAAGATTCAACTATCCCATAGGAACTATCAGGACAATTTTGTCAATTTTCAAGGTACTATAATTTCTGTCTCTGGTGGAATTACCACCGCCTCTTTAACTATTATTCTACAACATGAAATCCCTTTTTTATATCTTCTATTTGAAGGGACGTGAAGACCGTTCATCTCTCGACTTGGAGGTTCCAATTGTACCAAACATTTATTTTCTAAGAGAAAATCTAACCCAAGTATGCCTTCATTCTGAATATTTGCTATTAGAAATCTCTGTATAAACTGTTGATTTCCAATTGTAATGGGAAGAGTAAGATCACCAAAACAAGGAGAAAATTCTCCTGTAGCTGTTATGATATTGATATTTCTCAAAGATTGGATACTTGTATCAGACAATTGTAATTTGTCAGCTAGACTTTTTGAAAGAATACTATGATTGGCACCAGTATCTACTAACATTCTAACAGAAACATTTTCTATATCCAAGTCGAGAAATAAACCTTCACTATGAGGTAAATTATTTATTGTGATAGACTGGGGCTGTTGATTTGAGGTCGAGTTATGCCCCTTGAACTCGACGGAAATCCGTTTTCCGATCTATTTTCTTGCGCTTATCGGTTAGGTCTAGAATCATGCCTCAGAAATTTCTGAGTTTGTCTATTTTGAGAAACAGTAATATTTCTATATCTTCTCTGATTACTTCGTCGAGAACTAAAATCTTGCTGGCGAGTGAAACTGCCAACAGGCCTATTACTGTTTGAATTCTGAACAAACTTGTGAAGTTTTTCTAAGGAAGTCGCAAGAGCTAAGATCCTGCTTAATAGTAGTCAAGTCACTATCTGTAGGTTTTGAGTCTGAATTTACGTTGGTCGTACGAATAGTTCTACCGCGCTGACGATCGGCCTCACGATACGACTCTAATCTCACTGCGAGAGACTCTGCAGCATTCAAATCTTTCGGTCTCGCTTCTCGAAGTCTAAGTTTAATATCAGGATCTGGTATCGCATCAATAAAATGATCGAGCGAAAGTGTATCTAGTAAAATTTGAGAATAGGCTTTTCTAGTTAACTTTCTTACTGACTGGGCTAGTTCGGCGATTGATTCAGTTTTGCCCTTTACTTTTGTCTGAAGTCTAGATCTAAATACTTCGGCCTTATTCTCTGACCCGAATCTGTCTTTCAAAGTTCTAACTAAAGTATTGAAATCTGTTCTTTCCCCTGACCGTAACTCGCTTAAAACTGAAAGGGTTGTGCCCGACAAACTCGCGGCTAAGTACAAAGCTTTCTTGCTATAAGTCCAGTTGTTGATTTCAGCCACAATTTCAAATTGTGCTAAATACTCTTCTAAATCTCCCGTTCCATCAAATAACTGAGGTTTCATTTTGATTCTGTCATGATGTTGATAATGTGGACTACTATTACGTGCGCGACTAGGTGAAATACCTGAGATTCTGCTAAAGTGCCTATTTTCTTTTCTATCTTCATCGCTGTGCTCACCAGAACGCTCGTGAAAATTAGCTCTTCTAACACGAGAATTATTCAATCTGTGTCGTAAAAATGGGCTTGTCGACCTTGAATTCCGAGATCTGTAATCTACGAGGGGTGATCAAAAAGTTCACGAACTAATTGAATTACTTCCTTAAAAGAAATAAAATGAGGATTTAGTGTTCACAATTTTTTAAAGTAGTCCTCTCTGATCTTAATGCACATCTGCCATTGTTCTGCCCATGCGCGAATCACGTGATCCAGGCGGTCACGTGACATGCTTCGGTCTGTTCACAGAAGCTAAGAGATTTTTCCGAGTCTTATATTTCTTACCATGCAAGTAATTTTTTATAACAAGAACAAACCATCTGTCAGAAATGGCCAAATCTCGGCAATAGGATGGGTGGATAAGCATATCCCTACCCAGAATTAGCATGGAGACCATCACAACCCGAGTTCTCTGTCTCGGGAGCGTCGTTTATCCATTGTGGAAAAAGCATGGGCGCCTTCATTTTTTTCATATCTCATATGTTTAAAGTCTAAAGTAAACAATATTTTAGGGATTAAATAATTATATTATTGCTCAGATATTCAACTATTTTTCTTACTGTAATTTGGCGATCTTTCAAAACAAATTGCTCAACTAAGGACACATCTTTTTACCGGCTTGCTTTCGCTGGGCAACAGAACAAACATCATTTTTAGCCATCTCCCTGCCTTCACTAAACATTCAATCCAATTAATGATTGAATTTCTGGCAAGTCTTTTGGTTTCATAAACCTTGGTCAAATTATCATATTCTACTGGAAAGGAATCTCCGAGATATACGTTAAGCTTTACAGCCGTTCGTTCTCGAGTACGACTGAGTCAACCATTCTTTGTCACAAGTGACCTACATACTGACGTCATTTTCACATTGTGACGTCACAAACACGGAGCAAAACATTATTTAACATCTGCTATTTATAGAACATGTGTATGACTATATGTGTGCCAAATTTCATTCTGATCTGAATTGTGGTTTTTTACATATAGAGATAGTTCGCGAACTTTTTGATCACCCCTCGTAACTTTGTCTAAATCTGAAAATTTCTCTATCAGATGCCGTTCGAGACGCGACATCCATCTCTCAAACGCATTTATCATTGAGTCATACTTCTCATTGAAATCTAAATTCAAATCTCTATCATTCCCATCAGTTGATCTATAATCATCATCTTGTGTGTCTAAAGTTTCGTTATGATCTTCATTTCTGCCATATGCTCGTCATTAGGAAGATTTACAATTACAATATTAGAATCGTCTTCAGCCATCCTGCGCAGGGGTAATAAGGAAGCATACAAAATATTCTACCTTGACTTAATCAGTGTTACATTATGACGTCATAGTAAGCGAGATGACGTCAATTTTAGAATACAAGTTTTCGTAATATTCGTATTTAGAGATGTAATTTAACTCTAGAAAATGAATAGAAACGTGTAAACATTAACAAAAATAAAATGCTTTTATTTTGTTATGCTGTATCTGTCATTTTGATTAAAATCTACCACCGATGACGTCATATGTGTACTTCAAGTAACTTGGGAATTGATCATGTCGTGTAGAGAGAATTTGGCTAAGACGGCATGTACAAAGATACGTAAAATGGAGTTTAAAAGCAAATATTCAGAATATTTTGTGAAATTCATATAGAGTTCAGTTACTAAAACAGGTATGCTAATTTATTTTCATCGATTGTATTCTCTTCGAAGACAGTCAGCTATATACGTATCCCGGTCGGCCTTTCCTCTGTCATTTGTGACAAAAATAATGCAGCAGAACAACAATAAGCTGTATATTTCAAAACATAAGATTTGTACAGATGGAAAGTTTCCCTCCTAAAATACTTGGAAAGTGCTGCTACAGTGCAGGGAACTAATTTTGTTACAGCACCAATGCTGATTTGAATGCTTCCTTTGCTTGCTGATTTGAATGCTTCCTTTGCTTGCTGATTTAATGCTAGTTATCCTTATCCTGATCCTGATCTGATCCTTATCCTGATGCTACTTTTGCTGGTTCAAAACTAGGTCAATGCTAGTAATGCTACCGGAAGTAGGATTATCCTGGCGGAAGTGGATAATTTAATTTCAGCATTGCTATTTTAAGCCATAAAAATATTTTTTTTGTAATTTTTATTTGTATATTGTATTAAATAACTTTCTTTTATCTGTTTACATTTTTTACCGAAAGAAATTTAGCGATTTTTAACGAATTTCGCTTTGTCAAATTCCAATCGTAAAATTGAAAACAAAAATGGCGACACAGTGAAAGTTGGAAGTAAATCTTGCGAAGTTATCGTAACAGAGTTGTTTGACAAAGGCTAGTTGCCCACTGCAATTCAGATAATTCTTATGAGGTATTGCTTGCACCCAACGATGCGATGATTTTCCCATTTCTGAAGCGATTTCGGAAGAAGAGCCCCAATGTGTTCAACGTGTGAGCAAGGAAACGTGATGGACAATGAACATGATGAAGTTTATGACAAACCCAGACGAAAATTTATCATGTTTCGTGTGAATATTTCAGCAAACATATTATGCTTTAAGTTGTAAAAGCCGTTTCCCAAGGAACCATCAGATCATCAGTACACTACCATGACTCAGAGGGTATGTAAACTATGTAAACAATGTTTTTTTTTTTATTATCAAATTATATAAGGATGTTGTGAAACAGATTTACAAATAAATAAACACTCAAAATTCTCAGCGATTCAGGCATTTAAACCCATGTGATTTTAAAGGTCAATTTTTACAATTGAGAAAGAATTATATGTATGATTTTTTAGAGATTCAGATGCAGTCTTCTGTAGTTAATTCACATGGTATCAAGTCAATACATAACCTGACCGACTGATAACCAAGTCCACTCAAACCTAGTATGTCAACTCGTGACCAAATCTATAGACTGGTATTGCCTGTCTCTTTCGTACGTTCATGTATATTGCGCATATCAGACAGGCAAGGCCAGTCTTCCAAATCTAGAAGTCAACTGTTAAACAAAAGTATGGTTACGGAATTCAATTTACCCTTGCGGTCTTAGTTTTGAGGGGAGAAGTTAGGTTGTACCTTATCATGTAACTGACCTGTGTCTGGTTTACGAGTAGATTTTACGTAATGTTTTAAACAGATACATTATAACAACATTTTTCAAAAGGCAGAAAAGTAACTTACGATTAAGTACCTGAATAAAATGCTACAAGAAAAAATAAGGAAAAAAGAAAGTTGTCCCAAGTCAAATAAAACTATTTTGGGATGGGAAGGGTTCTAAGGCTGGGATGATACAATTTTATTTTATATTGATACATACATTGATATGTATCAATCATGATATTTGAGCTACAATACGATATGTATCAAATATTTTGAATTGGTCATGAAGTCTTATTTTTGTATTGAAAAGAACAAAACATTTCATCCCAATTATGAATGATTTATTTAAAGACATAAGCTGTATATCCGTTGTAAAACAAACTTTCTTCACGCAAGTGGTGTAAATTTTTACCGGTATGTATTTTAAATAAATATTTCTATTTAAGGACAAACGCAATGTACCTTACCTACTGATAATTTTTCAAGATATTCTTAATTTAAGATTATAGTGCCATCAGAAGTTTGTAGACAAAAAATCAGCATGCATTTCCAGGGGTTTTGAAAAGATATCAATTGATGAAAATTCCTGTATAATTCATAGAGAAATATACAAAAATTACTAAACATATATTCTAGATGTTTTGTTTATCAAAACTTGTTTTAGAAGAAGTGTACAATAGCATATATAGACATTAAATTGTAGCACACAGTTCCTTTAAGTATTGGAACTCTTCAACTCCAGGGAAAAGTATGAAAACGTTCAAACTACGTTGCGTATGTCCTTCACATGTTTATCGTACATATATTAAACCCAAAATGTAAGTAAACAAAGAAAAACACCTGAATTTTTTTGCAATATTTAAATATTTTTACATAGATACATATTGATATATGTACCATCCTCACACAGAATTAATATTATCGATTAATCTTTTCAGCCCTAATAGCTCCTTTTAAATTTTACTGGAGTTAAAGAAAAAAGAAATTAAATTAATGCTTGAAACTGTGATCATTCATTTGACATTAAAAAGCAAAATTATGTTCTACTTCACCGTTCTAAGTTACTAATTGTGCCCTTATTTCATTGACGCAAGTACTTTTCAAGTTTAAGTAGTGCCAATTTATTTTCTTTTACCTGAAAAAAAAAAATAATTGCTTTAAAACTTGTCGTAATACAATTTGCTCTTCAAGTCTTATTCTGTATATTTGTACGTGCGATGTAGACGTAATTGTATAAAGTTAACAAAACTGTAGTTAGAACTGTATATACATTGTATTTTTAACATTTGGCATTTTTGATATTGGAATTTATAATCTTTTTACTTTTATTATTTAAGCAGTTTGAAAGTAAAAATAATTCAAGGATGAGTTTCTTAATCATATGAAATTTAAAAATCTCCAACCAAAACTTATATTCAGATTCTCTTTGGAAGATTGTTTGTTAATATCCTTGCAAGAAGAGAAATTAAACTAATCAACTTAATTTACATTGATAACATTTTTAAATTAAATCATGACCTAATATCTTATATTTTTCAGGCCAATGACAGTAAACACTGCAGTAAGTCCACCAGGGATTGATGGCAAAAAAAAAGAATATTTTGAAGAATGATTTAGATATGCTGGCCTCCTCTTTGGACCTAAATCCAGCTGATGAAATTCTATCTGAAAAAATAGTGAGAAGCCAAGAACTAATAATCAACTTCTGTAAATCAGACAGTGGTGTTAAAATCTGTGTGATGAAGTGTGCCAAATTCATTGATCACATACTTGTACATTTTTAAGTTATCTCCCATGTAGATCTAAAAAGTAATGTACAGAATTTAAAGTGGACTTCAAGTGCTTTATGTATTGTACATGATTACATTGAGATGTATGAAAATTGAAATGCATGCCTGCTCTTTTGTACAGTCTTAAAACTGTTCATATGATTGTCCACATAATTGATTTTGTCAAATAAATGAACACATATATTTTACAGTAGTGTGATGTTTTAGGTACTAATAGAGAGATACATGTATATATAAAATTTTATGTCCAAGTTGTGTTTGTAGTACACATTTTTTCAAAAAAAAAAAAAACATAAAAAATAATACCCCTGATATTTTTTTGTTAACACCAACACTCTGCCTTTGAGATTATGTAGACAGGCAATATTTCTGTTACATGTAGTGTTCTTATTGAAGCATATGTAATCCTTTATTTCATGAATATTCTAAAAAAAAAATTAGAATTTTTGATCACTTACACCCCAACTTAAAAAATGAAACACTAATTCATAACTGGTTAAATATTCACCGATGTTCCTACTTTTCACTAAATTTTTTGTTGGATATACTTGCTTACACTATACAGAGTATATATACAGTATTTGAGCTAAGAATATTGTGTACTAGGTAACTGAATGGAATATTATATATGTAATGGTTAAATACTGAGTAAAGCCAAGGTTACCGAGTTGTATAGACAAAAATAGTAATACCGGTATGTCCCCATTCATTGACATCTGAATATTTAAACTTGAAATAATAACAATTCTTTATTTGGATTTCATTTAAAATGTTTAATGAAAAATTCCATAATCTGCATTAAGAGACTGAATATGGGGGATAACACATTATCATGTAGGGTATTTTAAAATGAAGTAAATCATTCAAATACAGAAAAATAAGCTTACAGCTAAATGCCTGGGATAAACAGTTTTGATTTGTTATATGTTTACTTTCCAATGGGTTTGAAAACCACAGGGAATGAAAATCATTTCGCCATCAGCATGAATTCATTATAGCGTGTTCGTTATAACCATGTTTTACTGTATAGATATTTCTTCTCTTAAAGGCCATCCTTAAAAAATTGTTTGTTTGGAATTGCCGCCTGGGAGGTTTCAGACCCAGGAGGGAGGGAGGGAATTTTTTTTTTTTTAACATTAAAGTTAAATAAAAAAATTATGATAAAAATCCCAATAAGCAGTGAACACATTATTTTCTGCCTTTTTGTGAAGGGTATCTCCCATCAACCAGGAACCCAGTTTTGCTTAGATCCAACACTTACATTAAGTGATTGGATGGCACATGTGATAACAGGCCAAGAATTGATTGAATAAAAAAATCTTCTTATTTTTGGTCAATAAAATTTTTCCAGGAGGGTCATTTCAATGAGGCGGGAGGCAATTCCAAACGAACAATAATTTTATTTTGGCCTTACATCATGGTACATTTGTATAGATACATTTTCCTCATTGTTTAAGCCAATGGTTTAAATCATTCACTTATTATACTATGGTGTACCATAGATTTAGAGTTTGTGCTAGCCAGATATCTTTTGACCTTGATGATATAACATTAAAACTGTTCTCCTTCAGTACAACACAAATTTCACAATTTTAAAATTAAAACCTTAATATATGAAATTTACAGTGATATTTTCTATCAGTTTTTCTTTTCTAGATGTGTACCGCCTTGGCAAAATGTTCAGTTTCTGAAAATATAACAAACTCTTATATCATCTTTTCCAAATTTTTCTTCTACCACTCCTTAGAAGCAAGTTGTGCTGTAAGGCACAATATATTTGAAGTAGGGGGCAAAATAAAGGTTATTTTATATTTATTGTAGAACAACACAGTATACATGTAAAATTTTAAGTTCATGGAAGCAATAAAAACAATATTCCCAGTGTCTAAAAATTGCAATTTATTTATAGTCAGTGCCAACTTGACCAAATTATAATTATAATTGATAATAAATGGAATCACAAAATGTCCCATAACAACTTTCAGAATTTTATGAAATGGTGTAATGATGGAATAATCAGATTAATAGTTTTACAATCCATGTCCTATATTCATGCACTGCTTTTTCACTTGTTTGATAAATTTATGTCCACAAAGTCAAATAAATAGAATGGTGTTTGCATGAACATGATGAAAAAGTGAAGCTTTTTTCTTGACCACCAGCAAAGTTTTTTTTTCAACAAGTTCACTTTCTTGAAAAACTGTTTTTTTTTTGTAAGTTTTCACCATTACATTATACTGTCCATGCCGTCTACTTTTAGAAATCAAGAACATTTCTCTTTTTAAAAAAAATCATTTTCCAAACAGAATTTTCTTTGAATCATCATTCTCAGACATCACTGTAGATTGCCCCAGTCCTTTGGATGAGACCATATAAACCAAGTTCCAGTGTTGCAGAAGGTGCTGGCACGAAAAAGATCTCTCACTGCTTAAAGGCCCAAGTGCCGAGTACAGGTCTAAAATTGCAGCCCTTCACCGGCAAGTGTTGGTGTCTCCATTATGAATGAAAGATTCTCATGTGGGGTGTTGAAACAACAAACTGTAGACTGTTCATAGCACTCCATTTCTATCAAGTACTCTCATGTTCTTCCACTAAGAGCTATATAATAAAGATAAAAGTACATTATACAAAGAAGCTAAGATTTATTAATTGATCATCTTATCTTTTTTACAAATCTTGCACAACTTAATTTGGGAAAAACACACTATAATGATTTATAGACTTAATTAATGTTGATAAAATCTGGTGTATTTATTATAATTGAATTGAGATCTTATTTGCAAGGGTATTAATGGATTCTACATACCAGGACAATTATACAAACTAGTTTACACAATGTACCACTATGGTGAATAATGTGAAAAAGAATATGTAGTGTAAAAGTTTTAAAATGAATGTATTTTCATGCATAAATCCTCTCCAATATATTATTTTGTGTTATAATGATAATTATTTTTTAGCTACTTGAAATTGAATTTTTTTCTGGTAGATCTACAACATGTACATACACAAATTTATCTGCTCATGTTTTTATAAAATTTAAGAACCTCCGCATTAAAAATATTTAAACAAGATTCGTTTAATCCTGTGAATAATACAGAATCAATTATTTGGTTTAATTATTAGGTTTTGTTTAATACACCTCTATGATTATCTTATCAAAGGCACTGCGACTTTTATTTCTGGCTTCCTTCAATTTAGAGGAAATTCGGATTGTGAATTACTTAGTACGTGTATGCACTTAAAACCCAATAAAAATTAAAGTAAATAGTTATACACCAAACATCATACTTTTATTGTATTGTTAAACTTATTTTTCTTGACCAAGTGTTACTACTTAACCTTTTATCACCAATTTCAATAACATCAAGCCGTGGCGAGGCCTCAACAGTGGACTCCATAGGACGTTTGGTGATCAGCTGATTCAGAGTGAAAAATATCGCGGGATTATTGCTATTAAATTAATTTAATATTTATCTTAAGATTGTATTGAATAATTTAACCGCAAGAAATACACTATTTGTATTTGTTCCCGACTGAAATAAGAATATCTACTTGCTGTTTCGTTTTGTGAAAAACGAATCTGTATTATTAGTAAACCAGCATGATCCTGATTTTAAGTAGGTCAATGCTGGTTTTTAAATCTAGGTCAATGCTAACTATGCTAGTTCTATCCTTTGCTTGCTGATACCGATCCTGGTAATGCTGTTTTTTAAATGCTGATGCTGATGCTAGCTTGATCCTGATGCTACTAATGCTTATGCTGATGCTGGTTTATGTAACAAAATTAGTTCCCTGCACTGTAGAATCCCGAGTTAAGCATGGTTTTACGAAAAATCTCGGTTTATATGTATAAAATTCAAAACATCGGGTAAGGTTTCGTGCGAATGTGTGGAATTATTATTTGACTGACGGGACAGTGGGATTCTAGCAGCACTTTTTAGGCAAAATAGATGTTTTCCAACTATATTATTTACTCAAAGAAATTATTACACTTCGGGGTATTGTTGTTCTGTTAGCTTTTTTACTAAGGAAAATTTCGCTATTAATAGAAGTCACGTGATGCCGTGGTGGCGGTGCACGTCTTTGCGTTAGACACTTTTTTATCTTTATGCAATAGATAATAATAGTTTACATTTATCAGCGGTTTTGGTAAATTATCAAACTTAATTTTCTTTAAAAAGTCTAAATTTCCAGAGAATTGACTTATATGCTTCCTTAACATACCCGCGTGTGTCTATAAATCTATTCTAGATATAAACACTTCGAGTTTCTCCTACAATGTATACAATATTTTTTTTAACACCTAGTAGCAATTTCTATACTTTCATGACTTGTGCATCTATTTTCTTAAGTTTACGTAGTGCAATTTATTTGTCTTTCTATTTTCTATCTATGTCTCTCTCTACTATTCACTAGAATCCGTAACTACAAGATGTCTCTAAGGCTATCCAATGCTATCTCACCGCTGCCACCAGTTGCAACGTTTTGGGTTTTATACGTAAATATAAATAAATTCGATGCCACCAATTGTAACGTGTAATTACACATCAACTCGGTACCTATGAGGCACTTTACAATAGTTGGGTTCGAAGGTACCTAGTTTTAATAAAGAAAAGAAATATATATATACAGTTAATACATATATTTATTATAGCATCAATACATATATTTATTATAGCATCAAAGACAATAAAGTTCAATAAATGTCTCTTCATATATTCAGTATACTGCCGAACTTCCGCGGAACTCGGTGCGACCTGGTGCACGGTGCTCGGTGCTTCTCGGTACTCGGGGCTGTTCGGTGCTACTCGGTTTCCGGTGCTACAAGCCTACAAGGTTTCCGGTGCTACTAGGTGTTCTGTACTACTTCTCGGTTTCCGGAGCTTCAAGATGTTCGGTTCTATCTGCTGCTACTACTAGGTATAACTTTACAGGCACAATCAGGAACTCTGATACCGTAATCGGAACTATATCCGAAATCCACATTTCTACTTCTTAGTAACAAAAAGTCCACCCCCCCCCCCATCCTATGCTAGCATGTCATGCATAGATAAGAAAGTTCTTGTGCTAATGCCAACCATCATTTATAACCTATGCAACTTAGGATGGTCTAATATATACTACTCGGTGCTCGGGACTACTCGGTGCGACCAGGTGCACGGTGCTACCCGGTGCTCGGTGCCGCCGGTGCCAAACTGCACCGTAAATTAACTTTAGCTAAATCTCAATAAAAATGGAATTAATTATTCTAAACTTGCACAGTCGATATTACTAGAATTTATCCTCATAATTTAGGAAACAAACTTTGGTTCAGAATCTCACACCGAGTAGTCAATATCTGAATACTTTAAAGCTAATAAAAATTCTCAAATATTTTCTAAAGAATTTACATTTTAATACACTATTTCTAAATAGGCAAAGAAGGTTTGAAACTTTTTTTAACTTATCTAAAATATGAATTTACCCTAAACTTTACTGGCACCGACGAACACCGACTTTTTCTTTATTTTTCTGGAGGAGATCTGACGACGCCGCGTCGAGTTTGCTGCTTTTATACTGTGACGCAGTGATGCTGCGACTACGTCATATGTAAAATGTAAAACTCCAAAAACAATACTATTATCAATAAACTAGGATAAACCAACCTACTATTAAAACTCCAAAAGATCTATTTTATATATCTATAATTTTATAATTATTTTAAGCTTATTATTTCTAGAGTTATATATCCAGAAACTACTCGTCTGCCAACATTCCGGATATATTCATCTCTACCATACAGTTTCTGCAATTACTGAATCTCGTACATTTCCAGTTATCATATAACGAAATCCCGGTAATAAAAAAATCTTTTGATGCTTAGTTCTACAAGACTTCATAATTTTAAGAACACTCTTTGAGAATAGACAATAGTGGAAATGTATACTACAGGTAAACGTAATTCGCGTAATCAAATTTAAGCACTGACGTTTGCTGTACGAAGTGTAAACATACATCTTAGTTCTATAGCGAAAACATAACTATGAAACATGCTTTCTAACAACACTAAAGGTTTGCTATGCAGGCGCAACAAAAGCAAGACATTTAAAGAGAAGGGGGTGTCAATTCCCAGTTTATTTTAATGTATTTTAATAATTTATGTATGGTAACCTATATCAATTTATTTGTATCCGTTATTAAGCTTATATACAAATGACAAACAATTTTATTCATTTTTACATACATATATTTATCATCATTTTCCTATCAGCAGGGATTTACCACTTGATGAAATCCTTTGCAACACCAACAATTTTAGCCTTGAAAGAACCCATTCGAAACATTCTTGCTGATGCTGAAGTGTTGTTATCCCATCCCCTCTTCCATATTCCTGCAAAGCCATTTCTACTTGACTTATAAATGACTGTGTCTTTGTTAGTACTCCTCAACATTAAATTCATGATTACAATGCATATAAGCCTTTGTTTCTTTTGTTATCCTCCAAAATTTACAAAAAACAATAACAATGTAGCCATGATAATCCACTTAATAAGAGACTTAAACCACCTCTGTGGAGTGGCTAACTTTGGCCAATATTGACCCACTGGCTAGCAAAGTTAACCAGTAGGTAAATTCTGAGCAACAGAATTTAACAAATGGTTAAAAGATAACCGCTGGATAAGAGATTTAACCAGCGGTTAGCACTAAACAAGGTTTTGAGCAACCCAGTCCAGAAAGTCTGCAACAAAAGAGACTCATGTTTCTATATAGCAATTTCACTTCCAAGGATACCAAAGATTCTTTTTATACGCAATAAATAATATAAATGTTAAAAAATAAACTGTTTCAAATAGTGGCATCGTAATTGATTGCAAGGATATTGGTCTTGATTTTATATTTCACTAGTGACAAGACATGAGTTTGATAAGTATTATTTGTGTCGCATATTTTAGAAATCCTTTAAAGCACTGTACAAGGATATTAATACTCCTCCAACTCTGGCATACTTTAAGACCCTGTTTCAACGCTCAAATGTCAATGGTCAAGTAAAGGGAAGGTTTCAACCTCATTTTGTCCTTTAGATGACGATTGGAGAGGGAATGGTCACAGAATAGTTCATGGAGTATTTCAACATGGAAGATACAGACAGTAAGCATCCAGACATTGTCAATTTGAGTCATCAAGAAAGAGATGAACAGAAGTCGTTTCTTTTGGATATAATTCAGAAATTGATGAAAAATGGTGGAAACACCTCATTTGATATCTCAGAGGAATGAATAGCAAGAAAGTGTGGAGAAAAATAGTACCATCATTGTGAATGGACAGCAGTTTATCATTCAACATTCTGAATAAAAAAAAAAACATGCTACAAAGATAATTAAGAATACAATTATTGCATAGTTCTCTGTCACTGGTACCTGCATGTATTGGAAACACATGACACTGCTAAAGAGGGAGATATCAATAGAGCGGTACTTAACTGCAAGTATGCCATTCCATATTTTTATTCACATTCAAAACTAATTAAGTATATGGTGGAAAATATCAATTACGTCCTCCAAACATCTATTTCTCCTTTGCAAAGTTTGCCAGTATGGGAAGGATCATTGTAAACACCATTGGTGGAATGGTTAATGTGTTGAAAGTGATTTAGTTCAGGCAACTAAAAAAGCCGAATCAAAAGTCATGGTGCTAACAAAACTGAAAAATCAATATCAAGAGCCACATCAGCAGATGCCATTGCAGAAGTTGTTCCCAGCTTGACAACTGCTTGCAAATCAAACCCAAAAGGGGCTTTCATTCCCAGCCAGTCTCAGTTAATGATAAGACTATGATAAAAAAGGAACTTCGAAAAATACGACCATTCCGATTCATACTTGGCCGCAAGTGTCAGTTTCTCATCTCTCCATCCAACACCTGTTGCCACTGAAAACATTCCTGACATGAAGGGGTGGATGAATCACATAACCAGGAGGCTGACACGGGGACAGGCAGTTGCTGTTGAGGAAGCGGAGGATGAAGTCAATCAGGATGATTGGGAAGATAACAATATTTGGGAAACATGGTAAACACATCTTATGATGCACAATTTACTTGCCCAGATTTATTGTTAACTAGAGAGTGTATTTACAAAAAAATATTGGTTAAATTATTATGAAGTATTCATACATTCATTGAAACAAAATTGAAATCACATGTTCCCAAAGGACTAGATTGATTGATTGTATATTATTTTACGTCCCATTCAAGAATTTTTCACTCATATAGAGACGTCACCATATACCGGTGAAGGGCTTCAAATTTTGACCATTACTCGGCACTCAGGGCCATTGAGCAGTGAGGGATGTTTATCGTGCCAACGCCTGCCGTGACACGGGGCCTCGGTGTTTAAGGTCTCATCCGAAGGACCCACAACTTTCACTTCAAAGAGCGCATGGCGAAGGAACAGTTCTACCCATTTTCTATCGACTTAGGTCAGTCGCGGCCGAGATTCGAACTCACGACCTCCCGATCAAGGAGCGAGCGCTCTACCAACTGACCGTGACCGGTCCAAAGGACTATATTAACATTTCAAATATTATGGGCGTTTATAGACCAGGAGGTGTATAAAAAAAATGATTTAGTCTTGTTGGTTGCAGCATGTTCTTGTATCCTGTGTAAATGCTATGGAGAGAAGGGGTTCTCATGTTAATACATGCATTAGATGTTTTTTTTTAATTCAATGTGTATCTGAAACTGGGTACTTTGTTCACGGTATGGTATGACAAAGCTCATAAAAATCGGATAAATTGCAAGTTTAATTTGCACAAATATCACCATCATCGTTACACAGTGTACACTTGCTTTTTTTTTTCTTTTTTTTTTTTTTTTGTTGCAGTGAGAACATTGAGAACAACCAGTGATTGTTTTATCTTTTGAAAAACCAAAAGCAGACAAAAGCTTATTTCTTAAACAAATTTAAGTTATTTCTGCAGTTTCCTATTATATTTTCATAAATGAATTGCTAGCAATGTCGCGGTTGTTGTATAGGATTGCTTGTCCTGGGTGCCCTTGGCCGCCAGCTCTTCCCACCTCCTGCAAGTACTGAGAGAGAGATCTTGGGGGACAGGCGTGGATCACTTGAGTAACATTACTTCGGTCAAAACTCATTCCTGATATGGAGGCGCTTAACACTAGACGAATTCTTGGGTTTTCTTTTTTTAATTCATCAATTGCTGCATCACTGACCTCCCTATCTTGTCCAGTACATAAGGAACTAAACGGAGTTGTAAATGTTTTCCACTCCAAAAATGCTGTGCAGGTATCTCGGTGCTTCACTCATAAAATAAAGGTACAAAAAGTAATGTGACAGGATAAGATTCCTGCTTGCAAAGCTCATCACACACTTAAAAATAATTAGTTCATACTGACAAAGAATAACTGGACCAGACTGTTCTTGCTCTTTCTCTAGAAAAAATATTAGGCCTATCTGGTGTTGTGTCTATGATTTTAAAATTCTCTAAACAGGG
Organism: Saccostrea echinata; assembly: GCF_033153115.1. Lineage (NCBI taxonomy): Eukaryota > Metazoa > Mollusca > Bivalvia > Ostreida > Ostreidae > Saccostrea > Saccostrea echinata. Next base: position 584,297 of record NW_026889810.1, read on the forward strand.
TTGCTTTGGAATGGTTTGTTTTTGTTCTTTAGTCAGAGTTCCACTCAGGGCCACAAAAGGAACATCAGGGAAGAATACCTTGAGGGCTTCCAATTTTTTAATGTTAGGTCTAAAATCATCTCCCCTTGTGATGAAAAAAATCAAAATACTTTAAATGCATAAACAAGCACTGAATGTCAATATAAACACGGCTACATTCTTAATAACCTGACTTTCTGAAACATAGGTGTAAGAAATGAATAGTCATGTTGAAGAGTTCACAGGTATATCAATTTGGTATCTTTTGAGAAGCCCTTCAGGGTTCACGGGATTTGGTCTAATATAATCTCCGAGAGATTCGTCCATACTGAAAATTTTTGACCTGTTTCGTTCTGTTTTGTAAAATACCATTTTTCAATTATGTGACATTCATCAATTACAACCGCAACTACACTGAAAATTGGGTCAATCAATAGCAAATATCCTTTTCTAGTGTTGAGGAGGGCCTCGGGTAACACAACACCACAGAAAAATGATCATGTGTTACGTGTTTGAAGTCAACGTTTCTGTAGAGGTCAAATGGACCAATTTCATTATTTTCATCTCTTGTCTCTTTAACTTTGGAGCAAATGTTCAGTCTACATGCTGAAATGCCATGTATCTTTAACTACTCTTATTGGTCTTTATGAATGAAGTTTAGTGGGGAAATAACAATCACAACTGGGAAAGATTTTTTGGTTCCTAAAGCCTGTGCTAAGAGATCGATTGATTGTATGTTGTTTTACGTCCCGTTCAAAAATTTTTCACTCATATAGAGACGTCGGTAAGAGATGGTGAATTAAACTTTTTCTAAAACCAACTGGTAAATTTACTAACAAATCACCCCTCTTTTCCATCAAATACAAATGAGGATGTTCTTGTTCTTTATGTAATTGGAGATTGACATCATATGCTTCTATATATCTTCTTACTTTCTCGCTATGATTTAAAAAGGAAAGTGAAAGTGTTAAAATTCAAAACAAAAAAGTTCGGTAATACATATTGAAGTTATAGAGTTATAGGTTGATTTGGTTTTGTATTCCTTAGTTCTGAAAAGAATAAGAATACATTTCCTAGGATATTTATGTACTGTTTATTACATAATAAATACGATAAATACTTTTTTAGGTCACCTGCGTCACTCAGGTGACCTATAACTATCTGTTTTCGTCCGGCGTCGTGTGTTAACATTTGAACATTTTCAGCTTCTTCTCTGAAACCGTTGAACCAATTTCAGCCAATTTTAGCATATGGCATCTATGTGTGAAGGGGAACAAAATTTGTGAATATCATGGTCCCTGCCCCCCTGGGGCCTGAGAGGTGGGGCTAAAACCACCAAAATTAATGCAATCTTTAAAAATCTTCTTCTTTACTCCTGGACATCAAGCAGTCAAACTGTTGGCATGATTGCAATAAGCATTGAGCCCTCTACCAAAATTGTGAAATTCATGGCCCCAGGGTCAGGGGTTCTGGTGCTAGGGCGGGGCTATATAGATCATATAGTGAAAGTGCATTATTTCTTTGAAAATCTTCTTCTCCACTCCTGGGTATTATTGAAACAAATTAAATACATAGTTATGATAAGCAAGAGTGCCTCTAACAGAATTGTGAAATTCATAGCCCCAGGGTCAGGGGTGCTGGGGGGGGGGGCTATATAGATCATATAGTGAAAGTGCATTATTTCTTTGAAAATTTTCTTCTCTACTCCTGGGTATTATTGAAACAAATTAAATACATAGTTATGATAAGCAAGGGTGACTCTACCAAAATTGTGAAATTCATAGCCCCAGGGTCAGGGGTTCTGTTGGTAGGGGGGCTATATAGATCATATAGTGAAAGTGCATTATTTCTTTGAAAATCTTCTCTACTCCTGGATACTATTGAAACAAATTGAATACATAGTTATGATAAGCAAAAGTGACTCTACCAAAATTGTGAAATTCATGGCCCCAGGGTCAGGGGTTCTGGTGCTAGGGCGGGGCTATATAGATTATATAGTGAAAGTGCATTATTTCTTTGAAAATCTTCTGTACTCCTGGGTAATATTGAAACAAATTGAATACATAGTTATGATAAGCAAGGGTGACTCTACCAAAATTGTGAAATTCATGGCCCCAGGGACAGGGTTTCTGGTGCTAGAGCGGGGCTATATAGATCATATAGTGAAAGTGCATTATTTCTTTGAAAATCTTCTTCTCTACTCCTGGGTATTATTGAAACAAATTAAATGCATAGTTATGATAAGCAAGGGTAGTGAATTTCATGAGGTTCTGATGTTAGGGCCGGGCACTATTTATTATATAGTGAAAATGCAGTAATGCTTTAAAAATCTTCTCTGCTCCTGGGTATTTTTGAAACAAACAAGAAAGTACATTGTTATGATAAGACATGATGCCTCTTCCAAAATTGTGAAATTCATGGAACCAGGGTCATGGGTTCTGGTTCTAGGGTGGGGCTATATAGATCCTATAGTGAAGGTGAATTTTTTCGATGAAAATCTTCTTCTCTGCCCCTGGGTACGATTTAAACAAACTAAGTGCATTGTTATGATACGTAAGGATGCCTCTTCCAAAATTGTGAATTTCACGGCCCCAGGGTCAAGGGTTCTAGTGAAAAGGTTGGGGGGGGGGGGGCTCTATTGATTATATAGTGAAAAAGCAAAATTTCTTTGAAAATATTCTTTTCTCTTTCTGGTTAAAAAGCAAAGAAGCGAAGTATATAGTTATGATGAGCAAGAGTGCTTCTTCCAGAGTAGTGAATTGCATGACCCCGGGTCAGATGTGCTGGTGTAAGGGTGGGGCTCTTGATAATATATTGAAAATGCATTAATTCTATTAAATAATTCTGTCTGCTCCTTAGTGTTAAGCAGATAAACAAAGTGATTACTTATGATGAACAAACTTCTGGTCCCAGGGTCAGAGGCTGTGGTGTTTCTAGGTGGGGAGGGGGGGGGGGGTCTGTTGATAAAATAGTGAATCTGTAGTAAAAATGCATTATTTCTTTATAAATTTTCTCTGCACTTGGGCATATCAGAAGCAAAAAGATTAAAAGTTTTAATAAGAAAGGGTATTTTTACCAGATTTTTGAACATCTGGACCATTTGGTCAAGTGTCTGGTCAAGCGTTTAGAAAATTTTTCATTTGTAAACTTCAAAAACTTTCAGGGGCAATAACTCATTGAAGGGGTTAACGAATACTTTCGCAATGATTAGTTTGAAGAATCTACTAAATTAGTCAAAGACATTAGTGAAGGCTTCATGTCTCTACGGTTTATGGTTTCGAAGGAGTAGCGATAACAAGCTTTTATTGCGAAAGGGGTCATAACTCCTTGAGGGGTCAAAGTTCATATACGCAGGTCAACTGCAAAAATCTTTTAAGGAGTACATTCTCATGGACTATAAATCTTCTCGATAAATCTTGAAACTCAAAAACACGCTTGGCGGAGAAATAGTTATAATAAACAGAACAATTTCAATAGCTCTTTCCACAGAAAGGTGGAAAGACTTAATAATAATAAAAACTAGATATGTGCTTGTTGCTAAGGCAACAAGTGGTCTTCCGACCGATTCTTCGCTGAAAGAATATCCTGCAATATTTCATTGGAAACATTTCTTAATGTCAAATTTTCTTGTGTATTCAAGTACTACAGGTTTTCAAGAATAAACCTTCATTATCGCAAGTTTTTTCAATAAAGTTCCTAAGAACAAACCTTTAAAACGTCGGTGAAAAGTAGGAAAAATGAATGGCATTTTAATCGAGAGAAAGAGAGGAAACGAAAAAAAATTTGCCTCCAGTTTGAATCAGCCATATCATGTCATCAGAGAAGTTGACACCTTTCTCAAAAGGTAACAGTTTTACTTTATGTATTCCTGGTATCTGTAGTTGTATTCCTACATGAAATGTAATAAAATGTTACATTGATCAAATATCACAAATTTCGAACAGAATAAATACCAGACATCATTTTGAAGATAAAATGTTATATCTAAGCTGAAAAAGTAAATTAGTACGGACATTCTGAGGATTTAACAGGGGTCGCCCGCGTGAAATCCACCATGCTAACCATTGCGCTAGCAAGGACCACCGCTTCGAAGTGAAAAATGACGAATATCTAGAGTATGAGTTGATCAATCTTATAACAAATTATATATTTAATCTTCTTATGAGACTCTTTATTAACCATGTAAATTTCATAGAAAAATGTTGAAAAACAAAAAAGTTTAAAAATTAGACTTTGAATTCACTTCCGTCCGCGACCGGAAGTACGAACGACGAAAAATAAAGGTCGATCTGCATATCTACATGTGATGTTCTATCATGTCCGTGAATTTCACTTTCATATCTTTAGCCGTTCTTGAGAAAATTATGGGACAAAATTCCATTTAAAAAATACAATTTTCCTCAAAAAATGCAAATGGAAGTGAATTTTGAAAAAAATGAAAAACACGTCTGGAGATATTTTAATGATGCACCTTCCCTGAAAAAAAAATCTTTGAAATCTGCCCACTCACAGCTGAGATATCGGCCGTACTAGTTTCATAACGTGCAGTTTTTTTTTCTGGTGAAAATTAGAGTAAATTAAAGTCGAATATCTTGGATATGGGGTAACCAATATCTCTTTTTGTTACAACGGCCGTCAATGCATCTATCATCAGGTCTCATTGACCCTCTGATATATTTTTAGAATAAATCTAATTTAATAATACTTTGAATAATTTGTACTTTTTTTATTATGAATATTTTATTTCCATTTCACATCTTACAGAACTTTCCTCATTTAATCCTTTCTTCATTTTTGCAAAGAACCATTTACACTTATTTTATCCCCAAGCCATAAAATTAAGAAGTTTTGTAAATAATCACACATTTTTAGGCAAGGCGAAATTTCATTTTATTTATCAACAAATAACTTTTACGCAAAGCCACGCAATTCAATTAAGTGATTCTTTTGATGTCCTCTCGACTCAATTAGTGTCATGTCATCGGATTAGGATCTTTTGTCCGAACTGCTCTTTTAAGTTTGTTTTCTTCGAGAGGCCCTCGAGAGGAAATTTGGGTATGTGTATCTTTGTTTACCTGTGTTATTTTATGATTATCCCTCTGGGGAGCCCTACCTTGACCAGGCCGATTTTTGTTTCGAATGCCCAGCGCGTCACTTTTTGCTGGAAATTCAACAATAAACAACGTAAACTTTATCAAGAGCCTTGGTCATCTTTTTCAGAATTATCACCCATGACAACACAAAAATCTTGGTGATAAGTTGGTGGAGAGACGAAGAAGATCCCACATGAAGACGAAACCAATCAACTATTATTTACGATCAACAGACGAACACTTACTACTTAACACAGAGGAACAAACGCCAAACCCTTCAGAGGAACAACAAGTTTCCACACAAGACCAAGCTTCACACCTTTCTGATAGCCAGGATTTAATTCCTTCAACTGAAAACCAAACCCCAGAACAGGAAACACATAGTTCCACAGAGGACCAAAATTTGTACCTTAGTGACACACAGCATATACAACCATCATCTGAACAAGAACCACTTTCTGTTGCAGACATACAACAAACTGTGACTGTTTCCGCACAACAAGGTATTCAAACTATTCAGACAAACACAGCAAAAATGGCCTCAGGAATTCACCTCAAGAAATTTGATGGCAGTGAGAATGTTCACTTATGGATTACTATGTTAGAAAACTGGCAAAAATTCCACAATGTGTCTGACCAAGATGCATTACCTGCAATTGCTTGCAATTTTGATGGACAAGCAGCCACATGGCTACAGACTTTAACAACAACTCAAAAAAATAACCTGGACACCTTCAAAGAGTGCTTAATAGACAGATTTGCAACCAAAGAAACAAACACTCTCCTTGGTTTAAAACAAGGAACCACAGAAACAACTAACGAATATTTGGCACGAGCCGAAAAAACATCTCTGGGTCATGACCTTCCTGAACCCTATAAAGTCCAATTTACTATGAATGGACTAAGAAACAACGTCAAGAAATGTGTCATTTCTAAAGAACCTAAAACTTTCCAAGAGCTGAGACATGCAGTGGACCTAGCGAAACAGGAAATAGACTGTGATTCGAAACATGATCTTGATATTCAAGCCCTCACGCTACAGATTAGAGAGACACTGAAAAACGAAATTAGTGCTCTATCTACCAATTCAGAAGGACAATATCAAAACAAAAAAAGAAAGAACCCTAACCATGGCCGATCTCAATCATTCAACCAGATGCCCCAGACCCAGGCACCGTGGAACCAGCCCAACCAACCGTTCCAAACTCCATGGATGGTACCCCCAATGCCCTGGCCTCAACAGATGGCTCCTACTCAACAACAACAACAATGGTTTCCACCGGCACAGAACCAGCCAACAAACCAGAGAGCGAGAAAAGCATGCAATGGTTGTGGTAAGTACTGCTTTCCTAGATCTACTTGCCCAGCATTTAATGTACAGTGTTCAAATTGTGGAATTTGGCGTCATTTTGCCTCAGTCTGTCGAACAAATCCACGTTCAACACAAACACATCAACAACAAATAACACCTCATCAGCAAAATTCAAATAACCCTACTAACCAAGCCACTGGCCAAAATTTTGCTTACTAGGGACACGCGCCTATCCTTCTTAAGGATAGGCACCAAGCTAACAATGACTCATCCTTGCTAACTTCTCATACTAAGCATGTGTCAACTAAACATTCTAATGGTTCCAAAACTAACTGTCCACCAAAACCCATCCCAAAACCCCAAACCCCCACCAGTAAATCATTAAGCAATGTAAATTTGATCATGCCTATTATGAAAAAAACAGTTAGCATTGAAATCTATGGAACTCCCATACGAGCATTAGTCGACACGGGTGCAAGTATCTCTTGTGTAGCAGCGTCTGTCTTAGCTAGGTTAGGTATAGATAGGGGTAAGCTACAGTCGATGGATGCAACTGATGCTGTCGCTGTTGGCGGTGAAAAACATCGCAGTCTTGGTGCTCTGTCCTTGCCAGTTTCTTTTGAAAACAGCACTATTACTCACACTTTTCAAGTCTATGAAAAATTCCAACATCCTGTCATCCTTGGCCTAGATTTTCTGAAAGAAAACAATGCTATTTTAAACGTTGCACAAAATACTCTTTCACTCAAAGACCCCATTACTCATGAAGTCCTAGCTCTTGAAATTAACACAGGCATTGCACGTGTTTGCCAGTCTACCCCTGTTCAACCGAAATCAATCACATCTGTAGAAGTGTGCATTTCAAATCTACCTAAAACTCAATCTGTTCTCTTGGAACCTTCTCCAGACTTACCAGATTTGGGTCTTGTTGGTGCTAAATGCTTGATAGACACTGTCAACAATAATTCACACTTCATTCAAATTATCAACTCAACAGATGAGCCCATCACTCTCTTAGCAAACACATGTGTTGCATCAGCTTGTTGTATAAACTCAGACACTGTTGCATCTCTTGACACGCCCACTCAGACAACACCTCTCGATCAAAAGCAGGAAATTAAGGAACCCATCTCCTTTGATTTATCTTCCTCTGATCTAACCTCTGATCAAAAGCAAATTCTCCAAGCTTTTCTCCAAAAACATAGGGCAGTCTTTGCAACAGATCTCAAAGAATTAGGTAAGTGCTCTCTGCAGCCCCACAGAATTGAGACAGGTGACGCATACCCCATTCGCCAAAGGTTTTATCGCCAGTCACCTCAGGTTAATGAAGAAACAAACAGACAACTAGAGGAAATGTTAGACGCAGACATCATTGAGGAATCAACATCCATGTGGCAAAGCCCTGTGGTCATGGTGAAGAAAAAGAATGGACAACTACGCTTCGCTGTTGACTACAGGAAACTCAATGCAGTCACAAAACAACATACCTTTCCTCTCCCCAGACTTGAAGATGTCTTTGATACAATTGGCATTTCAAAAGCCAATATTTTCTCTACTCTTGACCTTGCATCAGGTTTCTGGCAGATTCCTATGGACCCAGAAACAGCACACAAATCAGCCTTTGTAACCCCCACAGGAATCTATCAATGGAAAAGAATGCCTTTCGGGCTTGTCAATGCTCCAGCTAGTTTCCAAGCTTTAATGACCCAAGTACTTAGAGGTCTTAATTGGAAAACATGTCTTGTGTATGTTGATGACATACTGGTCTTTTCAAATTCTTTTCAACAACACATACAACATCTTCATGACATCTTTTCTCGTCTTGAATCAGCTGGACTTACTCTGAAGCCCAATAAATGCTCTTTTGCTCTGAAAGAAGTTCACTATTTAGGCCACATTATTACAAAGAATGGAGTAAAAGCTGATGTCGCCAAAACAGATGCAGTAAAAACCTTTCCAACCCCTAAATGCACAAAAGACGTTCGATCATTCCTTGGTTTGTGCAACTATTATCGCAAGTTCATTCTAGACTATAGTTCAATCATCAGTCCTCTTACTGCCCTTCTGCGCAAAGACAATAAGTTCAAATGGTCTGAAGAGTGTCAGGCTGCTTTTGAACAACTTAAAAGTGCTCTTACTTCTCCACCTGTCCTGGCTTACCCTGACAATTCAAAACCTTTTGTGCTCACTACTGATGCATCGGGTACTGCTCTAGGCTTCATTCTTGGTCAGTTTGATGATAATGGTGTTGAAAGAGTCATTGCTTTTGGTGGTCGTTCTCTCAACAAATTTGAACGAAACTACTCCATATCAGAAAGAGAGTGTCTTGCTATTATTGAGGGTATCAAAACTTACCATGTCTATCTTGCTGACAAACCCTTTACTGTCTTCACTGACCATTCTGCTCTTAAGTGGCTACAATCTGTTAAGCATGACACAGGTCGCTTAGCTCGCTGGTCCATTCTTCTTCAAGGCTATAACTTCAATGTTATTCATAAAAAGGGAAAGAAAAATGGAGTCGCAGATGCACTCTCCAGACGTCCCTACCCTGACCAACCAAAGAATGCATCAGATCCAGAGGACCTAATTCCCAGCACCACTATTTCTTCTCTTTCTACTTGTGAAGAACACAATCAGGTTACATTTTTCTACAAGTCTGAAAGTCAAGATGCTACCTTTGACAAACCACTTGTGTGTCCTATCTCCACAGTTGATAATGTTGGTCAGTTACAAAGTGAATGTCCAGACTTTGGAGCTATGTATGCATATTTGATGCATGGCACAGTCCCATCTACAAAACAAGACAGGGATAAACTTATCTCGGAAAGTAATCAGTTTGTCTTATTAGATGGCACCCTCTTTCATTTCTATGAACCTCGTTCTAAGAAAGTCTCACGAGTGCAATCTGTTCTTAAACAACTTGCAGTGCCACGTTGTTTGCGTGAAGATGTTCTTCGTTCATATCATGACAGCATTGCCGGAGGAGCCCATCTTGGTTTAGATAGAACTTACAGGGCAATACAACTCAAGTATTTCTGGCCCAAAATGTATCAGAATGTTGCAGATTACATTCGCTCTTGTGACGCCTGTCAGCATTCTAAGAAATCTACAAATCCTCATAGAGCTCCTTTAGTCAATATGCCTGTAGAGGATACCTTTTCCCGCCTTCACATGGACATTCTGGGTCCACTCACAACATCTGACGAAGGGTACAAATACATACTGCTTATTGTGGACTCTTTCAGTAAGTTCCCTGAGGCATTTCCTTTAAAAACTCAAGACTCCAAAGAAATTGCCAATGTTCTTTTCTCTCAAATCTTTGCTAGATATGGAGCCCCTAGAGTTATTGTTAGTGATCGAGGACAGAATTTTCTCAGTAAACTTGTCACTGCTGTCTGTGAAATTTTTCAGGTAACAAGGCACTTTACTAGCTCCTATCACCCTCAAACAAATGCAACATGTGAGAGAATGAATAGCACCATTGCTCAGTGTCTAAGAACTTATGTTAACTCAACCCAGACAAATTGGCCAAGTCTTCTACCAGGTGTTATGATGGCCATTAGAATGAGTCCTTGTACACAAGCTTCAGACCTTTCTCCTTATCATCTTGTTTTTGGGAGAGAAATGAATCTTCCCTTTGATACTTCACTTATTCCAAGAAATGGTCTCAACAAAGATGCAAAAACCCATGTTTCTGACCTTATGTCCCACTTAAAAATTGTTAAGGACATAGCAAAAGAAAACATAAAAAATGCGCAAAAGAAACAAAAACAGCAGTACGACAAGAAAGCAACAGATGTACCAGCCTTCCATGTTGGCCAATCAGTACTACTCCACTCCACAAAAGTGCCAATAGGTCTATCACCCAAACTACATAATCCGTGGGATGGCCCATTCTATGTCACATCTGTTGGACCAAACAACACCTACAAATTGCGGAGATGCTCAAACCACAAAGAGCTTAAGTCTTTCATTCATGCAAACAGACTAAAGGTCTATGAAATCCCAGACCATCGACCAAGTCTCGATCCCCCACCCCCTGACCAGCCCATCATTGATAACCATCTGCCACCAGATGAAGCAGATCAAGACCAAGTTCCATCCTTACCTGAGCCAACTTTGCCTCAACCAAATTCAACACCTGACGTGAATCCAACTTTGGACACACAGTCAAACCCTGCGACCACAAACCACGCAACAGTACCACCAAACCCCACTCAACCAAACGACTCCAATGAAACCTTCTATGTGGAGAAACTCCTCCGATACAAGTTTCAAAAAGGCAAGAAACTGTTCCGAGTCAAATGGCTTGGACATGCGCAACGTACATGGGAACCCGAGGAAACTCTTCCTCCTTCTATGGTTCGCGAGTTTCACATCACCAAAACACAAAAAGGGACTTCCCGAAAGAAGACAAAACGACTGACTTGCTTCAACAAGTAATGAAGAAACGAACCAGTCCTACTCTCTACCTACCCTTTCCTATAATCCTGTTTCTATCTTAGCTCCCTAAGCCACTCGTTATGTACCATTGTTAGTGTTTCTGTATGTTTTTCATGCCATAAACATGTTTACCCATTAATACTAACAATGTATCATGACATATTCCTAAATCTTACTTCCTTCATTAAGGTACACCTGGACTATCCAACGTTTTCTTCATCATGGCTCTTTTGTCTATCCTTTGTTGTGTGTCTACTGGCGATGCTGCTGCAGTCCAACGACTGAACTATGGAGTCCTCTTTGAACCAACTCATCAACTCTACCTGGGACAGGAATATTGGGCCCATACTTTCCAGATCCCACTACCCAAAAGAGTTTATTTACATCGACAACTGTACTGCAACAACGACCCACAATGCAAGTACGGCAAATATATAATCAAGACACTTAATACTTTGAGAACACAAATGATGGCAACGGTCAACTCAACTGTCAAGGAAATTCACTCCCTCATACCCCAAACACATATCCCTAGGCAACACCAATTCATCGGGTCTTCCAGATCGAAACGTGGACTATTTGATTTTGTTGGTCAGATATCAAAGTCTCTCTTTGGCACAGCTACTTCAGATGATATCAACACCTTACAACGTCATATGCAAATCCTCAATCGCAACAATGCCAAACTTGCTCATGCTATGGCAGTTCAAGAAAAACACCTGTCATCATTTATTACAACTGTTGATGCTAGATTTAACAATGTTATGGGTGCAATAGAGAGAAATCATAATGACACATTAGCTTTGACTGATTTACTACATCGTTCTTTGGAGTCAACAGAACGAGAGTTTGTCCTATTAGAACAATTGATCTTAAAACAAACCAATGCTTCAGCCACTTTAAACCTTGCCTTGGAACATATCAAAATCAGTATCCATGAGTTGATTAAAGGCAAATTATCTCCATTTCTAATAACCCCCCAGGCTATAAAATCATCTCTTAATCAAATTCAAAATATTATCGACAGAAAATACCCCCAATTTCACATAATCCACAAAAACCCTTTGTCCTATTTTTCATTTGGTGATTTTTTTGTATGCAAGAACACACTCAACATTATTTTTGACTTTAAAAATTCCAATTTCTCCATTCAAACAACCTCTTTTGTTGTACAGAGTTTACTCTTTTCCAGTACCTATCAACTCGTCAACCTCACATGCCACACAACTGTCAGATGTTCCAACATACTTTGCGCATACACACGACAACCAACATTTCACACCTGTTACATCCAACCAAATTTCCAACTGCATTGGTACATCTACAAAATTTTGCCCTTTTCACCTTGCTCTTACATCATCAGCATCACCCTCCTGTATTTCAGCATTATTTTACAACCAAAAGTCTTTTGTACATGAATTATGTGATTTTAGATTCTTCCCTAACAAAATTAAACCTTCAATTATTGAATTGTCCCCCTCAAATACACTATTTTATCAAACTTCAATGATTGTCCTTGATTGCTCAACAGGTCAAAGAATAATTAAAGGTTGTCCATTTTGTGTAATGCAACTACCATGTTTATGTTCTGTCACTTCAGGGAATCTATACTTGCCTCCTAGAATTGGTCAATGTAACAACAATTCTGACTCAATTTCAGTACTGCACCCTGTCAACCTCGCTCTCATACAAGAATTCTTTGATCCAAAATTTCATTCCACAATTTTTGGCGACACAACCTTTCAACAATATTTAGACCTAAAAGTTCCAAAATTCAAAATTTTTAATCATTCTTTTTCTCAATATTTGGCCGCAGATCAGAAACAACATTTAAACCTCAAAAAAATGGCAAAATTAGCTAAAAAAGATGCAACTGTTTTTCAGTCTTTGGCAGAATCAATGATTGCAGGTGAAGTTGATTTTACTGTTGATTCCTTTCCTGATACTAGTGGCACCATTGCTTTAGTAGCTTCTGCATTAACAGCACTGTGCATGATATACTGTATTTGGTCATTCTTCAAAATCAGAAAGCTAACCACCATACTTACCTTAACGCACATTACCACACCTGCCCAAGCCTTCCCAACCCCACATCCTAACCTCCTATCCTACTACACTAATGACCCGGACACTGAAACACCAACACCTATACTTCAGAATATCTACACATCATTCACCACACCTTGGCCATATGTTACACTATCCATTCTCACCACTCTACTCATCTGCTTCTACGCTCACAAGCTATGGAGCAAATTTAAAAGAACTCACAAAACCACACTTCACATGGAACTCACAACTGGCACTGACTGCATACTAATCCCACTTCTAACACTTCCACTTTGCCCTGACAATTGGAACATTCAACCTCCAAAAGACATCAAGACCATAAACATACAAAGAACATATCTCATTTGGGCAAACCTCACCATAGATGCACCTGATTTCATCATTGTAAATACTCATACAAACAAACGCATCAACATCCCAGACACCATTTGCATTTCACCACTTAAAGCTCACAGACTACGAAATTTGTTAAAGCAACCATATACTGCTTATTTCCTCTTATCTCACCACCAGTATTTTCGATTACTTCAATAAAATTTTGTCCACGGAAGTAGATCTGGGATTGCAATACTTACCCGGTGTGAAAGAAGTGTGCAAGCATATATTACCATGTTCATTACCACATTTCTGTATATAACTACTATTTTGTATTATGTTTTTTTGGTGATATGTATCACACATTGTAACATGCATCTCATGTGTTTTTTTGATTCTCTTTGTGAAATATTGCATGTTCACATTTTTGTTGATGTAGATTTTTTTTTTAGATACAAGTATTGTTTATTAGGACTTAGCGTTAGATGATTGTATTTCCTTTTTTTTCATATTTTATACCAATACATTACCCACTTACCATTATACCACAATTTTTATCTTTGAGGACAAAGATTTTTCAAACCAGGAGGGACTTATCATCAGGTCTCATTGACCCTCTGATATATTTTTAGAATAAATCTAATTTAATAATATTTTGAATAATTTGTACTTTTTTTATTATGAATATTTTATTTCCATTTCACATCTTACAGAACTTTCCTCATTTAATCCTTTCTTCATTTTTGCAAAGAACCATTTACACTTATTTTATCCCCAAGCCATAAAATTAAGAAGTTTTGTAAATAATCACACATTTTTAGGCAAGGCGAAATTTCATTTTATTTATCAACAAATAACTTTTACGCAAAGCCACGCAATTCAATTAAGTGATTCTTTGATGTCCTCTCGACTCAATTAGTGTCATGTCATCGGATTAGGATCTTTTGTCCGAACTGCTCTTTTAAGTTTGTTTTCTTCGAGAGGCCCTCGAGAGGAAATTTGGGTATGTGTATCTTTGTTTACCTGTGTTATTTTATGATTATCCCTCTGGGGAGCCCTACCTTGACCAGGCCGATTTTTGTTTCGAATGCCCAGCGCGTCACTTTTTGCTGGAAATTCAACAATAAACAACGTAAACTTTATCAAGAGCCTTGGTCATCTTTTTCAGGTAGGAAACTATTTTGTATATTATTATATGTATATGTTTGTACCATTTTTACAATGCATATTTGATATTTTGACATTCAATGCATTTGTTTTGTGTTCATGTATTTGTTTACAATTTATATATGGCAAAACTGTACATATTAAAAGTTACTTTTATCTTTGACCAAATATGCATTGTCTTAACAATTCATCTAAAAGGAATTCGTGTAAATTCCTTTAGTTATTCAACTTAACTTTCATTTACATCAATTAGTTAATTTCTCTATTAAGCTTAATTGGTTCCTGCTATTTTACATCTTTTATTTTAAAATTGTTAACTTGCTTTATATTCTTTGCAACTTTACTTTCCGGAAAACATGTGTTGCGTTGTTGGTTTTAAATTTACAAAATATCAGTCTAGAACTTAAAATGTGTAATACTTTAAGCATTTTAAATAATTCATATTGTTACTTTTTATTTCACAATTGTTTTTATGCTTTTTGATTAAGAGAAATTTCATTATTTCACTTTTTAAATATTTGCTATTCCGCATTCCGGAAAATTACCATTTTACCGGTTTAGAGTCTATACTTAGTCTAAATTGTTTACATTTCCGCAAAAGTTGAAAATGCACACTAAAGAGTGTTTTCTTGAGAATATGTATTTAATCAATTATTCGAACCAATTGCTGTAAGTATAAAACTTTTCAGTCATTCAAATTATTGCTTTTCTTATACTTTTGTAACAATCGGAATATTTTCTGCATTGTTTGATTACATATTCAAGTATAGTACATGTGCACTAATGTCTGTGACTCTAGGCTAAGGTACTTCATGTATTTCTATATGCAAGTTCCATAACTATATTTTGTATGTTTTTAATTTCATCTAATGATAAAATTCAAGGCTCAAACATTTCATATCACTGCTTCAAAATTAATCTATCAACTTTTATTTTATTTGTCAATTGTAATTAATCATTTGCAATAATTCATTAATTGTTGTCTATCTTTGATTGTCAAACATCCTATGGTCTTCATAAATAGTGTACCTCATCATGGTCAAGCGAGTTCTCCATTTAAGTTAATTTTCCCCACTTTTGTAGATTATTTGTAGAACATTTTTGTTTATTTGTTTGTATGTGATATTATGTGCACATGTGAATCATGGGTATTATGTAATGTGGTCAGTAAATGTCTTAACTTTAAGATGATGTTGCACAATGTTTTTCAAGTGCAAAGACTCATTGTTTATTACTTATATGTTTTTATATGTCATATTATATCTTGACTTTTTGCTGGAAATTCAACAATAAACAACGTAAACTTTATCAAGAGCCTTGGTCATCTTTTTCAGAATTATCACCCATGACAACACAAAAATCTTGGTGATACATCCATGGACGAGTTCATCGGTTACTCTGAAAGGTGACACAGGTTAACATTTTCTATATTGATCTGCCTACTTTGAGTGATTGTACTTTAATAGCAAAATTCTTAAATTTTATCCCCGATTGTATGGCCTAATTTGTCATTTAAAAAATCGGGCTATTTCGATACATGCAACTCATAACGACTGGGACTTGACATCTGTACTAGATTTATACGGAAGATGTTCTATCATTAGTAAGATGGTACTTGTGTAGCACAGATCTGTAGTACGCAGACTTTTTTTTATGTTTCTCCCTCTCCCCCACATGGAAAAACGTTGCTACAGGCCTTTATCAAGCTATATTTGGATTAATGTCTATCAAATTATTTTGCGAACCTTGATGCACAAAACTAATGCCGGTAAACATGGTAAACTATCTTTTAAAACCTAATAGTTGAATTAAGTTTTTAATTCAACATGTTCAAGCTGTTAAGCTATAGCTATCTATATAAGTTCTTCTTACTTATTTAAAAATGCTTGTACCATAGAATTTAGTTTGTATATACGGATATATGTATAAAAGAGAAATTTGGATCTTGGCATCGCCAAAGAATACATAAATACGATGCACAGATTTTAAAGCGAGGTTTGCCTATAATTGGCATATTCTAATTCGAAGAGGGCGAAGTATTCTAAGGGCAAGTTGTCTTAGAGGCGTATACTCTCTAGCATTCTCGCGCATGCGTAGCCTGACTTAAGCCCATGGCATCCGGTTTAACTCATGTATTTTCTGCGTGGACCTCATGGTCCACGCAATAAACAAACACAGTTACAAACAAAATACACGATACAGACAGTCAGAATTTACTCAGCTGTTCATCTATGAGTCCTCCAATATGAACTACACATGGTGGGGTAATATATGTACACTTCCACGGTTAGCCCGGGCGGAATTACGAAGTACGTCCAGTATCGGTTACCTTTCTAGTCCCGAATCTGCTGAATCCGCTTCCTAGCAGACATTGCGTACAACTGTTCCTCGCCTGCAATCGTGACATCCGACAACTCACGGAGACGAACGAGTGACATCACACATAACACATACTTCTATTAATAGCATTAGATTATGTAACAGTACGACATAAGTTATGTACTATTTACATCATAAATATAATTTATACATACTTTAAATGTACTTCATACATACTTTCTATATAGATAATACCGTCGCTGTGTCCTTTGTTAGCCTTAGCTTGTTCTTTTTTTTCATGTTCGACATTACATTATGTTTAACGAAACTATTGGGGGGGGGGGGGGAGGGGGGGAACATGCATTTAACTATTCAACATAATGATTTACAATCCTTCAGATAATTAACAATTCGTTAAAAAATATAGAATTTAATTTCTTTTCTGGAGATAGCTTGAAACGAAGATGGTGCGATTTCCTATTGAACTCATGTATTTCATCCTTGAGAAATATCAGCTCTCCTAATCTTGGTCTTTACCTGAACATGATACTAACATTATACCCTAAGAAATAGATTTGAAATTAATTCGTGCGAAATCTAAGAACAATTTTTACTGAATGGAAACCAATAAGGATATTTACAACTAAGGAGAGGTAATCTCCGGGAAATCAGGGATATCGTTTGTCTTTCCTGTTTAAGAAATAATTTACAAATCATTTATTTTCCTTCCTCATTTTACATGGATCAAAGTTTTAATAAATAACTGTCAAAAACTGTCAAATACCAAATGAAAATTATATCTTCGTTTTGTAATTTACAAATTATGATCTATACACCTAAAAGCCTTATCTTTGTATCGAAGTTTTCCTTTATGATTATTTCTTACAGGACGAAAAACCATCTTTAAGCAATCGCTGTGGTGGCTTAAAGAAGTCAATTCCTTTAAGTCACCATTATGCCACCATTAAGCTGCAGCTTCTAGGTGCTTAATGTCCAAACTTCTTAAACTTACCATAAAGCTGTAGCGCAATGTTACTTTAATGTCCAAACTTCACTAAGCCACGATTAAGTCATCTTCAAACTACCTTTACGTACCCCTCATGAAGTCTTTAGTTTAAATTATATTTCAGAATCATTTACCCAGAATCTTATTCATTTCATTATAATGTCTCGCTAATACCCCAGTATGAATTCCACTACCTTTTAGAATGTGCTTTTTTTTCAAAAGAGAACAAAAACAAGTATTTTTATGCTAACCCTAATAGCCACGATTAAGTCATCTTCAAACTACCTTTACGTACCCCTCATGAAGTCATTAGTTTAAATTATATTTCAGAATCATTTACCCAGAATCTTATTCATTTCATTATAATGTCTCGCTAATACCCCAGTATGAATTCCACTACCTTTTAGAATGTGCTTTTTTTTCAAAAGAGAACAAAAACAAGTATTTTTATGCTAACCCTAATATTATTGATTTCGGGTAAGTCACAATTAATGGAAGAGCCATTGCAACAGTTTCTGTTCAATGTGAGCGTGAATTTTTATTTTTACTTATGACGCTGCACTTTCAAGGCGTTCAACGTTTGTGACGTCAAAATTAAACGCATACTTTAACCTTTTGACCCCCTGTCCGTGTTATGCTGTTTTGAATGCCGTAACTTTCCTCACACTTCATAAGCAAAATACATGTGCAATGTAAATATGTAGATTTATTTTTATGCCCCGGGATCGAAAGATCCCGGGGGTATATTGTTTTTGTCCTGTCTGTCTGTTTGTATGTTTGTCTGTTGTCAACTTTAACCTTGCCCATAATTTTTGATTGGTTGGAGCTATGACTTTCATATTACACATGTGTATTCCTTGTGACAGGACCTTTCTTTGGATACCAACAACTTTGACCTTTTGACCTTGACCTTAGAGTTTGACCTACTTTTGAAAAACTTAAACCTTGGCCTTGACCTTAGAGTTTGACCTACTTTTGAAAAACTTAAACCATAACTTTTGAACAGTTGGTGCTTGGGGTTTCAAACTTCACATGTGTATTCCTTGTGACAAGACCTTACTCTGGATATCAACTTCTTTGACCTTGACCTAGCAGTTTGACCTACTTTTGAAAAACTTTAACCTTAGCGATAACTTTTGAACGGTTAGAGGTAGGACTTTCATACTTCACATATGTAATCCTTGTGACAAGACCTTCCTTTGGATACCAACCACTTTGACCTTGACCTAGGAGTTTCACATACTTTAAAAAAACTTTAATCTTGGCCATAACTTTTGAATGGTTGATGCTAGGGCTTTCATACTTCACATGTGTATTCTTTGTGACAAGGCCTTCCTTTGAATATCAACCACTTTGACCCTTTGACCTTGACATAGGAGTTTGACCTACTTTCGAAAAACTTTAACCTTGGCCATAATTGTTGAATGATTGGTGCTAGGGCTTTAATACTTCACATATGTAATCCTTGTGACAAGACCTTCCTTTAGATACTAACAACTTTGACCTTGACCTTGATGTTTTACTTACTTTTAAAAAACTTTAACCTTCGCCATAACTTTTGAACAGTTGCACTAGGGCTTTCAAATTTAACACTTTTTATCTTTTGGCCTGGATTTTGACTTGCATTTGAGAAACTTAAACCTTCGCCATAAGCTGCCATACGGGGGCATCAGTGTTTCACACACATCTTGTTTATTCTTATGATACCTGTCAGTTTGTCTCTATATAATCAATGCCCAACTATTTTCGCATAGTGTTCTAAGAGTTTATATAGCGTAAGCATACTATGCCGAAATAGTGCACGGCTTCTTTTTCCGAAGAAAACCCGACAGCGCCCATGCCGGGGATCGAGCTCACGAGCCCGAGATTGTCACACCACAGATGCTGTTATCTTTAACGTTGTATTTTAATATATATAACCTTCGTTTCAAATATTTGACACTAATAGAAAACCAGAAGACTCTGATGAGACTGTAGCTCTACTGGTCTGTATGTATAACAAAGTAGCACTTGGATTTGAAACTTTGCAACATGCAACAATAAATAGAATTGTGTATCTTAATGTAGTCTTCTTATGTGCCAAGTTATTGAAATCAAACGAAAACTGTATGAGTAGCGTTTTGAAAGTATTTCAGAGAAATTTCTATTTTTATAACCATGACAACACCATTCACTGAAATCAAACCCAAAATACATATTATGTAATGTAGTGTATTCTAATCGTGTGCCAAATTAGATTGAACTCGGGCCAAAACTGTAGGAGGAGTAACGTTTTAAAGGAATTTCACAGAAATTTATATTTTTAGTAACCATGGCAACACTGTTCATCAAAATCAAAAACCGATGGAACAAATAATGTATCTTAGTATAGTCTTTTTGTATGCAAAGTTATATTAAAATCAGACCAAAACTGTAGGATCAGAAGTATTTTTTAAGGAATTTCACAGAAATTTCTATTTTTAATAACCATGGCAACACCGTTCATCGAAATAAAAAAAAACATGCTCTTAATTATGTATCAAAATGAAGTCCACTCGTGTGCCAAGTTATACTGAAATCTGACCAGAACTGTAGGAGAAGTAGCATTTTAAAGGAATGTCACAGAAATTTCTATTTTTAGTAACCATGGCAACAACCGTACATCGAAATCAAAAACCGATGCAACAAATAATGTACCTTAGTATAGTCTTTTTGTATGCCAGGTTATATTAAAATCAGACCAAAACTGTAGGATAAGAAGTATTTTAAGGCATTTCACAGAAATTTCTATTTTTAGACACCATGGCAACACCGTTCATCGAAATAAAAAAAAAAAAACATGCTCTAAATTATGTATCAAAATGACGTCCACTTGTGTGCCAATTTATACTGAAATCAGACCAGAACTGTAGGAGGAGTAGCGTTTTAAAGGAATTTCACAAAAATTTCTATTTTTAGAAACCATGGCAACACCGTTCATCGAAATCAAAACCGATGCACATAATTATATATCTTAGTGTAGTCTACTTGTGTGCCAAGTTATATTGAAATCAGATCAAAACTGTAGGAGGAGTAGCGTTTTGAAAAATTGTTTACAGACAGACGGACGGACGACGGACACCTTACCATCGCATAAGCTCTTCCGGTCTCTGACCAGTAGAGCTAAAAATAAACAAAATGATTTTTTTCTTAAAAAGACTCTTGCAACTTTTCTCCCTTCACTCAACTTAAATTTTTTGAAACCGTGTGCATTATACTTTTTTGCATGAAACGCTCAAAATAGAAAAAAGAAGATTATGACGTACATGTACCACGACGTGAAGTCATACTAGCGGTGTACTAACATGTTTGTAAGAGGTGATGAAACATTGGAAAAGGAGGAAATATTGTCGTTTTTATACAACAGTCAGCATAATGAAAACTATAGTGTCATGTTTTGCATGCACTATGCCTAAAAATAGTCAGGGTCTGACACATAGTGCACTCACCTCCGGCTCGTGCACCATATGTCAAACCCTGACTACTGTTTAGGCATAGTGCATGCAAAACACAACACTATTATATAACTAGGGCTAATTGTAACGGGAACCGTTACAGATTTTCCCCAAACGCTTCTTAACTCCCTTTTGGTGCCTTATTCCCTTTAAACATCCTTAAATGTATTTACATAACAAAGCTATAAGCCTACAATAATGCTATTAATTTCACTTTCACTACACACTCCAAAGAAATATGAAAATATTTCTTTGCCCTTAGTTTATGTTCCATATTTACCGCGTTATAAACCTCAGCAGTGAAGGTAATAGTAAACATGGCGAACAAATTCAAGTTGCAATCATTTAGACACATTTCAAATTGAAAATATCGATTTTATTGACGTTATTTAATTATTTCGATTTATTTCAAAGTTATTGTAATTTTTGGCGGAAAAAGAATGCCTACTTCACTAAGATGTGATTCTAGCCGGAGTTGTAACTCCCCCCCCCCCCCCCTTCCCCAAAAAAGCATAATAGAAAGGAAGGATAAAATAAAATCGGGTAGTTACATTAACATTGCTCCTACGATCATGAGCTTTTTGCCTCCCTTGAGATGGCCAGAGACATAAATAACATATAATAAATGTGTCTCCGAGATGGCGATTGATAACCCACATGGCCACAATATCACATTTGCATGGATAAACTCATTGGGAATTTGCTATATATTCTGTTCATATATATTTATTTCTTATTAGAGAAATTATAAAATAATAAATATATATCTACTTAGTACTTTATTTGTCTTCTCTGATTTGAACACCGTGATTTACACTGATTTACCGTGAATGTAATGCGCACGCGCAAGATTGTAAAATCCAAAAATCCAGATGATTTCCGGAATTATTTGAGGAATTTTCGTTGATTATTAATTAGCGAAACTTAATTGAGAAAAAATAAAAACAAATTGGTAATCTTCAAGTACCAATGATGTTTAAAATATATAAGACAAAAGACAGCACTCTTCCGATTTATCGGTATTAAAAGGCCAAAAATTCGAATCCAATTTTAATATAGTAGTATAGATTTTGTATTAATTTGTATTCATGTATCCCAGTTGGGGTCTTTGAAATAAGAACTTGAAAAACTTTCTACGTACGTTCTCTCAAACGCTATCAGCTAAATCACGCAAACATTTGAATTAAGGATGTAATCTGCTGAGATAACTTGCAATTTCAATTCAATGTATTCGTTATTTGAAACCATCAAAATTAATGTAATATTTTAAAATCTTTGCTCCTGGACATCAAACAGTCAAAATGTTGGCATGATTGTGATAATCATTCAGCACTCCGCCAAAATTATGAAATTCATGGCACTAAGGCCAGGAGTCTTGGTGTTAGGGTGGTGCTCTAAATATCATATAGTGAGAATGCATAACTTCTTCAACAAAACTTCTTATGTACGAGAGCCGTTCAAAAATTACGCGGACTCTGCTATTAGTTAGTCTTACAAACGTCAAATAGGAATGAAATTTTACAGAAATATATTTCGTAAAGATTCCAGAAAAAATTTTGGATCTTTTTTTTAAATCAATTAAATTCCACTAAATATATTGCGTGTTTTGACATAGCCAATGGTGATGTACGGAGCACGGCAAGAAATTTTCGAAATGAACTTACAGAATCAAGAATGTTTCAATTTATATTCCATAATTCACGAGATTATTAGAAGAACCTGGGTTTTTTTTTAATTGTTACATTATTATGCATTTTTATTTCAAACAAAAATATTTGAAGTACTAACAGAAATATTGTATTTTTTTTCTTCTATGTGTTCTTTATGAAAAGAACCAAAAAACATAAGTCAGTAGATTTGACGGAGCAGCGCACTTTTATCAAGCTGAGTGCAGTACTCGGGAAAATGCCCACAGAGACCCAAAATATGCTTGTTGAAACATGTAATACACAAGTGATATGCCAGACATCTGTCGACAAATAACACATGAAAATGTTTGTTTAAATTTTATTTTTTAATACTTAAATACAAAATCTTTAAATCCATTGCAGTAAATTATAACAGACCAACTATAAAAGCAGTAGTAAGGCAAAACAAATCAATACATGAACATTATATTTTTTTTAATTTTAGTTATGAAAAAGGCAATGCATGTTTGAATAAATTCAAAACTAAATTCAAAGAACAAAAATAGATTAAATTTAATGCACTATAATTGTAAGTTGACATACATAATACGGGATTTGAAAACAGGTCTTTTAGAGATTCATATGTGATATAAATGACTGTAAAATTCTGTTGCATAAAAATAAAATCTCAGAATTCATGAAAAATACCATCAAAGAATGGTTTCTCTGAATATTACATTGAGAAATACTTGCCGTGTTAAGAATCAAACAAACATCAAACGTTGAAAGCAATATTTACACTTCACACATAGTTTATATAAAACTAAACTGGTCGTAAAGTCCTGGTCGAGCGTCATGGGAACCTCTGTATATTTACTTGTGTCGTCATCATACTTACGACACATGGAAAATGGCGGAGAATAAAGGTGAAGGGTAACTGCGCCATCCATGTGACTTTTGTTTCCAACTCTGTGAAGGCCGTCTGCGTCTAAACAAAGAGATATAACTATAAGCCATCAAACAATACTTGTCAATGAGAAAATCCAACAAAAAACTTCGCTGATAAAAAAGTAAAACGATAAAGTAATGTGAATTATAATAAAGATCAATATACTATCCAGAGTTGCCAAGAAATAACGCAGAAGGGTGGATACCTAAACAAGGTAGACTAAAACGATTTTTCTTTCATACTAAGTTACTTATCGTATTTCTTTGCAATTTATGACTTCAAACCGCATGAGACATTTGGAAGATCCAGACTGTGACGTCACAAGATGGTGACTTCAAATGTTAAATGCAGTCTAGAAAAGGCAAATATTGACAAAGAGAGTTTAATCTACTATCTAAATTTAAAGTATATTAAAGCATGGAGAGTTTCACAATTATTTGTGCACTTTTCTTTGGCCATCGCAAGAATAGTACCGTAGGAGAAAAGAGTATTGCATTGTGGGTACCGAAGTTAATTTACTGTGGAAAAAAATCTTTTGGATTAATGTGCAGTTAACCAAATCCCTATAATCCCTCGCCTAGACACAATATCTTACTTCTTGTCTTTCCTGGGATTGGTGATTTACCCCGTTTATGATTCGTTTTCTTTTCTTGTTTTGATTTATGTTTCATCACTATTTGTTATTTTTACCTTGTCGGAATGTTTTTTTGATAATTGCGGATTTAGTTGTCAAAACTATACTTGCCAGTTATATGGGCTACATCGTTGAGTTTGTATACTCTATCTGCTATCTTCTCCATTTTTCATCCACATGACGTCACATCCGGATTTTTATACAGCTCTTCGAACACTTCACCCTTTAGGGTCTTCATGAAGCAGTGGGAGTTAGGATGATTATGTATAGGGCTTTCCTGATTTGTATGCCAACAGAGTATCATCAGATTGTAAAGACCATTCCCTTTGTCCAACAAAGTCCTCGTATATCTGTTCGTTGAAGAATTATATCAGTAATAAAATTGCTCCAACTCCATCAGAGCATTAATCATCAGATTATTCCATATTATGCAAACTGTGTGCTATATTTCACTAAGAACATAAAAGAGGGCAACATGCCGTGCAATTTTAGATTTCAATCATTTCACGGTAAGCAAGCTCGTTACTGTTGATAATGATTTGCAAGAATGAAACCCATTATAAAAATTCTAAGATTTATTACATAAACTTGCATTAATATTTTGAAAATTTTAAAATTCAATACACGTTTTCATTATCGCCAAAGATAAAAATAAGCAAATAAATTAGGTGAAGACAAAGTTCCTGATCTCGATCCAAAGCGCGAAAACACAATTATAATACA
The DNA here is from genome assembly GCF_033153115.1 of Saccostrea echinata. Taxonomy (NCBI): domain Eukaryota; kingdom Metazoa; phylum Mollusca; class Bivalvia; order Ostreida; family Ostreidae; genus Saccostrea; species Saccostrea echinata. The sequence continues at coordinate 609,447 of NW_026889810.1, forward strand.
TGATTTATGAAATGATTGATGGTATGTTGTTTTTACGTCCCGTTCTAGAATTTTTCAATCATATAGAGACGTCACCATATACAGGTGAAGGGCTTAAAATTCAGACCTTTACTCAGCACTCAGGGCCATTGAGCAGTTAGGGTTCTTTATCGTGCCAATGCCTACATGTACCTTGACACGGGGCCTCGGTTTTTAAGGTCTCATCTAAAAGACCCGCAACTTACACTTCAAACTTTAGAAACAGTTGTTACTTTTTTTTTATTAACTTAGGTCAGTCGCGGTCATGATTCGAACACACGACCTTCCGATCACGTAGCGAGCATTTATGAAATGAAATAGATTTATAAGAAAAAGGAATTCTTCGATCTGGGTATAATGTCATGATCCAACTCTTTTTTTTCCTGTAGAGAATACTTTAATAATAGTGGCACGCTCTTTATTCTTCTTCCTCTTCTTTCTGGTCTCCTTCATCAAGTTAACTGAGTTGAAGATTTTGCCGATTGCGTGTGGGCATATTTAAAACAATCTGTTTAGATTTTCTTAGTCACTTGAAATTTAAAGATCTCAAGTGATTTTGCTGCTGTGGTGTCTTCTGGCAGGCTATTCCATTCTTTAACAATTTTGCAAAAGAATGACCAATTTCTACAATCCTTGTTTGCAGATGGTATAGCAAACGAAGTGTTTAGTGTGCAGCGATCTTCCTACAGGCTTAGTGAAGTGGTCCTCAGGTCCGATGGCTACTTTGTTGTTAATTATCTTTGTTTCTTACATTTAATTGTAAGAGTGCTCGCATTTATTCCAAATACTTCACTAATTCAAATATGTATTTATAGCAGTGACCATAAAAACTTTTTCTTTTCTTTCCTTTTTGTGGTGGTGCACCAACTTCCACGAACAAGCGTTTGTCCACAAGTATGTTAGCGCTGTCGTTATGTGATTGTCGCGAGAACCAGATCTGTTCTTATAAAACACCCAATGAAAATGTGTCAGATGGAAATTTACCAACTGACAGCTTAGTATCTACCTGAATAATTACAATGTCATCCGTGACGATGACTTGGGACGGTCAGTTCTATTTAAAAAAAGACTTCAATGTATGAGGAGTATGCTGTAATACTATATCTTTTTTAAGGTTTTGACGTACCCACTTAAAATATGTAACATTTATATTATTTCTCATATTCCTCATTTCTTAATGACCGTAAGTACCTAGTTTAGTTCTGTATCTCCGGTCCTATGGCGTTTTTAATATCAGTCTTAAATTCCTAGAGGTAAACGAAGCAACCACAGCCTTAGATGATTTAACTATTACGCCACGTCAGCGAATAAAGAAATAAGGAAGAGGAAATGAGTATATATATGCTTGACAATAAAAAAAGGTTTTATTTTTTAAATAAATTATTTAATAACAAAATTATTTACATATAAAACTTTACACTAACTTTTCGTCACTCCATAGTTCCTTGCCCTCCCAGTCTTTGGGGTAACTTTCGTACTGGGACATTAGCTCTTTCACCCTCTCCACGGAATCCTTGGATAATCCATTCTTCAGTTCATCTTTCAGATCAGGCTGCAGAGTCTTCAGGTCGTACCGGCCCATTTGTGACTTTATAAGTGTTAAGGTATCAGAGCTATAGGTTTACCCTCAAATTTGTATATTAAATACAGGAATAATTTCCGCTTATATAGCAAACCTTGAAGCAAGGGTATTTTTCTTGTTTGTCTTTATAAATACCTTGTCCTAGGAAATTCATGAAATGTACACACGTGGTTTTCAAAGGTGATGAATGCAAATACATGTATAGATAACATCGCGGTTTGCATGTCATGTGTAATTAAAAATGATTAACAGAAATACTTATGCAGTCGAGCATTTATTTTTTGAAGAATATGAAACCAAGTACGAAAAATACTCATCACAGCAGCACAAGAGGCTCATGGGTAAAAATGCATACCTACATGTAATCACCATTTCCTTGAAAATGAGTATTTATGAGAATTAAATGATGTCCCTTATGGTATCACTAAATTACTGTATAGGATTTCACTAATTAGAAATAAGTCTTCTTTGGATTTAATTTAATCTTCACAAGATGCAATCAAAAACATGTATGGGTTTAAAATATTTCTCTATAAAAGTTATTTTTCTCTAAAATTTCCATGTTCTGTCTCTTTAATTAGATCACAAATGCATTTAAAAGGGGATGAATTAAATAATTATCACCATGCTGTCCTTCTCTTTAGGCTTTCCAGATATTTCTCCTCTTATATTTTTCCAATCCAAAATTGTGGTCCCAACGTTCCCAAAGACGTAATGATTTGAATACAATGTGAATTGCTTGACTTATCGTGCCTCAGATGCGCCTATTATCTGCTGGATGTGCAGGAGTAAAAAAAATATTCATTCATTCGATAGTACTGGTCTCACCCCTTCGACCAAATAGCAACAAATGTCGGAAAATTCACATGTTTTGTTCCCTTTACCAATCTAAACTGTACATCAGTAAATACCTACTACAGTTTACAAGGCAACTGTAAACATACTTTTCCTTGTATCTTTCAGAACTTCTCTCATTTGACATAGATCATTAAACTCTATGAGAAGGAACAACAAATCAAAGGTCCAATGCTTTTGTTAATAATATAAACATAAGGGACTCTGTTCCCTAAATACGTGTGCTTATATATACATGTATAATGGCTAATAAAAATATCCAAAGAGAGCAGAGTGAATTATCTTTTTTTATTTTTGTATTATAACCGGTATTATCAAATCGTAAAAAGTATTTCAGGCTTGATAGTAAAAAAAGCTTATAAGATTTCTCTAGGTTCAAAATACATCTGCACTCTGCATGCCCCATCTTGGAAATACATGTAATTGTATACGTAATTAATTCCGTTTCTTTGAAAAGGCAATTCACAGAAACTTGATTTAAATCCCGTGCACAATAACACTCCGATAAAACAATTTATGAATATTCAAACTCATTCAGTCATTCCCTCTCTGGACTGCAGTTATTGTTATTTTTTAAACATGAATTTCAGTACAATAAAAGGCCCACTGAACTCGGTCAATTGATAAACTTTATTAATAAGATCTCCTGTTAAGACTGTACTATACTAAGCCCTGTTTTGACTACGTTAATAAAGGTTTTAATCCCGAGTCTATGAATGATAAGAATGATAAGAATGATTTTTCCCTTACTTAATTATTTATGATGTGAAAATTATATAGCGAAGAATTGGGTACTGTAAATCTAACTCTTATTTCAATACATAATATATCAGATACTAGTATTCAATTAATGTCACATTTGAAATCTCATCATATAGACTACTTTCCCCCGTGGTTGTTCATGGGTGAATTTCATGGTATTGCCTTTCTATGGCCTCAGACTTGTGATCGATACTATCAATTATAATAAGTAATAATCAGCCCTTTAACCCCTCCCCCCTTTGTCGCTATGCTACAAGGTGGGCTTGTCTTATGTTTAAAATGCAATATTTTATGAAAAAAATTGTTCCTTGATACAAAGTTTCAGACAAAATATTAAATGGTTTTAGTGAACAATGCCCTGGTTCATGCCAAAGGGTTAGGCTTCGTTGATAATATAGTGAATATGCATAGCATGATACCTCGCTCAATGGTACATTCTTATTCCTACGACATGATAAGAAACGCACCATGTGACTTTTGAATAAAAGAGTATGTTTATGCCCCACCATGAATATGGCCGGGACATATAGTGCTTTTCATGTCCGTCTTCCGTCCCTCTGTCCTTCCGTCACACTTTTCCTTTAGCTCACTTTAGAAGTAAATAGTCAAGATATCTTTAACAAACTTTGTATGCTGATACATACTGATGAGAACTATTCAACGTCAACATTTTTTACCTTGACCTTTTCTTTGACCTTGACGTCAATTTTCTTATTTTTGTTTCGCTATGTTTGAAAGAAACGAAGATATTTTAATCAAAAATCATACGCTGATACAATAATAACAGTTATTCAACTGCATCTGCATGTTTTGACCTTGACTTTTCCGTTAACCTAACTTTCTTAAATTAGTGATTATCTCAATCACAAAGATACTAAAACTAGTTTTATCAAACCTTACATGTTTATACAATTCAACTGCATCATCATCTTTTGACCTTGACTTTCCTTGACCTTGATCTCGGTTATCTTAAAATAGTATTAAGCTCAGTTTGAAAGAAATTATTCATATATTTTGATCAATCCTCACATGCTGATACGTATTGTAGAGAGCTATTCAACTTCATCAGCATTTTTTACTTTGACCTGTTCTTTGACATTGACTTCACAATTGTGTTTAGTAAATTTCAACAAAACTATGAAAGATATTTTTATCAAACATTATATGCATATACATATTGATGAGAGCTATTCAATTGCATTTTTTTACCTTTTCTTTGACATTGACTTCAAATTTGTGCTTAGCTTAAATTTCGGAAAACTATTCAAAACATTTTTTTTTATCAAACTTCATATCCTTATATATATGATGAGAGTTATAGAGTTATACAGTTGCATCTCCTTTTCTGAGCTCCTCGTGAAATACCCATTTTTTCTCAATATATCCTTTGTATCTAACCTGTAAATATTTTTAATAATTAAAAGTCCTAACAATTTTACACTATACCTTAATTGGCAATGTATGTGTGGGGCAACAAAGAAAACATAATGAACATACACAATTAGAATTTTTTTTTTATCAGATACAACCACATAAAGCTGCTAATGTCAAACAGAAAAAGCAGCACCTGATGTCGGTTGACCCTAGATTGACCCGGAGGGGAAATAACTCCTGTAAGTGTAAACATCCTCTATAATAAACAATTTCTATTCTGAAAACGAGGTGACATCTTAACAAAATCAATGCTTGTAAAGAAATGACTAAGTTCAACAAATGCCATTTTCCCCATAAATGATAAAAAATCAAAACACTATGTATATCTCTGATATATCTCCTGAATAGAAATGTGTCTTTCTTCAAAGCTGTGGGAGGAGTTATCCGGACAAAATGAAGTTCCCTACATGCAGTATGATGCAAAAAAGAAAGTACAGCAGCTGTTTTTCTCAAAATTTATCAGAAAAAAAAAATTAAATCCAAGTATATCATGTAATATACGAAAGTAATGTATGTACAGTTGATCTGCAAAAATAAAAAAAAAAGTTCCTCTGTAAAAAGCTCTTGAAAGGAGGAGTTATCCGGTCAAATGGGTTACCCTATATGCGTTATATTTGCAACTAAAAAAAATAAATAAATGATACATTCAACAGCTGGTATTTTCCATATAAACAAGATGAAATCCCGCGCGAGCGCGAGGAATTGAATTTACACCACTACCGACAGAAAAATTATAACTATATATATTGTAGTTTCTACTGACAGCCTACAGGCTTATAGCAGGAAGAAATACTTTGTTCAAAATCCCGCATTTAGCTTTGGAGTAGAAGTAGATGTAACGTCACAAACCCCCCCCCCCCACCCCCCCCCCACCCCTTTGTAAACATTTGAAAAATATCAATTTCATTTATTGACATTTATTGTGAAACCTGTTATACAATGTTATGGATATTGTACTTCAGTTGCTCTTATTTCATTTTCGTCAAGGATAAAAGCAGCGAATATGCACATTTTAATGAATTGAATTTTTTTTTTTGTAAACATTAGCTTTTAACGCCTAATGAATAGGCCGAGTATTTGATACAAAAACTTACACAGAAAAAAAAAACTGAAATGTATTGATTAAAGCACAAAATTATAACAGCTTTAATTGTATTTGAACGTACCTTATTCATTAATTTTCTCTTTTCATGTAAGCAAATTTATTACGAAGTACAAATTGCCACTATGCTCTCAGTGAGACAAATTTTACCGATAAATTTATCAGGAAAAGCTTCTAATAGTCTTTCGATATATAAATATATTCACAATTTATAGTGTTACAAATGATTTACCATTATTTCAATGACCATTCACACAAACACATTTTTTATGATAATGTAGCTATAATCGTCTCGTTTTTTTTTCTTTTTATCATCGGGCTTGATGCTATATGATGTTCTGGAAGTTTCCGTCACTGTTAAGATCGGCGAATGACGAAAATAATTTGCACATTTCCTTTTTTAATCGGTTATCAAAACTTATTTCTTTTATATCATTTAAATCAAGTTTTCACTGAAAAATTCAGTGATTAAATGAATAAACGATTGCTTGTTGTCAGATTCATTAATAATTGCCCACTGTGGGACATAGAGACCGGTCCTTCGGATGAGACCGTATAAACCGAGGTCCCTATTGCCGTAAGTGCCGAGTATAGGACAAAATTTGCAGCTCTCCACCGGCAAATGGTGGCGTCTTCATATGAGTGAAATATTCTCGAGAGGGACGTTAAACAACATGCAAACAAACATTAATAATTGCCAGTAATTTCGATCCGCCTACCGGAACCGCCACCGTACTCACGTTTTTGCTATTTCATGGCTGTTTATAGAAAATGAAAGTAGACTTAATTTAATGTACGACACTTACTATGTGAGCGATATCTGAATAGAGTGTATATACGGACATCATCTTGTATCTAGTGTATACATTGAGGAGTTAACAAGAAGTCTGGTGCACCCGTTTCGGAGTTTTTAATGCAAAATTTATTAATCTATAAATATAGATTATCTAAATTTGTAAATTAAATAGTATGCAAATCTCCGATATATGTGCAACTGATATGTTGGATAAGAATTTCCTTTCTTGAAAACTGTAGGATTTTTTCGGACGAATGTGGCACCCTATATGCAATATTCTGCCAAAAAAGACGAAGTTTAACAGCTAATATTTTTCTCATGAATTATGAAAATCAAAATCCAACTTATATGCACATCTCTAATATATGTATAATTGATCTGAAAAATAAAAAAGTTCCTATCTTCAAAACTTAAGGAGTTATCGGATCCAATTTTGGCAGCCTCCCACCAGTCAGTCCGCTATTTTCAACATTACACTTACCGCATGTTTCCTATGGAAAACCCGGATTAAAACGAACAGTAATCGTGCTCAAAAATACATTGAAACATTATACATTTATTGAATTTGTTCGAGGGCAACATGTGTTTTGTCGGACCTGAGGCCGACAGACAGAGGACAAACATTTTGGTTCGAAGGGTCAACAAAACGAATTTTGCTGAACCGCATTTTGCCGAGGTTACAGTCGACAAATGCTTTGTTGTACCTTTCATTTATTTATTTATTTTGACGTACATGTGTCTTGTGCTGGCTTTCATGTTAAATTTCCTTTAACAATATTAGAGTTAAACTCGGTCAATTCCGTCACTGTCGAACATCAATGAACGCAAATAAGATTTAGCTGACGTATAGCGGTCCAATATCTCATCGAAAGGTCCAATATCTCGCTCTGCAGTTAAAGGTGGCTTTTTTGGACCGCTAAGTAAAGCATTTGAAATGTTATATTTTTTTGAAGGTATAACAATACGAATTGTGACGAGGTGGCACACTATAGGTGGGATCATGTGCTATTGGGAGAAATCAACCCCTGTTGACCGGTCACACCTGCCGTTTGCTCTTTATTATGATCGGGTCAACGGAGAAATCCGTATTCAATTCAGTCTGAATATTATGGCCGTACTTTTTGTATGAAAGACGTCAGTAAACATTCAAACGGGAAGGATTTTGTTTAAAAAAAAACAACATTTCTTTAAAAATCAATTTCAATTAACAAAAAATACATCTCTAACAAATTTTAAAAAATCATCATATCCATAATAAAAATCATGCTAAGCATTTGCAAAGAAAAAAAAACAAGGTATAAAAATCCAATAGAAATTTCAACATACAATTTGATGAAAACGTATAAAATTTAAAGCAATGAAACTAACGAACAGAAATAAATACAAGATGTATTTAACGCAGTATAACTCCTACACACCTTATTTTTACAACTAGACCTGAAAATAAATCGTATTCTAAAAAGTCATTCATTTTCAAACAGTTGCATAAAACTATTAAAAAATAAATTATAAAATCAGATTTAGGACAAACAGAATAATTAGAAGAAAAAAAAAACAATCATGTTACGCTTGAAGTGAATATATAACATTAAGAAACACTTGTCATGTTAAGTGGCATGTAAATCCACTAAATTTCAATCACTTATTTTTGTTTGTTTGTTAAAAAACTACGTTGACAGAATATTACATGAAAAGTTGTAGACACTACCGGATCCAGAAATGGGGCGGTGGTACAGGTTTGGGTGCATTTAAGACTTTTAATTTGTAGTGCTTTCCAAAGTTTTGAGTCATGATATATAACTGGCATCGAGCATTTGAACTAGTACGCTATTCATTTTAAATTATATTGCAAATACACTAAAATGAGAGAAATTATTAGAAAACACAATTTTACAAACTAATGAAAGTGAAATGCTAGCACATGCCTATGTCATATTTGAATATAAAGTTTCTACAAGTCTTTGTATAGCACTATAGACTCTAAAAGTCGATTACTTTACACAACAAGAACGTGAACAAGACTGTTCGCTGAAGTCCTGGTCGAACCCCATAGGGACCTCTGTCGATTTACCTGTGTCGTCATCATACTTCCGACATGAAGAAAAAGGCGGGGAATAAAGGTGTAAAGTAACAGCACCATCCACGTGACTTTTGTTCCCAACTCGATGAAGACCGTCTGCATCTAAATTCATTACATACAGAGAGGTATATTAGTTTTACAAACATGAATAAAAGGACGAACTAACAAATAAGAACAAGTTGAGGGCAGGGTTTAGTAGGAGTTGAAGACATAGAATTATATTTCTGTACTTTTTTACCCCCTTTTTGTTTGCTTGTTTTTTTTTCTTTTTCTTTTTGTTTCTTTTTTTTTTTGTTCGGGTTACTTTTTTAAGTTTTATGTAACCTGGTGATATAAATTGCATCGTTTATAGAATGTCTGTCAGTTATGTCATTTCACATTTCGTGAAGTATAATTGTATACATACCAGTGATATGAGCCACATCGTTTAATTTGTATAGTCTGTCCTCTATCTTCCCCATTTTACAATCAGAACAGCTGTTGCATGACATCATTTCCGGATTCTTATACAACTCCTCGAATACTTCTCCCTTTAAGGTCTTCATGAAGCAGTGGGAGTTAGGGTGATTATGTATAGGGCTTTCCTGACTGGTATTCCAACACAATATCATCAGATTATAATGCCCATTTCCTTTGTCCAACAAGGTCCGAGTATATCTGCACAAAAATAAAACTGGCCTTATTTAAAACGCGGGAACAGTATCGAAGAATTTTAATAACGACACCTTAAAATACTATCGCACAAGCAAGATCATTATTCTACTTTGTTCAAATATTAAAGCAAAGACATATGCATTTCTTAACAGGTCATTCAATCTTTAACCTATAAAACAATTTGATATCAAATTTTACATCAGTAATTTCACGATATGAAACGTTATAATGTTGGAACTTGTACAATTAAAATAGCTGGGTAAACTGTCCCTGACGGCCCTATATAACTGTCTAAACAAAGTGGTCAATTTAAAACTTGTCACAAGACATATACATAAGAAAACTTACACATAATGTTAAATTATACCCTACAAAACTTTCTGTATAATGTAATGAGATAGGTTCAAGACTATATTTTAATGGCATGTTCATAAACTTTTTATCTTAAATTTATAACTACGAATTAGGGGGAAGGGGATATTTACGAGGGTTGTCCAAAAAGTTCGTGGACAATGGCGTTTTTGTCAAAATGAATGGTTGAAGATATACTTATTGTATACCAAAATATTAGTTATGAAAATCCAAATCAGAATAAATTAGTTTTTATTGTTTAAACTTAATATTTTTGTAAAAATCGCGGTCATTATAGGTTCGCCGATAGTGTGCACGGACCAGTGTTAAAATGCCATCAACTTTTAAATAAAGTGTTCTGATTAAAATGATTATTTTCTTTATAAAACGAGTCGAACCTTAATAAAAATTAAATGTATCGCAAATAAAGCGGCTATCGTCATTTTCTGATATCTAAAGTATCGCTTACGAAATAAACAGTGAGAATATTCAGCGAAAACCGCAAGAAGTATGTTTCAAAAATTGAAAGAAAAAGCGACGTCGGCCATCAGAACGGAACAGCGTCCAATCATACAATTATGTTTCATTATGGATGAAACGAAATCAGACGCAAAATATTAATTCAAACAACTTGATATTATTAGAATATATTTAGTTCATTGATGTAATTGGTGTACACGATTTTTCAACGGTGTGTAAAATTTCGAAGACACTACAGGAAGTGGAAAACCACTGTTATTTGATGAAAATAGGATACCCTATTCATGACGTTGTTATAAATCTAGCCCCGTTGGACTGGGCTGAGCAGCTTATGTATACGAAGTGTTTATATTGATGGCGCTCGTAAATTATCGTGCATCGTTTTGAATTTTAAAAAATTAAATTAATTATGGTCTATACATAAATATTTTTGCACACATTTGGCAGTGTGGCATAATAAAGAAAATTAGCGTGTGTCCATGAACATGTGATAAAAATTCAAAGTCCATATTTTTGACGTTATCATGAAATATGCGTTACGTCAGACTGGGTCGTGCGGCTTGCATATACAAAGTATTTACACCTATAATGTTCATAAATAATGTGCATTGTTTTAATTTTAAATATATTTACTAAATCATGGTCTATATTAAGATATTATCGTACACGTTTGCCATTGCGAACTTTATTAAGAAATTTAAGGACATACGCAACGTACCTTACCTACTGATAATTTTTCAAGATATTCTTAATTTAATATAATACTGTCATCAGATGTTCGTAGACAAAAAATCAGCCTGCATTACCAGGGGTTTTGAAAAGATATCAATTGATGAAAATTCTTGTATAATTCAAAGAAAAATATACAAAAATTACTAAACATATATTCTAGATGTTTTGTTTATCCAAACTTGTTTCAGAAGAAGTGTACAACAGCATATATAGACATTAAAATGTAGCACACAGTTCCTTTAAGTATTGGAACTCTTCAACTCCAGGGAAAAAGACAATAAAGTTCAAACTACGTTGCGTATGTCCTTAAGCATTTGTCCACGAACTTTTTGGACAACCCTCGTATACATCTTTGAACTTGTGTGTATTGAATTTATCTGTAATATTTAAGAAAAGTGGAAATTCTGTCAAGTAATAAAAATATAAAAAGTATACTCTAGAAATAGAAACATAACAAAGCAAACCCAAGACTGCAGTGTTTTCTGCTTGTGTTCAGTGATGTGTCAGTGAGAGCAAACCAAATTAACATAAGAAAAGAGGTTAAGCTAGTGTGTGCAAATACAGGTGCTCGAAGCAATTGAAAATTTTGATGTTACATTAAATTCAAAAATAAATAGCCTAAAAAGGGCAATGTAAAATTGTAAAAGCATAACGCTACGTAGTTGTGGCCCCTTTAATTATTTATTTAACAAGAAACCACATAGTTGTAAATGAAGAACAGATTCATTACATACTTTTTATCACTCCAGGTTTCCTTTCCCTCCCAGTCTTTTGGACAGCTTTTGTAGCGACACATAAGCTCTTTCACCATTTCTACGGACTCCTCGCTTAATCCACTCACCAACTCCCTTCTCAGATCAGATTGCAGAGCTTTCAGGTCGTATTTCTCCATTATTTGTGTATCTTTACTAAAGTGGTAGAATTAATGGTCTACAATGAAATCCGTGCGCAAAAGTTGTGATTTTTTTTTACAGGATCAAACCACTCTTATATCCTACAAACGCAGGACAGTTTGCCTTACTTGCCTTTAAAAATATTCTGTTCTTGGAAATTCGTGGTCTGATGGCAGTCATTTCTGTTCTCGGTTTCGGTGATACAGGATTTTCCCAACTAAGATCTTAGTTGTGAATAGTGATAAACGCCAAAAAAATATAATTGTTATGACATGACACCTAAACTTAAAATACCTGATAACAATAATACAAATAATGTGTATTCGTGCATTTAATTTTACGAAGAATAGCAGAAATGCGAGATGAAGTTAAATATGTCTAATATTTGTATACCTCAGCAACAAGAAATGTCCTTGAAGACACTTGCAATAGATATTGTCTTACATTTCAAAATCGTTCATAATATAATCCAAATATCGGTTCTTTTTTTTTTAAATATTGATTAATTAGTCTCATTAAAAACAACCAGAAAACGACACATTGGAAAGACAATACATGAAAAATAAAATTTCGAAATAGCAGCATGAAATAAAATTTAGGCGTGTTATATATTTGAATATAGAGTATATATTTGTCAACTAATTGCTTGACCGAGAATTAATTTAACCGATATTTCATATGTATAATTGATTTTATGAAGAGTAAGGATTGTAATATTAGTGGTCATGCCTCGTCAAATTTATCAGATAAATATATTCAATGGACCTTGCATGTAATTTAAAGTTAATATAAAGGATGTGTTTACAACCCTGCCGTGCACTTAACGCAGTTTCATTGAACAGAAACAGTTTTATATAAAGCTTAAGTTTTTGTGACGTGTATTTTTTATACAAACGCACTGTGTACAGAACACGAAAGTACTTTCGTTTTCGGTGTATTTTTTATGAACTGACAGTAACAAGGTGAACATTCCTCAGTGATAGAAACTTGGGTTAATATAACGATTGTTCAATGTAAATACTTCGGTCGATTGTGACATGCAATTTAAATAAAATGAACAGAAGGTCTTCCATCTTTATTTCAAACCTATAATAAACTGGATTTTATCTGTAGCTCATTGACGTTTTTTTTCTTACAGACGTGTTAACTATTTCACCGTGCACTTCATGCACTCGGAAAGCGGAGGCGCTAAATGACATTATACACTAACATGTTGTAGGTATTGCGGTCAATTCCGTTACATTCCACAAGTTTATATTTAGGAAACAGTTATGAAGCTGAGGAAAATATGATGTATATGTTTATATAGTTTGAAAACAAAACATTACGTACTTTCGTTGTTAACATCAAAAGAGGGTTAAAACAAGGATTCTTTAATGTAAATACAAGGCGTGATTGTAAAACGTGATATTTACCGGGGCATTCCCGATGTAATGAAACACAAAACTCACAAAATACATAAAATTTAAGATATAATGTGATGTATACATATTATGCATTGAAATGTTTAAAAATTACAAGTTTTTTAACTTTGTCTCAAGCCTTTCCTTCAAAAAAGTTAAGAATTGGAAAAAGTATAACCCACTGACATTTTTCTTTCAGGAGGAAAGCCACACCAAAATTTTATTTCATAGATATTTAAGACATCACTGTTAAGTTACATGTATGGTTACATGTACAGCCTTGAAAGGCCGATACGTGTATTACCTCTTAATAATTTTATACGAATTGTTTTCCAATTTTTCATAGAAAACAGAAATTGTTATATTTGCAAACAAGATTGTAAAGAGTTAAATATTTGCTGTTAATTAATGCATAATATGAATATCTAATAAAATATGTAACGAAAAGCCAGGTCGACATTTTAATTTTTTTTTACTAAAATATGAAAATAAAACACATTATTTGTGAATATCTTCAAAACCTATGGATAACATATCCAAAAAGTCACAAGTACAAAGGATATGTTAGACAACCATATTTTAAAAAAAATTGAAATGAAAATGCGAAATTTTAGAGAAATATTTTTTTTAAATATTGGGCAATCCCGATCTAAATTAAACTGACCCCAACCAGAATTTTATAATAATTGGAAATAGATAATATTTTCACAAGAATACTACTTTAAGTGTAATACGGGTTAAAAAGTAATTGAACTTGACAATCAAATAAATTTCTTAGTGGTAAATACATAAAGAAGGCAATAAATTATTATTTTATTTATTTTGTGTTCATTTTGATCGGGATCAGTTTACTTTTGATCAGTATTGGTTCAAATATTGAAATAATTATTTTCCGTAAAATTTCGCAATTTCATTTCAATTTCTTTTTAAAATATGATTGACTAACATGACCCCCTAGTTGTGACCAGTTTTATTTAGATTTTATCCATGGATTTAAAAAATATTCACAAATAATGTATTTCATTTTCAGAAATTTTTTTTTTTTAAACTTAAAATGTCTATCCAGCCTTTCTTTACATATTTTTATTAGACATTCATATCATGCATTTATTAACAGCAAATTTTAAACAATAAAGCATCTTTTTTGCAAATAAACATTTTCTTTTCATTTTTTTTGAAAAAAAATGCAAAAAATCGTATACAATAATTAAGAGCTTACATTGGTCTTTGAATGCTGAAGCCATAGTTTGAAATGGATGTCTTAAAGATCTATTAAAAAAGTTCTGGTGTGGCATTCCTCCTTACTTATTTAAAAGACATATTTACCACTTGACCGTCACTTGATAAAAAGTGATGCCTAAATTACTACACATTAGCTATACATTACTATACATTAGCATGTACCATGTATTTTTTTTCCAGATATTCCTATAACCTGTTACATTCAACAAGTTAAAATGATTTTTCTACTTCATTAATTCCAAAAAAAGGACTCGGTCTTGGACTTCCTTTTTTCTCATATTTATGTTGTGTTTCCTTTTAGATATACATAAAACATATATTTACAGGTTTTGGTAAGTACACTGCATTGGGAGGTTTCAATAGTACCAGGTTATTTATGATTGAATGTTTTGCAAGTCTCTTGATAATTATTTCTCCAATTCCTTAAAAGTATTTCCCCAATTCCTCAAAAGTATTTCTCTCATTCCTTAAAAGTATTTCTCCGATTTCTCAAAGTCATTTCTCCATATTCTGAACCCTTATCAACGTGCAGCCACATATACGTGTATGTAGGTAGGGTTAGGTATATGCGTGTCACCTGACACATTAATGTAAGCATAAAATGTAGATCTTTATTTAAATTTTTACACATTAAAACTAGTGGGTATTGTTTTATTTACAAAAAAAAAAACAAAAAAAACCCACATGTCTCCCCTTCTTTACCAACATTAACGAGTGCAAATATATGATCAGGGTCAAAAATAATATAATTATAAATAGGTCAAGGTCAAAAATGTTGGTGGCGTGCACTCCTTCTCAATGTCATCTATCTATGTTCCAAGTTTGAAGTCTTAATGTCAAAGGGTATTAAAGTTACGGCCTGGACAAAATTTGGATGAAGAAGAAGAAGAAGAAGAAGAAGAAAATCGACAAAAACAATATGTCTCCCCTGGAAGGGGAGACATAATACTACGTGTTGGTAGTCTTTAAATATTCAATTTTACCGGTTAGACGTTAATACGAATAGACCAGAGAAAGTATGTATGCGGTGGGGGTGGGAGGAGGTGAAAAAGGGAACCCCCTTCCTCTTTTCCCGACATCATGTTTTTTCCCTCGTCTATTCGGTTGCCCCTCCACTTTTTTAAAACTGTTGTTTCGTGCCTCCTGTGCTTGTTAACCTTTATTTTGATATGGCTTTATCATGATTAGATTGTAGTCGGATAAGAAGGGAAAAACTCGTTTAAAATCATTACTGGTAATATAATTTAATATCCCTGTCAAAAGTCTGCATTCAGTAGTTTTCCATTTCTCATTTAAGGTGACAAAGATCTACTTGGTTTATTTTCATTTATCATAATTTTAAAACCTTCTTAATGTTTATCAATCCTTTCTCCCTCTTTAATCGACCAGTAATTCAAATCCGACAAAATTTATTCTTTGATGACAACAGTAAGCAGTTTCAAGGATTTAACAAGCATTCGTTAATATTCTCTTTTCTTATATTCTACAATAATGACTGAATTTCCAACAAAAGGGTGGCTTACACTTTCATCCTTTATCAATTAACAAAATTTCTCTACCAAAAATTACCCGATATAAAATTTAGGATTAATTGCTCGAAGCATTGCATAAATACGAACTGAAACTAACTTACTTGTCATGAAACGGAAACTAACGATAGAAATACATGTATGCGCTGCTCTTCATCAAAAATGTCATTAATATGAGCTGTATGCTATTGTGAGAAAGTATAAATTTTTGTTACCTTTTTGTAACCTGTCTAATGTGTTACTAACATATGTAAAAGAACAAAATGAAATTATAGTAAACAATGCCTTAACACTGATTACAGTTGCAAACTATATTCCATAATTGATAGTATTTATGTACGAAAATGTTCATGACCCCCAAAGTTAAAATAAACAAGAGGCCCATGGGCCACAACGCTCACCTGAGCTACTTTGGCCCTGCTGTTCTTCACAAGACCTCCCCTTTGTAATATTTATTGCGGCCACGCCCTACCCCCGGGGGCCATGAATTGAAGAATTTAGAATCTACACTACCCAAGGATGCTTCCACATAAGTTTCAACTTTTCTGGCCCAGTGGTTCTTGAGAAGAAGATTTTCAAAGATTTTGCCTATGTATTTCAATGTGAAACTTTTGATTCCCTATTGTGGCCCCGCCCTACCCCCAGGGGCCATGATTTGAACAATTTAGAATCTACACTACCCAAGGATGCTTCCACAAAAGTTTCAGCTTTTCTGGCTCAGTGGTTCTTGAGAAGAAGATTTTCAAAGATTTTGCCTATTTTTCACTGTAAAACTTTGATTCCCTATTGTGGCCCCGCCCTACCCCCAGGGGCCATGATTTGAACAATTTAGAATCTACACTACCCAAGGATGCTTCCACAAAAGTTTCAGCTTTTCTGGCTCAGTGGTTCTTGAGAAGAAGATTTTCAAAGATTTTGCCTATATATTTCAATGTAAAACTTTGATTCCTTATTGTGGCCCCGCCCTACCCCCAGGGGCCATGCTTTGAACAATTTAGAATCTACACTACCCAAGAATGCTTCCACATAAGTTTCAACTTTTCTGGCCCAGTGGTTCTTGAGAAGAAGATTTTCAAAGATTTTGCCTATATATTTCAATGTAAAAATTTGATTCCCTATTGTGGCCCCGCCCTACCCCCAGGGGCCATGATTTGAACAATTTAGAATCTACACTACCCAAGGATGCTTCCACATAAGTTTCAACTTTTCTGGCTCAGTGGTTCTTGAGAAGAAGATTTTTTAATGACCCCGCCCAATTTTTATCTTTCCTTGATTATCTCCCCTTGTAAGGGGGGTTGGCCTTTCATTTTAACAATTTAAACTCCCCTTCACCCAAGGCTGCTCTGTACCAACTTTGGTTAAAATTGGCTCAATGGTTCTTGAGAAGAAGTTGAAAATGTGAAAAGTTTACAGACGGACGGACAGACAGACAGACAGACGGACGGACGGACGCCGGACAACAGGTGATCAGAAAAGCTCACTTGAGCTTTCAGCTCAAGTGAGCTGAAAAAAAGTTTATCAATAAACTTTATTAGAGACGTGTATGTTGAGTTTATTTCTTTTAATGTTCATAGTTTTGTGCATTATAAAGAATAAAGAAATGGTTAGATAAAGATGTTGGAAAATCGTCTCATTTGTTTATTAAATTTCCTGTAAATATAAAATAACAAATCTCAAAGGGTATGAGTCTTCCCGTATCATCGTTTTGTTAAAATCCCTTGAAGGCATTATAGTTCAGAGAGAAACTGATTAAGTAGCTATTTGAGGGATTTGTTCAAATTTGACAGCTTTTATTCTTTTTTAGTTGTCTACAAAGCCACGCTTACAAAGCCTTTGAAAATTTATGTCACCGATGTCGACAGAAAGGACACTGCCCGAGCGTGTGGAAACCACTCATCCGTCACTGTACAGATAAGCGAGATTAAATGAAATATGAGACGTTCAGCTATGTTAAGGAAGTAAATGATAACCAACTGTGATGGACCTTTAAAAAAATACAAATCTGTGAAAAGGGCAAAAACTAGGACCCTTGGATATTTCACAGGTTGTATCAGGTGCCTCAGAGGAGTAAGCTTTCCCTGTCGACCACCACCGTGAGCCATACGTATTGACCAGGAAGACGGAGTATTCTACTGTCAAGTTTTGTATGAAAACAAAAACTTATCAATTGGTATGAAACATGTCAGCCAAAATACTATCTTATGATACATCTAGGTTGTATTTGTCATTATAAAGACCATAGAATTTACGAAACGTTGAAACTTTAAAGACATTTGTTGAAGCAACATCAAACTAATTTGTCAGGAGCACACCTCAGTTTAAAATTGATTGTAATCAGAGATCATGTTCTTGAGTATCAAATAAGTTGGGAGACATAACACCACATGCAGGTGAAAGTGGATTACACAGATAAGACGAGAGTGTTCCAAGGAACACATGTGTCGCCTGCATTATAGCTCATTAACGACGTGAATAAATCTGAAGTGGTCAGCTAGGAGAGGTTAACTATAAGCACTGAAGTTCTCACATTTATCTGCAAAGAAAAACATCCACGGAGAGTAAGTGCGATAGAATCTAACAATCAAAAAGAAATATAATTCCCCAACACTCAAAGCTAAACCAGGAATATCTGACAATATTGTAGCTCTACTTGTTTGTACTGATAACAAGGAAGAGAAAAGTAGCCTTTGGGGTTGAACTTTGCAACAGCAATAAAAAGAATGGTTTAGTCTGTTTTTATTGAAAGATTTTGCAATCAGACTAAAACTGTAGGAGGAGAAGCGTTTTGAGAGTATTTCACATAAATTTCTATTTTTAGTAACTTTGGCTCCACAATTCAGTAAAATCAAAAATTAATAAGACGATATATGTAGCATAGTGTAGTCTACTTGTGTGCCAAGTTGTATTAAAATCAGACTAAAAGTGGAGGAGTTCGAGCGTTTTGAAAGTATTTCACAGAAATTTCTATTTTTAGTAACAATGGCAACACTTCAAGGAAATCAATAACATGTACAGAATTATGTATCTTAGTCAAGTGTAGTCTACTCCGTGTGCCAAGTTATATTGAAATCAGACCAACAGTACAAGTAGCAGAGGCACAAAATTTGCCTTGCGCAGATGGGAGTGACATTTGAAGCTACTGAAAACTTTCCTTACTTTTTTAAGGTCCATATTCCTCTGCAACAGAAATAAAACTGAGAAAAGTAATCTTTGATAAAAAAAAAACAAAAAACATTTGGTTAGATATAATATGTATACTTTTGCTTTAGTCAAGATACACGAAAGAGTTTTCTTAATTGACTCTAGTTGGATCATATATATGAAAAGCAGCGAGAAAAGACTTCTTTTATAAGCCCCTGGTTTTTAGGTCAACTCAGGTGACCTATTGCTATCTGTTTTTGTCTGTCGTCGTTCGTCGTTCATCGGTCGTAAACTTTGAACATTTTTAGCTTCTTCTCTGGAACCACTGAACCAATTTCAACCAATTTTGGCATATAGCATCTATGGGCTAAAACCATCAAAATTAATGCAATCTTTAAAAATCTTCTTCTTTACTCCTTGACATCAAGCAGTCAAACTGTTGGCATGATTGTAAGAAGCATTTTGAGCCCTCTACCAAAATTGTGAAATTCATGGCCCCAGGGTCAGGGGTTCTGGTGCTAGGGCGGGGCTCTAATGATTATATGGTGAAAATGCATTAATTCTTTAAAAATCTTCTCCTCTGCTCCTGGGTATTAAGCCGATGAATTAAGTACATAGTTATGATGAGCAAGAGTGCCTCTTCCAAAATTGTGAATTTCATGGCCCCTGGGTCAGGGGGTTCTGGTGTTAGGGCGGGGCTCTAATGAATATATAGTGAAAATGCATTAATTCTTTGAAAATCTTCTCCTCTGCTCCTGGGTATTAAGCCAATGAATTAAGTACATACTCATGATGAGCAAGAGTGCCTCTTCCAAAATTGTGAATTTCATGGCCCCTGGGTCAGGGGTTCTGGTGTTAGGGCGGGGCTCAAATGAATATATAGTGAAAATGCATTAATGAAAATCTTCTCCTCTGCTCCTGGGTATTAAGCCGATGAATTAAGTACATAGTTATGATGAGCAAGAATGCCTCTTCCAAAATTGTGAATTTCATGGCCCTTCTTGGTGAGGGGTTCCATGGGGGGGGGGCTTATTTATTATATACTGAAAATAAATTAATGCTTTGAAAATCTTCTCCTCTGTCCCTTGGTATTAATTAAACAAACTAAATACATAGTTATGATGAGAAAGGATGCCTCTTCCAAAATTTTGAATTTCATGGCCCCTGGGTCAGGTGTTCTTTAGCTTGGGTGGGGTTCTATTGATTAATTAGCAAAATGCATTAATGCTTTGAAAAACTTCTCCTCTGCCCCTGAGTAGTAAGCAAACAAGCTAAATGCAATAATATCGATGTAAATACATGTATTAAATAAAATTGTAAGTAAATGTGCCTTTTCTTTGCTTGTGGTTATCTAGGAGACAGAGTACACAATTGTGATGTGAAGCAAATGAGAGTTACTCCCCTTTGCTAAATATTGTTAATCAAGAAATCCTTGTATATAATTTAATTAACAGGTTATTTGATTGAATGAGAATACAAGAAAGAATGTTATACATATATAGAAACAAAATAAAATGTATGCTCAAAGTAAGATTCTTGCCTGGAAAGCAGTATAAAAGATTGACATAAAGATTATTTATATATTTAGCAAAAGTTGTAATTGTACACAGTATGTATACTATGTGGTGATCTAAGTTAGTGTCACTTGTAGAGGAGTTGTGGATGACAGTAGACTGGATGTTGTTCTATACTTTATCAAAGTGAACAAAGAATCGCAGAGAGCCAGAGTGACTTATTGTAATTAGTGACAAGTGGCAAATAACCACGTTGTATATACCCAAGTCTGTGTGTACTGAGTTGTAGCACTAGGCAAGTGACAAAAAAAATATCTGTATATATTGAATACCTTACTCAATAGGCAAGTGTTCTTTGTATTTGTATATTTTGCATTCATTATCATCCCTGTAAGACTTGGGAAAACCAAGTATGATCCAAAGGAGATCAATCGGGTCTAGCACATTACAATAAGCAAGGGTATTTTTACCAGATTTTTAGCTCATTT
Source organism: Saccostrea echinata (assembly GCF_033153115.1). NCBI lineage: Eukaryota > Metazoa > Mollusca > Bivalvia > Ostreida > Ostreidae > Saccostrea > Saccostrea echinata. The sequence goes on from NW_026889810.1 coordinate 630,503, forward strand.
CGACGAAGTCGAGATGAGTTCATGCTATACCTCCGACGTTGGCGTCCCGGTTAAAGTTTTAGGAGCAAGTCCACTCCCAAGTAACTATAAGCCCTACCTGAACCAAACTTGCATGGATGATGCATCTAGGGATGGACACTACCACACTTGCTTCGGATGCTGGATCTGACCTAGATTTTCCAGATGAGTGACCAAGTTATTACCCACTCCAAACCCCTCTGTATGGGGTATTATAACTATTACTATCAGACTGGTGTTTAGAATACTGTTTTTTTTTTTTTTATAAAGTTTTTGGAGCAGGTCTTTTTCCAAGCAACTATAACTCTTACTTAAACCAAACTTGCATGGATATTGATCTTGGGATGTATACTAACTAGAAAAAAATATGATGTGAGATTTGCCTTACTTACATGTATAGATAACATTTGTCGAGGTGAGCTTCGTAATCTTTGATTACCTATGTTTGAAATTCTTTAGCAACATTGCTTCGTCTATCAGTTAATTTTGTTTTATACTTCCATAGATCCTTTAGTGTTGTATTATACTCAGGTGACCGTTAAGGCCCTTGGGCCTCTTGTTGCTAATGCAATGCGAGAGCTTTTAACATATTTTTCCCCTCCTAGTGTCCATGTTCAAGTGGGTTACACCCTTCTGGTAAAGACGCATGATTGTTCACACACATGTAAAACAGCAAATGCAATTCTTTATGCCTTCGTACATGTGTAAAGAAGAGTACCCCTTTGAATCATCACATCATAGCCTCAGGCTCCAAATACTCTCTCAAGTATTTCTTCTATCGTACCCGTCCTCTGATGCAGGTATCAAGAGCCTTGGAAGAAATGGATTACAAGCACTATGGGTAAGCATAGTCACCAAATGGTCATCCATCTGAAATCTTGCCATTTCCAAATAGAAAAAAAAAACTTACAGGATGAGTTGATCAACATAAGTGAGTTAAAAATGTTAATTTTTTTAACCGAGTATTACAAATGCTCTTAATCTTTCCTATTGACGTATAAATTTTCATCAGTATTCAAATCATTTGACTTTTATTCTAATTTGTATTCCATCTTTTGCACCTACTTTGTTTGGCAATATTTTAATCTCCCGAAAACAATGTTTAGATTGATTGATTGATTATGTGTTGTTTTACGTCCCGTTCGAGAATTTTTCACTCATATAGAGACTTCACCATATACCGGTGAAGGGCTTCAAATTTAGACCTTTACTCGGCAATCCGGGCCATTGAGATGTAAGGGTTCTTCATCGTGCCAACGCCTACCGTGACACGGGACCTCTGTTTTAAGGAACAGTTGCTACTTATTTTTTATTGACTTAGGTCAGTCGCGGCCGTGATTCGAACACACGACCTTCCGATCACGGAGCGAGCGCTCTACCAAATAAGCTAACGTGAGAGTACACATTCTTTTTAAAAAATATTTAAGACATCTCCAGGTGCAATGGAAACTTTCAGTAGAAAAAAAAATCAATGCTATCATAATTTGGAGTAAAATAGGCAGTGCACATGACGTAAATGAAGATCGCTTGAGTTCATGTAAGAAATGAATGATTAGGGGTGTTGTTTATCTATATTTATTAACAGGCTGGTAATCAAACGAATGTCATTGTCCTTGAATATCCCAACTCGACGTTTAAGCCTCAATTATTAGAGTCAAAAACTTCTACATGAAAATTGATTGATTGAATGATTGTAGGTTGATTTACGTCCCATTCGAGAATTTTTTTCACTCGTATAAAGACCTCACCATATACCGGTGAAGGGCTTTAAATTTTGACCTTTACTCAGCACTCAAGGCCATTGAGCAGTGAGGAATCTTTATCGTGCCAGCGCCTGGCGAAGGAACAGTTGCTACATGTACCTATTTTTATCGACTTAGGTCAGGCGCGGCCGAGATTCGAACTCACCGCCTTCCGAACACGGAGCGAGCGCTCTACCGACTGAGCTACCGTGACGGCCCATGAAAATGAATATTGTTAAAAATAATAATAATAATAAAATGTCTTCGATATATCTAAAGCTTGAATTGAAGGCCACAGCAAGAGCCTACTTTTCGTGTAGAATTTTTGAAAAAATTCTGCTTCATAGCAATCCCAAAATATGTCTGCTAATAACGGGGCGCAATTAGTACCTATGGAAATTCCGGCAGATTGTTGAAGACTTGATCTACATAGACTTTGTCAATCAGAAACTAAATCATCTTTTCATATCAACTTCGGAGTACTTGTGTGTACAATCCGAATGTTTTTTAACAGAATAGTTTTGAAAATGACCAATGACAATGATCCATGTATTACAATTACCCTATTTGTGAAATGTTTCGCGCAAGGTCAAAATTAGAAAAAAACGTTCTGTCCTATTTAAGCGGTATCGTTTTTCTTGATAGGACAACATCAATACACTTCTAGGTGCTGTAATAATTAAAGTTTGATGAAGCACAGAAGTCTTTTTCTTCTTTTTAAGTAGAATCGTGCATTGCAGATTTTAATTTAATGCTTTTGTTTGGTGGTTTAACGTCCCCTCGAAAGTTTTTCACTTAAATGTCGACGTCAGCGCTTGCCAGTGTAAAGCTGCAAATGCATAGCTATACTCGGCATTTAATACCTTTTATCAGTGAGGAATCTTATTCGTGCCAAAACCAACTGCGACGGGGGACCTAGGTTTATACAGTGTTATCCGAAGACGGCGGTCTCCACGTCCTGCAGTGGGATTCGAACCCGTGACGTAAGGATTAACGCCTTACTTCGCGACTCCAGAGCAAACTCTCATCTGACAAACGCGCGCGACTAATGATATATGTATAAGACAGACTTGGAACTTTGATACACAATCATAACTAAATACGATGTACAAATCTAAGCGAGTTTGGGCAAGTAATTAGTGTAAATCTTCCCTAAGGTGAGTTGTCCTAAGGACACATTGTCTAGCATCAGGGTGCATGCACAGAGCGACTTTTCCCCTTAGCATCCTGTTTCATCCCCCTTATTTTCGTGGACTTAAGGGTCCACTCAAACATAGGGAAAATTATGGAGAGAACATATATGCATAACAGGGTAAACAGGTGTTATATACATGCGGCAGAGTTAACGTCCTCGTGCAAATCATCAAGATCAGCTACTTGCAGAGCATCCTAAACATGTTTCATATTTGTTGACAATGAAATCCAAAGGTTATACTTTACCCGTGCATTTGGGAAAAATGTGACATATTGTATCTAATGTTTTCTGCATGGTGCAGTGGTAGAGCGTCTGCTCTAGAGTCGCGGAGTAAGGAACTTATCCTTACGTCGCCTGTTCGAATCCCACTATGGGACGTGGAGACCGGTCCTTCGGATGAGACCGTATAAACCGAGGTCCCGTGTCGCAGTAGGTGCTGGCACGAAAAAGATCCCTCGCTGATCAATGGCCCTAAGTGCCGAGCATAGGTCAAAATTTGCAGCACTCCACCGGCAAGTGTTGGCGTCTCTATATGAGTGAAAAATTCTAGAGAGGGACGTTACACAACAAACAAACAAACATTATTGGGAATTGTGTAAAATTTAACCGTCTCTCTATAAACTCCAGACATAGATGTAATACGCATTGGAATAATGTAACATTACGGAATAAATAAACAATGCACAACCAGCTCCCAACACTTTTCACAATAGTAGGAATAATAGCTACACGTGTTTAAAAATTCAGAATTTATAGTGAAGAGGATATCATTGAAATTTTGACATTTTCGAGAGGCTGGACCTGTCATTTTAGCACGTTTCTGTACAAATGTGCCCCCTTTATGTGCTGTATATAAAGTGTGAACATTGTCAATTAAGTTTGACAAAAAAATGTGGATTAATATATTTCAGAATATGTCTCTTTTGGTTCGATTACGCTTGGTTCGTATTAAGTTTTATATTTGCATACACCGATAAAAGCTTGATCCACGCCTCAAGTACAGAGAAACTGCGTGTGAAACTAAGAAATGAAGTCATCTAAGTAAGTACAGCGAGATCAAGTTGGCTTTCATTCTAAATATGCTAAGTGCTATTATGGCAAGATAAAGTTGCATATCCATCAATCTTTACAATATTTATGAGAAACGAAAGTATTTGAAAGTGTTTAAAAAAGAACATATGGTTTTTATTCATCGAGATTCATTTGTATCGTTTGAACTATTCTCTTTAGAGAAGTGGACAGGCTTTCGCCTACATCCACTTCGCAAGCTTCATGTTTTGATTCCGGAAAACGTGTAAATCTCGAACCGGTGACGGTCTACACTTCAACTGACATTTCGTCTAAAATACGTCTGAATGTGCGTAATAGACGTGTTATATTAACAATTTTAACATAAATACACACAATTGTCACAAGATAACTGACCTTTAAGTATTGTTAATCCATTTTCACAAGTTCTCCATTAAGTAGTAAAGTTATTAAGTAGTTGTAATAGTGTTGGATTTGTTTAAAATAAAGTAACAGAACTTGCCAGAATATATTTTTTAACTTTTATTTAAATTTGTTATTCAAAACCTAGATCCACCCCTTAGTTCTCCCTTATCTGTACATACTTATATATATACCTAAGGGCATTGGTCAGGTGTTTTGGAAGTGGTTATTGTTATTTTGGTTTTTATTGGTTATTGATTTGAAAGGTCTGATTCTATTGGTTTTATTGACTGGGTTGGAGTTTTCCCGCTTTATTAAGACCATTCTTTGTTCAATGGTTGATCTGACCAGACTATATATATATATTCATAAAAGACATTCTTGACTTTGGACAGATTCCCATTTCTGGTAAGTTACTAATATTATTTCATATTTTAAATGTTCATCCTATAGTATGCAAAAGCCATTTCCATTTGCACTTACTAAAGTGAATGAATGAATTTGAGAGAAAGTTATTTTATGATGTATATTTATTATTGATTACAAGATCAATATTAAGTATTTAACAGAAGTAATTTGATGTTAATCAGATTATATGTTTTTATGATGATCAAAGATATATTTGATGATATTGTTCAAAGTGAGCAATTGATATATTTTTAAAGGGATAATATTTTTAAATAAATTGTATTAAATTACAGATCACCATTCATGTAGATACTTCTATATTAACAATTTGTGGGAAAGCCTATTCCCATCGAATGGTGAGATTTAGATTTATATGTTTTTAATCTTAAATATTTTTTATGAATATTATGGGAGTAATTAATATGTAAAGATTTATATATTCAAGAGTTATCTCCCTTTGATGACAGTGTAAATATTATAAATGATGATAATCTAATTATTATCTTCATGTGAAATAATGAACATTGTGTGTGATAATTATTTACATTATATTTATTGTTGTTTTTATGATATTTACAGGGCTTACACAATACAACACAATATATATAATCACTCCACTGTGCAATAAATCTGATGAACCCTGACAGGAGTGTTGTGTTATATACTTCCATAGTGATACCCCTGTTACATTTTGGCGCCCATGTAGGGACACAGTGGCTTTGAGTGTAGACTGGAGACGAGTGTATGGTGTGTGGTACGTTTACGGATCCATGGAGATCGTCAGGCCGTCAGTGACGCATAAACTTACCTGTGATGACTGTGTTTATCCACCCAAGTTACAAACTTTGATCCGCGCCTAACAAGTGACATTCTGAAGGATCATCAGTGACACCGGTGTAGTGCATTTGAGACTGCATGCAATATTTAATCTGTGATATTTATCTTTACCAGCTGGTGAGTTACATGCATGTTTATAAACTGTAGATTTTAGAACTTGGTGCACCGTAAGAGTTGAATATGTAAATATATATATTTTTTTCTTTGTAAAGAATTTAATATTCACGATCGATCAGTGGTGTAAATTTTTTTGAATAGGCCTACATTTAGCTAGCTAGTAATATTTTTATAGATCAAAGTTGATCATTGTCTGTCTGTTCTGTCCGTCATAACTGGGTTTGTTATCATTTTTTTGTTGTGCACATATTGGTATTAGAACTTTAAGATGTAAGAAGAACTACAGTGAGAGTGAGAGCATGGGTAAGTTGTGTAATTAACAGTGCACATATTTCCCTCATTCCATTCCCAGTGTTAATTAGTAGCTAATTGCTATATCTTTCATCTGACATTTTACAGACAAGACAGTAAGACTACAACCGTTGAATTTACTAGTTATATTGGTCGTATTCAAGTCAGTTGATCTGAGTTTGTCGTGATATTTTGTGAGGTCATTGTTGCTTCAGTGTTATCAGTGGTTTTGTAATTGTCTGGTAGTTAATCCCAAACACCCTATTACCCAAAATCCCATTACCTTTAAATTGTACATATTATTTATTGTTTACAGTAGTGTTTGTATAATTTCATTCGTATCAATTTAGATCGGGTTCGGTCATCTCCGCATTTTAGATCGAGTTCGGTTTTGTTTTGCGAATTCCGTTCGAGCTCGAAATCCGTTTCATTCATAAACCGGAAGTTTACAAAACGTGATTCGGTAATTCTTAATTTTTTGTTTTCAGCACTTTAATTTTGTTTTAAAACTTCAACAATAATCTTTGCATTCAGTTTTTGTGTTCTTGTGTTGTGATCTCAAAGATTCCTACGTCTCAGGTAAATATTTCTGCTTAAAACCTTGTGTTTATTTGATTATTTGCACTTCATTTCTTCAACATAAAATCAGCTGATTTTGATCGACAAGTAAGTTCATAGTGACAAAGTTATGTTTGTTTTCAGTATTGAAATTATTCGCTGATACTTTTGATTTGTTTTTGAATTGATTCACGCTTACCAAACTTGCTTATTACAGTGCAAAGAATTAAAAGTTATCTTTATTGCAGGTTGTAAATTGCATTTTGTGTTTCAGCCATAAGATAAAATATTTTGAGTGCATTTATTGACCGGAAGTGCAACACTTAGCGGAAGTGCATCCTACTTCCATTTTCTATTTATATTTTGACATTGTTTATACTTTCCCAAAGATTATTAGTTCATTTTGAACTACCCTCCTGGAATTATTTGCAATTTTATTTCACCATGAGATAAATTACAGGTACAAACAGTTGCTTTATTTTAAATATTGTGTATTATTCTGCAGCATTGTAAATATTGTGTACTATTATTTGTGTTACCATACAATTATTCAACAATCATGTCTGAAGAAGCAGCGATGACAAAGGAGGAAGTGAAGAACATGCTTATTGCCTGGAAGGCAATGAAGTTGAAGCCTAAGGCTGATACCCCACAGGACTTCATAGACTGGATGACAGATACATTTATTAAGGAAGAACCTACAGAGACAACTGAATCTCCAAGCACAACAGCTTCCAGTAACACAGCTCAACCTCCACCATCTTCTGGGAAACCTATGCCTTACACTCCGTTCCCACGGATATCGACACAGGACGAAAGACCATCTTTAAGCAATCGCTTAATGGTGGCTTAATGGTAGCTTAATGGTGGCTTATAGAAGTTAATTCCTTTAAGCTACCATTAAGCCACCATTAAGCTGCAGCTTCTAGGTGCTTAATGTCCAAACTTCATTAAGCTACCATTAAGCCACCTTTAAGCTGCAGCTTAATGGTGACTTAATGTCCATGACTTAATTAAACCACCTTAACGCATCCAGTATCAAGTCTTTAAACTAACTTGTTAAGTTTGAAGTTGTTTCAGTATCATTTCCACAAATACTTGTTCAATTCATAATTTTTTTTCTCGCTATTTCTAACATCTTTGTCAATGCGTATAAACTCGGGAACTGAGAACAGCTTCATCAAATGCCTTAAAATTTTCGCTCCCTAAAATCGGTTTGTTTGAATGCTTGTTTTAAAATTATTTTTATCCATAAATACATAATAATATATATATTAATTTAAAAAAAAATCACATATTTTTCTTTCGTGTTTGGAGAGCCACGTTCCACTGCCGAATTCATAGGAAATGTAATTAGAATCATTTTCTTCTGGAATATCTCTGTCTCTTAATTTTTCTTTGGGTAGAGAAGTTAGATTATATTGCCAATCTTTGAATTAATTCATGAATAATTTGAGTTAATTCGTGGTTAAGTGCCATTATTTTTTCCTTTCTTTTAAAATACTGCAGAAGTAAGAATTTATTTAAAATAATGCAGAAGTAAGAATTTATCAAAATATAGTCGGTCTTCAATGATTGTTATTTCAAAATCAATTTTCAGAAGAACAGCCGATCAGATTAAACAGGGTATCCGACCAGATTTATACACATTGAGAAGCGGGGTAAAATAATCAGTGTACAGTATATCGACTAGTTAGACAATAGACCTTAATTAGGTGTCCCCACCCGTCCCCGGTCAATTAACAGGAAACTATACACGGGAACGTACAGTGATAGATTTTGATGATCTATTTTTTACAAAACTTAAAATTTACGCAAGCATATAACAAATTAGAAATTATGATTGTACACAAAAAGACAATTATTTTGATACCCATAATGATATAAAAAGAATTAAAACTGAAGATATGTTACAAAAATATTTTATAACTTAATTGTTACGCAAAGATCGTCAAAAATCGTAAATATCCGCAGCATATTTATAAGAACTATAATCTGTTTTTTTTTTTTTTTTCCAATCGTTTTCTTTCGATGATATATTCCTTTTTAATAACAAAATTTTGTTATATCTGTGGAATTTCAATCTTTTCATGCTTATAAATCGGCGAATAACAGAACGAGGAATTCAGTTACTTAAAATCAAAAAGTTGTTTCACACCATCACACCGAACTCCGGTCCATGGTTAAGAAATATTAACGTAATATAAAACTTTATCAAAATTTCTTTTTTAAAATATATACATATATTTAAAAATAATTATTCGTATTATTGATTATTATTTACATTTGCAAATATTTTTCTTAGATGAACCTATTGAAGAGGAAATATGTTCAATTCTGTATGAACTTATTAGGGGGTCAGAGGTCATGGCGTGACCGAATCACACAGCAAGACGATATCTTGTCTACATATTTCTGTCACAGTGACACTGTTTCGGAACTTCTGAGCCGTTAAAGCGATGAAAAAGATAAAATTATTGAAACATATATTTTTTTTGTTCAACAAATGATAATTATATCTTTCTTGGGTGTGAAGAATGTTTATAATTAGCCTAAAATCACGCTTACCTTTTTAACCCGAAATTCCTTTGAAGGTATGTAAACTGAAGACGATATACCACCGCTTTTGACTTCATATATAAAGAACTCATACAATAATAGTAAGATTATTCTCAGTAGCGATCATTGTTTTTTCATTACGAACAGTTATTTCCTGAACTGGACGGCTTAACATCCATGTAAATATTCAAATGTTGGAGCGAGGCGAACTCTGAAGAACAAACAGCTTCTAGGTCATTGCGCGTCACAACATAGCAATACGGCGGGCCGTTTGTGTAATAAATGCAGTTCTACTCAGAATATTCGTCTCAAATGTAAATAAAAGTAATAAACAACAATGTTAAAAAGTTCACTGGGAAATGAACTTGGTTGGTACGTGATCAAATCTTCTGAGAAGCCCTTCGGGCTTCACAGGATTTGATCACGTGACCAACCAAGTTCATTTCCCAGAGAACTTTTTAACATTGTTGTTTATTTCTTAAATAAATATAAACATCAGAAAAAAAAATACATGTACGGTACCTGTAACCATTCCAAACAAGTTTTGTTAAAAATAAAGGTTTTATATTTCAGTGAAGTTTCAACAGCTGCGATAGCTCAGTAGTTAAAGCGTTCGCCCTCCAATCTGAAGGTCGTGGGATCGAACCCTGTCGGGACTTTTTTTTTTTTTTTTTTTTTTTTTATAAACATTATTTTCGCTGAATTAACAAATGTATAAACTCGACATTTATAATTTTTGTGAAGAAATCATTATAAAAATAATATTTAACCCTTAAAAGCAGTTTTATCGACTGCGTAATGGTGACTTAATGGTGGCTTAAAGGTTGTTTAATGGTAGCTTAATGGAGTTTGGACATTAAGCACCTATAAGTCTGGCTTAATGGTGGCTTAATGGTGACTTAATGATTTTCTAGAAGCTACCATTAAGCACCTATAAGCCACCATTAAGCTACCTTTAAGCATCCATTAAGGACTTTGAGATGGCTTAATGGTTACTTAATGGTGGTGTATTTATTACTTAAATGTAGCTTAAAGGTGCTTAATGGTGACTTAAAGACAACTTTTAAGCCACCATTAAGGACCTGTAAGCCACCATTAAGCCAAACTTAAAGGAAGTGTTTCATCTTGTGCGACTTTCTCAGGAGATAGTAAGAGTGATGTTACTTATGATGTTTGGAAGTATGAAGTGGAATGTCTCATCAATGAATCATATCATCCAGACACTATCCATCATGCCATTAGACGTTCGTTGAAGGGAGAAGCGAGTCGTGTGATGTGCATCTTGGACCAGGGGCATCTACTCAAAGTATCATCAAGAAACTGGATAGCATCTATGGTACTGTAGCTGAGAAAGAGGACATACTGTCCGAGTTCTATAGTGCTAGACAAAAGGATGATGAGGAATGTGCAAGATGGAGTTGCAGATTAGAGGACATTTTAAGCAAAGCCATACAAAAGGGACTTATTGCACAGTCACAGTCCAATGAGATGCTACGGGCAATGTTCTTCAAAGGATTAAGGCCATCACTGAAAGATATTTGTGGACATCTCTTTGACAAAACTCTCAACTTTGATGAGCTCAGATCAGCAGTGAGAAAAGTAGAGATGGAGCATCAACCTCAAATCAAAGAGAAGAAATCAGCAACTGCAAAAGCTGCAACACCTGCTGAACACTCTACTGATAGACTTGATGATCTTCAGGCAAAGATTAATCAACTGACCACTGCAATGCAAGGATTTAAGGATCGTAAGGATCGTCAGTACACTTACAACAGACGATTACCACAAACAATCAGTGCACCTAGACCATCCTATCAAAGAGGTAGACAAGATAGAGTTTATAGAGGAGGATACAAACAGAATCCTAGGATACCTCCACCTCAGGTCACACATGATGATGTGCAGGAACCTCAGAGATATAGGAGGAAGGAACCACCTACTTGCTATAGATATGGACAAGTCGGACACATTGCAATCGGATGCAGGGTAATGGTGGATCACAGACGCCAGGCTTTAAACTACAACAAGTCAACCCCTGGGGACGAGGAGTTGGCTCGAGGACCAAGAGTCCCAGAACGGAAATTATAGGAAAATCAAATGAGATTACAGTTGCCATCAACGACATTCAGTGTACTGCTCTTCTAGATACTGGTGCTACTGTATCTACTATAAGCCAGTCTTTTTATGATCAGTACCTTCAAGATGTAGAGTTACATCCTATTGAAGAGGCTATTAATATAGAATGTGCTGATGGACAACTGATGCCATATAGTGGTTATGTGTGTATCAACTTAACACCATTTGGTATTCCAACATTGGACAGACTCCAGGATTGTTTATTCCTTGTTGTTCCAAATAGCAACTACAATATGCATGTTCCTGTGCTTATTGGAACCAACATAATCCAGAGTCTTATAGATGTCACAAAGGAGGAATATGGATCTAGATTTCTTCAAGAAGCAGCTTTAACGACACCCTGGTACTTAGCCTTCCGCTGTATTGCTATTAGAGAGAAGGTATTAAGTAGGAATGGGTATTCACTAGGCTTAGTGAAAAGTGCAGAGACATCCAGAGTGATCATTCCTCCAAACAGCAACATTACCATTAATGGGTACATTGACAAGAAGATTCCTTACCACAGATGTATTGTTATGATGCATGAATCTAACAAATCCTGTATTCCAAGTGATGTTGACATTGAGGCAACTCTCCATCCTTATCTGTTTGAGGATCATCAGATAATGCCAGTAAACATCAACAACGTCACAACTAGAACCATCTCAGTTTCACCAAAGAGCATCATTTGTGAGATTCAGCCAGTAGAAATACAGGATACAGGACCAACATCTAGTGAATCTTCATCAGTGTCACCAGAATTAGAAGACATTATATCCAAAATTCACTTGCCAGAGGATATATCAGATGAAGAACAGCAAGCATTCAGAGAATTAGTGGAGTCATACCAGGATATATTTTCAACAGGTGCTACAGACATTGGAACAACAGACAAAGTGAAACACAGAATTGAACTTGCTGACTCAACACCATTTAAGCAAAAGTATCGACGAATTCCACCTGCTATGATAGATGAAGTCAGGTCACATATTAAAGAGTTGTTGGCAGCAGGAATTATTAGACCTTCACACTCACCTTTCTCCTCCAATGTTGTAATGGTCAGGAAGAGTGATGGATCTCTACGACTCTGCATAGATTATCGACAGTTGAACTCCAGAACTGTAAAAGACAACTATGCCTTGCCCAGAATTGAGGAGATACTGGACTCGCTATCAGGAAACACCTATTTCAGTGTTCTCGATATGAAATCAGGATACCACCAAATAGAAATCGAAGAGCGGCATAAAGAACGAACTGCATTTACTGTGGGCCCTCTTGGATTTTACGAATTCAATAAGATGAGTTTTGGCTTAGCTAACGCACCTGCAACTTACCAACGTTTACAAGAGCAATGCTTAGGTGATTTACATCTCAAAATTTGTTTTATATATTTAGATGACTTAATTATTTTTTCAAAATCTTTCAGGGAACATATTAACAGATTGCAGCAAGTATTCCAGCGTATCAGAGAATATGGGCTTAAACTTTCTCCCAAGAAGTGTTCACTCTTCAAGAAGAAAGTTAGATATGTCGAACACATTGTGTCTGAAGATGGGGTGGAGTCAGACCCAGACAAGTTGTCGAAAGTCAAAAACTGGCCAGTTCCAACAAATGCAGAGGAAGTTAGGCAATTTTTAGGCTTTGCGGGTTATTACCGTAAATTTATACAGGATTTTGCCAAAATTGCCAGACCATTAATTGACATTATGGCTGTTGGAAAGAAGTCTAGAGGGAAGCAGAAACCAGACCCAAAATGGAAATGGGAACAAGAACAACAGGAGGCATTTACTTTACTTAAGGATAAGCTTACTTCACCACCTGTTCTAGGTTATCCAGATTTCACCAAACCATTTAAGTTGCACACGGATGCTTGCCAGACAGGTCTTGGTGCAGTATTATATCAAGAACAGGAAGGAAAAGATAGAGTCATTGCTTACGCAAGCAGAGGATTGAGCAAGTCTGAGAAGAACTATCCAACTCACAAGCTTGAATTTTTGGCATTGAAGTGGGCGATTACTGAAAAATTTTCCGACTATCTACAAGGAAAGGAATTTACTGTCTACACTGACAACAACCCACTTACCTATGTTCTTAGTACTGCAAAATTAGATTCTACTGGACATCGTTGGATTTCTGCTTTGGCTTCCTTCAACTTCAAACTTTTATACAGACCGGGAAAATCAAACACAGATGCGGATAGACTTTCCAGACTCGACAACACAGAAACCATTGACAGCGACTCTATTAAAGCTATATGCCAAATTGGACAGCCATATGCAGAGACTTTACCCATAGATGATGCTATTTGCCAGCTTATGCAGCCAAGTTTAGAAATAGCAGATCATCTGGACATATCAGCTATTCAAGATAAGGACCCTATTGTTTCTTTCTGGAAAACCCAAGTGGAATTAGGAACCAGACCAGATAGGGATTCTTTGAACACTGAAAATGACTTGATTTTCTACAGAAATTTTTCCAAATTCAAAGTCAAAGAAAACATCCTATTGAGAGAAGTGAAAACAGAAGATAGCACCATCCATCAATCTGTCATTCCCATGTCAACCATTCCAACTGTATTACATCACCTGCACAATAAGATGGGACATTTGGGCAGAGACAAGACTATTTCATTAGTGCGACGACGATTTTATTGGCCAAAGATGCAGAAAGATATCATCGATTGGATTGATTGTTGTGAAAGATGTATAAGGACTAAGACAAGTGACCAGAGAGCTGAATTAGTTAACATCCAAACATCCCAGCCACTGGAACTTGTATGCATGGATTTCCTAACATTAGAACCAGCAAAGGGAGGAGTACAAAACATCTTAGTCATTACAGACCATTTTACCCATTTCGCTGTGGCAATACCAACTAGAAATCAGACAACCAAAACAACTGCGGAAGCTATCTTCAATCATTTCATTTTGCATTACGGAATTCCAGAAAAACTACATTCGGATCAAGGAACAAATTTCTGCAGCAACATCATTAAAGAATTATGTACTCTTTTAGGAATTTCCAAATCAAGAACAACCCCCTACCATCCGATGGGTAATGGTATAACAGAACGCTTTAACAGAACTCTTCTTTCCATGCTGAGAACTTTAGAAAACTCTCAAAAGCCTGATTGGAAAAGTCACATCAATTCCTTGGTTCACGCATACAATGCCACAACAAATGATTCAACAGGATTCTCGCCATTTTACTTAATGTTTGGGAGAGAGCCTAAATTACCGGTTGATATCATCTTTGGATTTCCTCAGCAGTCAGATGAAGAAAAATGCAATACTAAATATATCAACAGATTGAAAGAACGACTACAAGATGCATATAAACTAGCTAATACAGCAATAAAGCATTCCCAACAAAGGCAGAAGGAAAACTACAACTTAAGGGCAAGAGCGGCTACTGTACAGGTCGGAGACAGAGTATTGGTGAAAATTGTATCGTATGATGGAAAGCATAAGATCGCTGATAAGTGGGAAGATGAGCCTTATGTAGTCGTTGCTCAATCTAATAAAGACATACCTGTTTACAAAGTTCAACGAGAGGACGGTGAAGGAAGATGTAAAGTTCTACATAGAAATTTATTGCTTCCAATAGGTTCTAAATTACAGAAGTCTACACCTCCTCCATCAAAACCACCAAGATATAGAAAGAAGGCAACAAGAAGAGAATTTCCAATAGAAACAATAATTTCTAATGAGAATTTATCAGATTCAGATAGCGAATTTTCTTTTATAGGTTACCCTATAAAGCAATCAGAAAATTCACACCAAGGAATTCCCAGTCAAGATGGTGACGACCATTCTTTGACTGAGGAATCTTCAGTTATGGATTCTGGAGAGGACGCTCTCCACCAGGATGAGCCTGGGAACCATGCTGAAGAGGATGAAGAGCATAATGATGATGTTGATGACGTTGACGATGATATTGATGATGATATGCCTTCGCATGCTGATGATACTGTTCATCAGGAGCAAGAGCCTTCAACACAAGATACCCAAGTACCAGTACCAGCACCAAGGAGATCAACTAGAAACAAAAGTAAACCACCTTGGACAAAGGACTTTGTGATGATGAGCCAGACACAGCCAGACTGGTTACAGAGAGCCAATTTTATCAAGAGTTTGATGGAACAAGGAACTTTAGAGAGTGTTGACTCCAGTGTTTGCCAGTTAGCCTTGTTAAACCTTGTGTCTGCATCATCTAAATAATGTTTTAATTGTATATTATGTATTTTTATGCTTTATATTTCAGGATTATAGTTTCCCATTTGAATGACGTGGACGTCATTCCGCGACCGGGGGGAGATTGTAATAGTGTTGGATTTGGTTAAAATAAAGTAACAGAACTTGCCAGAATATATTTTTTAACTTTTATTTAAATTTGTTATTCAAAACCTAGATCCACCCCTTAGTTCTCCCTTATCTGTACATACTTATATATATACTTAAGGGCATTGGTCAGGTGTTTTGGAAGTGGTTATTGTTATTTTGGTTTTTATTGGTTATTGATTTGAAAGGTCTGATTCTATTGGTTTTATTGACTGGGTTGGAGTTTTCCCGCTTTATTAAGACCATTCTTTGTTCAATGGTTGATCTGACCAGACTATATATATATATTCATAAAAGACATTCTTGACTTTGGACAGATTCCCATTTCTGGTAAGTTACTAATATTATTTCATATTTTAAATGTTCATCCTATAGTATGCAAAAGCCATTTCCATTTGCACTTACTAAAGTGAATGAATGAATTTGAGAGAAAGTTATTTTATGATGTATATTTATTATTGATTACAAGATCAATATTAAGTATTTAACAGAAGTAATTTGATGTTAATCAGATTATATGTTTTTATGATGATCAAAGATATATTTGATGATATTGTTCAAAGTGAGCAATTGATATATTTTTAAAGGGATAATATTTTTAAATACATTGTATTAAATTACAGATCACCATTCATGTAGATACTTCTATATTAACAATTTGTGGGAAAGCCTATTCCCATAGAATGGTGAGATTTAGATTTATATGTTTTTAATCTTAAATATTTTTTATGAATATTATGGGAGTAATTAATATGTAAAGATTTATATATTCAAGAGTTATCTCCCTTTGATGACAGTGTAAATATTATAAATGATGATAATCTAATTATTATCTTCATGTGAAATAATGAATATTGTGTGTGATAATTATTTACATTATATTTATTGTTGTTTTTATGATATTTACAGGGCTTACACAATACAACACAATATATATAATCACTCCACTGTGCAATAAATCTGATGAACCCTGACAGGAGTGTTGTGTTATATACTTCCATAGTGATACCCCTGTTACATAGTTAAGTAAGTTTCCTCATTAAGTAGTAGATTTATAGATTTCTATAACTTTTTTTTCTATTTCAGTTTTACATTTTTAAAAAAATAAAGTCTTACCAGAATCTGAACCACCGACACTAATAGTAAACAAACATTGCTAATTAGTGAAGTGGGATGTGACGAGTACTTCCGTTCTTACAACTGTTAAAACTTATTCGGACAGTCGATCGTGAGCACTACATTAATATCGTTTTCAATAAAATATCAAATATTCGTCACATTCGATGTGCCGCCTATTAATACAATACTGCCTGGCTTTCTGGTTGACTGCCTCTTCAAGTCAAAAGTAAACGGTATTTTAGGGATTTAATAATTATTTCATTGTTAAGATATTCAGCTATGTTTCTAACTGTAACTTGGCGATCTTTCATAACAAATTGCTCAACTAAGGACACATCTCTTTCCCAGTTTGCTTTCACTGGGTAAGAGAACAAACGTTATTTTTAACCATCTAGCTTTCTTCACTAAAACAATCAAACCAATTAATGATTAAACTTCTGGCAAGTCTTTTGTCTTCATAAACCTTGTACAAATTATCATATGCTACTGCCAAGGAATTTCTAAGATATACGTTAAACTTTAAAGCCGTTCGTTGCACGAATACGACTAAGTCAACCATTTTTTGTCACAAGTCACCTACATATTGACGTTATTTTTACATTGTGACGTCACAAACATGGAGCAAAAATCACCTAACACCTGCTATCTATAGAACATGTGTATGACTATATGTGTGTCAAATTTCATTTTGATATGAATTGTGGTTTTGTAAATATAGAGATAGTTCGCGAACTTTTTGATCACCCCTCGTAATTACAAGCTACTATAATCGCCCGCTTGGCGCAGTGGTTAGAGAGTCTGCTCTAGAAACGCGGAGTAAGGAGTTGATCCTTACATCGCTGGTTCGAATCCCACTGTGGAGACCGGTCCTTCTGATGAGTCCGTATAAACCGAGGTCCCGTGTCGCAGTAGGTGCTGGCACGAAAAAGATCCCTCATTGCTCAATGGCCTTAAGTGCCGAGTATAGGTCAAAATTTGCAGCTCTCCACCGGCAAGTGGTGGCGTCTCCATATGAGTGAAAAATTCTCGAGAGGGACGTTAAACAACATACAAACAAGCAAACAAAACAAGCTACAATAATAGTTTGATCCACGCCTCAAGTACATAGAAACTGCGTGTCAAACTAATCAGTGACGTCATCTCACTACAGCGATATCAAGGTGGCTTTAATTCTGCATTCAAATAGTGTTATTATTGCGAGAGAAGATACACATCGAATTATGTTCCTATAATTTATGAGGAAAAAAAACTGTATTTGAATGTGTATGAAAAAGAACATTCGTAATTATTCGACGAGATTCATTGTGTAGTTTTAACGTGACGTCATAATCGTTTTCCCGAATCTCTGCATAGGCTGATGTAAGTAAGGGAGTCTTTAACCTAACTGCAAAGGACTGCCCCTGCTCTCTGGCCATTTGATATGAGAATTCAAAATATGAAATAGCCTCTTATTGTGATGAAGGAATCCATTGTCAGGGTTAGGTGTAAGGCTTTCCGAATGTCATCTTCTTTTTTGCAACAAAGTCGGGCTTCAGAAAATTACTTGCATCTTCAGGGCTTATGAGATTATGTGTAAAAAGAAATTTAATGAAAACATATATCTTTCAATGTCACAAAGGAACTTATTTTATATGCATACATTTTCATTTAATTTTTAAGAAACACTCACGAAGCGTATCAGCTTCCACTTGCGTTTTTCTTTGCTTTGTGAAATCTTTTTCCGAAGACCTTTCTTGGCATCCTTGAGCATTTGAATCATCTTTAAGAGATGCTCTGTCTTTTTCTCTGTAGGAAAGTAGGAATTTATACAAAAGGCTACGAAATTTCCAAGACTGGTCAAATATGATTTCACTTTACTAGCCTGTCGTATACGCATGGAATAGTTGAACCATTCCTCAAAATATTTACCGTACTTCATTTAGCAAGTCCCTCACGAAGAAGGTTGGCGTTTTACTCATGGCTTTCGAGATCAAAAATACGTGCGTTATTATTTGATGAGCCGATTTCTCGTCTCTATTTGACATTTGCCCCTGAAGCCAAGCTTTGAATATGGCTAGGAAAGGAACTTAAATGTAAAGAAAATGGGGTTCCGATTATCTGATGGCAAAATCAAATTTACGAAATAATAATTTCATTATCGCTACTCGATGGACTCCAAAACATACAAAGGATGATTTTGTTTTTATGAGATCAACAAACTAGCTAAGAAGTAAAATTCTTAAGCATGGCTTACCATCCACGCATGTTGCATATTTCTCACCTGAATTTTTCTAGTACAGGACGGTGTCTTCAGAGCCACTAAATGCAATGATAGATTTCTTACAAAACGCAATGAAAGAAATGAAAATGTAATTTAGAAAAAAGAAAGAATTGAAATAAAGGGTAATTAAATTTAAGTCTCTTAATATTAATATAGTGTAGCAATTATAAATTAGCACTACCATATTTTTGAAAGTTTGTTTTGTTTTGTTTTTAAAGGACATCAACCTACTGCTAGGTGATTTTCTACTGTTTCCAATTTTTTCCTACAAATGACATTAATCATCTGGTCAAAATTAATTTTATTGATAAAATGTTAAGCAAAAAGTTTTGAAAAACATTGAGATATTAAAGATACCAACCCATAAACATTAGCTTCCCTCTCTGGTGACTGCTTGTTCCTAAAAAAAAAAGGAAGCAAATCACAATATCCAAGGAGTCCTAAGTAGATCGAGATTCGTTGAAATAAGTTCATATCATTATTAGATATTTAATAGAAGTAGGTTCATATGAACTCTGATCCACCTCTAAATCACCCCTTAAAGATTCAGCGGGCGAGGGTGGACATATTTCCTCTGTTTCGTCAACGTTGGATCTCCTTAAAAAGATTATTATTTGGCTCCAGCACGAATAAAATTTCTACTATAACGTCTCAAAAATATGAAAGTGATTACAAACCTTCCTCTTCAGTTGGGTCGGGTAAGGTCTCAAGCCGCAGAGGAGATAAAGACTCCTCACTACAATGAATCAGGCATCAAGCTATACATATATACATACATATATATATATATATATATATATATATATATATATATATATATATATATATATATATACTTGGTGCAAAGGTCAACAACCTGAGGGCTCTTAAAGCAGAGGTCCACGATACGCTATTTGTCTCTTATTTGGTGCATGCTCCGTAGTTGATCCCCAATTCTTGCAATTCTTTTGTCACATAATATACAGGTTCGCACGATGTATCCCCTTCCTTCACAGGTGTCTCAAAAACCTCCTGATTGTGAACTTGTCTCATGTGGCGCCGCATATGGACTACCCTTTTGTTACATACGAGACGAGCATGTTTGCTTCTTAGTCTTTTTACCCTTTTTGTCTTGGAGGAATTGGAGGCTGACGGTGTCTTCTTTTTTTCTCTTTTTCTTAAGGGGGGCTCTTCCACAGAGAAAAGACTCTCCGATTCTGTGCTACAAATGGCTGCATTTAATTCCTGTTAAGTTCCCCCTCCTTGGAGGAAATGTTCAAACATACAGAGTCAATTTTTCTCCCTTTAGGCAGTGACACAACTTTTGGTTCCCTCTTACGTGCCTTAGTCGCTTTAAGGTTTTCAACTGTTTGGGACTGGTTTTCCAACCATTCGTTTAGGCGATTGTCCCTCCATTTAATTAAAGAGAGGCTTGCGCTAGAGATTTCGCTGTTGATTTCTAGAAAACACAAATGCACAAACATAATTCATAAGGCAAATTCAAAGCAAATGTAAGATTTGTCAACCCTAAACTTTCCAACGGTATTTGGAAACTCAAAGATCGAGACATGGTAACGGGGGTAAATTAAAAACCTTTCTTTAGATCTTTTTAAGAAGAATAACATTCTCATTGGGTCCAGAACATTAACGTTTATAAAGCGTAAAATGGTAACTTGTGCGGGATTTCGTAACAGTATAGCGGGATTTGGTAAATTTGGTAACAAAGCAGGTTATGGTTACTTGGAAGATAAATGATAACTTCATTTCATTTGAAAACTTTCTGAAGGGGATAGTCAATTCTGAAGAGAATCAGAGATTCAATTTGAATGTTGTTATTGATACCTATTTTTTTTTTTATATTTTGCTACCTGTTTTTATCGACATAAGTCAGTCGAGGCCGTGATTCGAACACACGATCTTCCGATCACAGAGACAGCGCTTTACCGATGAGCTACCGTGAAGGTATCGACAACTTAGATTGATTGATTGATTGTTGTACGCCCCGTTCAAGATTTTTTCACTTATATAGAGACGTCATCATAAACCGGTGAAGGGCTTCAAATTTAGACCTTTACTCGGCACTCAGGGCCATTACGCAGTGAGGGTTCTTTATCGTGTCAACGCTTACAGTGACACGGGGCCTCGGTTTTTAAGGTCTCATCCGAATGATCCGCAACTTTCACTTCAAAGTGCCGAGCGCTTGGCGAAGGAACATTTGCTACCTATTCTTTATTGACTTAGGTCAGTCGCGGCCGAGATTCGAACTCACTAGCAAGCGTCTACCGACTGAGCTACCGTGACGGTTTTTGAAATCACAAAGACAATTCAGCATTTAGTAGGATTAAAGGGAAGTCATCCCCGCTAATGTGAAGGCATCTACAATGCTGAATATCACATTGCAACATCTGATGTTGAGGGACATTATCAAACAGTGTTTCGTAATAGCATTTACAATCACATCAGTGACATAATAATGTACACTACCTAAATCTGAACTTGAGCAATCCAAAGGTACTTTTCACCACATTTCTGGTTTGCGGAATCTGTCAATCCAAATTTTATAATATAAATGGATAGAGTTTCAAAAATGA
Source organism: Saccostrea echinata (assembly GCF_033153115.1). NCBI lineage: Eukaryota > Metazoa > Mollusca > Bivalvia > Ostreida > Ostreidae > Saccostrea > Saccostrea echinata. The sequence continues at coordinate 652,063 of NW_026889810.1, forward strand.
TATAATCTTAAAAAATGGCAAAACAATAAAATTTGTGTACATATGAGGTATACCTCATGTCTGCGTCCACCACTCCCTGTATGTTCAGTGCATGAAAGTTCTTCCTAGAAACATACATATGCTCTTCATCACTAGTCATACCCTTAATATGAATTAGAGTTTCGTCAATGGCCTCCACAATGTTGGGCAATCGGGCGATGCTGTAAAACTTTTTCTTAATCTGTCCTAGTTTGTAGACTTTGGGAACTTTACGTTGTCTAGGTGATCAGAAAGTACTCGGCACACCGTTGGTAATAGGACGGAGACTGATGACTTCGAAATCCCACGGATGCCTCCTACTATGGAGAAGAAGTCAGCTTTTGCAGGAAACAATAAAGTACTTAATACGTGAGGTTTGAAAGAAAAATTATGTCAATTTCGATCAAACTTGCCACAGAACAAACTTGGATGAAGGGGAGATAATTTTAAAAATAGTAACATTCTTGTGGGGTAATAGATGAAGTAATTTGTTATGGGAAGCATAAATTTAAGTCAGTCTGTCATAAAACCTTATTAGATTATTAGGTAAAGAATTGGTATACAAGTCAGTAAAGCTATACTGATGACAAATTAAGCACATATGTGTAACTCGGAACAAAATTAGGGTTATGAGAATTATATATCAGTAGTTAAAAATTTGGAGCAGAGAAAATCTCTATGTAAATTAAGAATTTCCTGTCACGGGGTGCAAATAAAAGTGGGAAGATTTACTAACATCCCTAGAAAAGATCGATATGCTATAGAAGTATAGATGATGAAACTCATTTTTGGATAACATTTAAAAATATGACCATAAAACAAAAGAAATATTTCCGTTAATTAATAGTAAATTTCCAAATTTCTCAGCTTTAGATAATGAACAAAAACTTTTTTGGTTACTCAATACTGAAGACATGGCAACTCTTAATTTTGTTGGCAAATTTATAAATGATAACATGTTATAGTAGTCATAGACTTTAATATTTTATATTCCTTTTAACTGAAATAGCACAAAAGTATTGTTGAAATGAGCAGTGTTATTTACTAATTGTCATACTATTCATTGGTATATCTTTTCCTTATCATTGTTATAATTTCATAATTTTCTGTTCTGGGCTCTAAATTAGAAATAAATAAATGCTCTTTTCTATAAAAATCATATCCAGAACCACTTGACTCGGGAAAAAAAAAAACAAGAAATTGTCAGGTAGTACAGATTTAAGTTGTTCAGATGAGGTTGTGACAAAAAATTGTCTGAAACCCCTAATTTATTTGTCCTTCCCTATTGTAAGTGTCCACAAAACCACTACTCGTATGATAATTATTAAATGCTTTTACTGACACCCCCCCCCCCCCTTAAGATGTTGCCTTCTTCCGGATGATAAAAGATAAAAAGTCAAGTATTGAATCAACATTAAAGTCATTTTTAGGATATTTTAGTTTTTGAAAAAATAACACTTGTCATTAAACCTTGTTTAAAAAAACACCTACACTAAATAACGTACGTATAAGTACATGTATATATAAGAAGACGCACCAATAGCTATAAATGTATCTACTAGAAAACGATGGGATTTATATATTCCCTAATGTTAATCGACATAAGGTTATTTTATTTATTTATTTTTTTTTTTTTTTTGATTTGCTTTACATTTATTCCTTGATGTTGATGCATGTATGTGATCGTACTATATCTATGTTGTACTTTTGCCGGAATTTTGTTTTCTTGACCTAACGATTTTTCCTTTAGAAACTCCCGTTGTCACAGGATGTGGCATCCAAACATGCAATGGATGCTTTCAGTTTCAATGTTGATAAATATTACCTGCAGCTGAGTAGGGATGACGTGGGACATTTTCGTAGAGGATCGTATTTGTTCGTCCACACCATCAATCAAACTAACAATGATCCTCCGCGGAAAACGGTATCTGGAATTTAGAATTTAGATCTGTGTCATTTAGCGAGTCCAGTGGCTGACTCCTGTCGCGAAAAACACGCTGGCGTTTTAAAGAACGCTGCATATGTCGTCATTTTTGATAATGCTACGTGCTTTTCGACGGCTGCTGGAGGGCACACGTAGATTTTGACATAAATCTAAGCCAGATCGTAAGGTACGACCTTTAGTAAAAGGCAAAATCGACATAAGTTATGGTTACGTCTACATTTACGTTTTGACTTACGGCCATTAGTAAAACTTGACACAGAGTCATACATCTGTTGTGGCAGAGGGTTGGACAGAAGCTTGTTTGAATTGTTGTGTTGGACTTTGAGGGCATCCTGGTTTGGATTGCTTGGATGAGGCTGGTGATGTATTTTATGTATTTTTAGCTCCATAGTTTGTTGAAGTTAATTCATAACATCGCACACAACTACCATGCATTTACAAGCACCATTTGAAAGAATCTAGTCATTCATTTGAATGAACATTTCAGCTGTTGATCATTTTGTACGCAGGTCATCAATTGTTTGTGGAAATTGAGGCATCACAGTATGCCGCACGGCTAGTTTCAGACCTTTCATAATCATAGTTGTCAAACGTCCTCAAGCAGAGTTGAATCTACAGAAAGTTTTATTATCCTGGTTTTGTACTTTTAAACACTTTCGATTTCGTTCTGAATAATGTCCACTAGGCCAAGGCTAAATGAATATGTGGCCGAAAACGATTGAAAATGCATTCTTCAGGTTTTCTAATGAAGGTGTAATGTCTGGAGGTGAGGTGAAATAGCAATCCCTGGCGGCATCTTTTAGGTGGAACGATAGGTAGCTGGCAATATTCTGTAATGAAACATTCATCAGAGAAACAAATGAGCTGTGTCCAAAACTGGATGGCATATGTTTTCCTTCATATTTTTCCAAAGTAATATTTGCCCGGAATATGAACTGTATCGATAACTCGTGTCTGATATGCAGCTGGTGCAGTGTGGGTTGAGCCATCATTGGTTGTACTGTTGGAGGTGCTCAGTGGCTGTCACATTTACTGTATATTTGCTTTTAACTAAATTTGTATCATTCAGTTATTCTGTAGGGGACCTACATATCATTTATTGGACATTCTAGGAGTTATAAGTCTACACTTGGTCAGCCGGCAACGGTGGCACCATATTAGAGGCATCAGACTCGATGATGGGTAGCGTTGGTGGCTGTAGCTGAAACTCTTTTATTACTCTGAGATTAGGATTCGAAGGTAGTTGAAACTATTTTTTTTCTATAGGGGCTCATCTTGAGACATGACACTTGTGTTTTTATAAATAAGTAATCGGCTTTCTTGACCACAAAGAAAATGTACACTTCAAAAGAAAATCAATGAATTGATAATTCCATCTGTTGACACCGAGGTTAAAAAAAATCCACAGATGTAAAATATTTTAAGTAAAACAAAAAAATATATAACATATTTCGTTTACTTTAAATATTATTCGTTGATTTAAAATGATCAATATATAATTAAATATTAAAAATGTATTTGCATCTTCATTAAAATCACAGTTTTATATGCAAATGAATAAAAAAGGTAACAATGCAAAAACCTTCAAAGGTTGTCAGAGTATTGCACTAGTATTCAATTATGGAGACGGATTCAAACAAAACATATTTTCAGTGTTCTATTAGATAAATATGGATTATAGCTTACCCCAGGTAAACAACATATGATTATTCACCACAGAGATTCAGAAAGTTTGGCATGTGGATGGTGATCAATCTTAACAGTTTTTGTTCTTCAAATGCTCATATCTTCAAAGGCAGTAGCGTAGCTTTCCAAACTAACGGAAAAGGATCTCAGCATTTTCTGATGATCTCCAACTATCTCCATCTATGCAAGAAGGTTGCAGCTTTTAAAATAAATCGCTCATCAATTAATTACATACTTTTGACTTTCTGGGCCGATGAATCTTTTAGATGATTTTGCAAGTTTCTCACAGATTGATTGATTGTATGTTGTTTTGCGTCCCATTCGAGAATTTTTCACTCATATAGAGACGTCACCATATACCGGTGAAGGGCTTCAAATTTTGGTCTGTACTCGGCACTCGGGGCCATTGTGCAGTGAGAGATCTTTATCGTGCCAACGCCTGCCGTGACGCGGGGCCTCGGTTTTTAAGGTCTCATCCGTATGATCCGCAACTCTCACTTCAAAGTGCCGAGCGCATGGCGAAGGAACAGTTGCTACCCATTTTTATCGACTTGGGTCTCTCGCGGCCGAGATTTGAACTCACGACCTCCCGATCACGGAGCGAGCGCTCTACCGACTGACCTACCGTGAACGGTAGTTTCTCACAGAGACGCGTGGTGACTTTGCTTTAGTTATAACAGAATATATATAAATTTTGCCTCCCAGGTTAAAGTGTACAGACAACCTTTTACATGTTTTTATATATGTTTGTATTCCTATCAACCACGTCTGATAATCCTGTTTCTTTTAGTAGTGGAAAAAAGAGTCGGTCAATTCTTTCATCAATGGCTGCGGCTGTAAGTAGGCAATCTGAAAGTGAGGTTCTACCAAATACGCTTTTTTGGGTCACTTAGGTGGACGAATCACCCTTTCCTCAAATCAATCTTGCGCAGAACAGTCCGCTTATTTTCACTTTTTAATTGTTTTACATTTAAAGATACATAGCGGGTTCCAGTAAATGTTCAACCAAGACTCTATCTTTACTCCTCACTAAGATATTAACAGTGATGAAGGAGAAACTTCAAGAGTACTATGCAACAATATATTCGAGAAGTGGTGTAAATCAGATGTGGATACTTAAAAAAAAATTCCAAGGAACTTTTGGAAAATTTGAAATCACAAGATTTTACCAAATTCAACAGCTTAAAAACTTACGACTTTTCAAATTTGCACACAACTATTCCCCACGATAAATTAAAGTCCAGGCTTTTTGATATCATTGACAGCTGCTTTTTCAATAAAAATGGAAATCGTAAATATACTTACCTTGTCATTGGTCATTTGAAAAATTATTTTGTTAAAAAACATTCTGATTGTTCACACAAGCACTCTGAAGTTGACATTAAAAAGATGCTTGAGTTTCTGATTGACAATATCTATGTGGTTTTTGGAGACCAGGTCTTCCAACAATCTATTGGAATTCCCATGGGTACCAATTGCGCCCCGTTATTAGCAGACCTTTTTTTGTATTCATATGAAGCAGAATTTGTCCACAATCTTGTACGTGAAAAGAAGAAAACACTTGCTGTGGCCTTCAACTCGACATTTAGATATATCGACGACGTATTGTCAATTAACAATGGCTATTTCCATTCTTATGTCGATACGATATATCCTTGTGAACTTGAGATAAAAAATACCACAGAGTCTGACACATCTGTTTCATATTTGGATATTTTACTTGAAAAAGACGTTAATGGTAATCTAACAACCAAGCTTTATGATAAACGTGATGACTTTAACTTTTCAATCGTCAACTTCCCTTATTTATGCAGCAATATACCTTCATCACCTGCATACGGGGTATATATCTCTCAGTTGATTCGATACGCAAGAGCTTGCTCTACGTACGTACAATTTCTAAAACAAGGTAAATTATTGACAAATAAGTTGATGAAACAAGAATATCAGCTGTCTCGTTTAAAGTCATCATTTCGTAAGTTCTATGGTCGATACAATGACCTTGTCAGCAAATACAATTTATCATTGAGTCAAATGCTGACTGACGTTTTTCACACTAATTGTTAGGCCATTATTTACACACTGAATTGTCGACGGATTTTTCCGTTATTTCCCGATCATGACAAGGAGCACACGGCGGGTGTGACCGGTCGGCAGGGGATGCTCACTCCTCCATGGCACCTGATCCCACCTCTGATGTTTGGAGGTCCGTGTTTGCTCTGCTCCTATTTTGTATTGATTAATGGACTTTAGAGCTTGAATACTGTTCGTTATCTCCATATATTTCATTTAAGGAGGTCAGAAATCTTTGTCCTTCATCTCCGGTCCAGTGACCTAACCATTTCCTGAATTGTCTGACTGATGTTTTTGAAGACCAACAATTTCAACTGTATATTTTCAAGGATCCGGTAAAGAGTGTTCGACCTTCCTCCACCAGGAACGCGAACATTAATAATACATTTATTCCTAACTGTAGCAAAATTGCAACTTTCAACAGCTACTTTTGTCAATGGCCAACATAACACAGTAGTCACAAAAATAAAAGTTGATGTTAACATAGTTTGTGCGCAATTTGTATCCCTCTCAAATAATGTTAGTCATGCACTTTTCTACCATGAAATGACAATTCCTTAACAGTTTTTGTATAGTTTAAAAACACATATTTGAACATAGAGAAGACGAAGAAAAAAGACATACTAAAACTGAAGTAAATATGTATCTTCAGATGTTGGCATATTAAAAATGCAGTTTGAAACAAATGTTTATCAATTGATGCAAAGATACTAAGACATCAATTTGTCTTAAATTTGTACTGGTCGCCCGCGTAACTCTCGATTCCCGCCTACATTTTACACCCATTTAATTCAATACTAATATCAATTTTACCGTAAAATCTTTGTTGAATGCAAGAACAGTTCAATGGTAATTGACTGATAATTTTAATGCCAGTGTTAGTGTTAATTAGTTAATTACCCCTAATTCCAGCTCTTTAAATAAGAGGGGTAGACGATATTTTCGATTGAAATCGTGCTTTAAAGCATCAACACATTTTAAAATATTCTTGGATATGAATAAATGTTCCTTAAATCTTTTCTTATGTTTTACACATATAAAATTAAACATATTATTAATAAAATGCAATGTTTTAGTTGTAAAACCCTTTAAAATTGGTGAAAAAGTAAACATTTTTGTAGTTTCTTGTCTGTAAACATACGTTCCCCCCGTGAAACACAAAAACCTTTGGTATGAATTTGTGAAATGACAGTCCATATTACCTGTAAAAATATTTGTTTCACGGGGGGGGGGGGGGAAGATGTTTTAAAAATATTTTCCGTTTTCCGTTGATTTCTACAGTTAAAAACACAAGTTTTACCCAAATTATAGTTATTTCTCTTTGTTTTCCTAAAGAAGTAAAGTTTTATGAAAATTCATATAAATATCTACATAAATATGAAAAATTATTCAAATGTGTTCAATTTTGAAAACTGACTTGGAGGTAGGCGGGAGAACAATGCTATCGTTCGCAGTTCTTTGTACTGTGTTGAAGGTACCATATCTGTACAGAAAAACTGATTTTTAACAAAATGTTTCAGCTTATGTTTAAATTTACAACCAATAATTGCAATGCCTCTTCATCTCCAAGAAGTCAATGGGCCTTACAGGACAAAGACATACAGTTTTTAACTAAAGTGTCAAGTCTTGTAGCACTTCCTAATTGGCAAAACGTACTTTAGGTAATGAATTAAATGAACAATTTGAATAAACTTTCAGCAACTTTTTGCTTGAATCGAATGCCAGTCCAATTGACTCTAACCAGTAATAGTTTGTTAGATAATTTCGACCACTCAATAAACTCTACTATACATATTTCAATGGAGAAACTTTCAACCTTTTTCTCCTGATGAAAGATTGGCCCACTGATTGAAGAATGACATTTCTAGCACAATGCTCAAAGAATTGACAGAAGACTCCATATCATTTAATCCATGATTTATGATTCTTATCTTATCAATGAACTTTTATCAAATTATCTATCAAAATTGACCATGTTTTCAGTTAAAGTACTTTATAAATTATTTTTTTGGATATTGTACTTCAGATGCTCTTATTTCATTTCCGTCAAGGATAAAAGCAGTGAATATGCACATTTTACTGATAAATTTATTTGGGGGGGGGGGGGGTCAAAATGCACAGGTACTTGGGTCTTGGTTTATAAATATGTTTGTACCTTACTAATATGTAAATAATGTACTTTACTTTTTTACATATCAATAAGGTACATACATATTTATAAACCAAGACTCAATTACCTGTGTAAAATAAGCTTTTAACGCCCTATGAATAGGCTGAGTATTTGATACAAAAGACTTTTTTCAGAAAAAAAAATTAAATGTATTGATTAAAGCACAAAATTTTACATCTTTAACTGTTTTTGAACAATAAATTAGTCATTAATTTTCTCTTTACATGTAAGCAAGTTTATTACGAAGTACAAAATTGTACTTCGGGTTCGTTGCCACGATGCTCTCAGTAAGGAATATATACATTTTACCGATAATTTTATTTGGAAAACCTACTTTACATACATGTATATATATGTGAAATAGTCTTTCGATATATAAATATATTCACAACTTATAGTGTTACATGTATCAATGATTTACCATTATTTCAATGACCAATCACACAAAAGCTTTTTTTATGTTATGCAGTTGTAAGGGCCTCTTTTTTTTAACATCGGGCTCGATGCTATATGATGTTCTAGAAGCTTCCGTCAATATTAAGATCGGTGAATGACGCAAAGAATTTGCACATTTCCCTTTTTAATCGGTTATCACAGCTTATTTCTTTTATATCATTTAAATCAAGTTTTGATTGAATAATTCAGTGATTACGTTTTATGAAATAAATAAACGATTGCTTGTTGTCAGTTTCATTAAAAATGCCAGTAACGTAGATCCGCCAACCGGAAACGCCACCGTACTCACGTTTTTGCTATTTCATGGCTGTTTATAGAAAATAAAAGTAGACTTTTAATTTAATGTACGATACTTACTATGTGAGTGAAATCTAAATATAGTTTACGGACATCATCTTGTATCTAGTGTATTGTTAGAGGAGTAAGTAAGAACTCTGGTGCACCCGTTTCGGAGTTTATTTGCAAAATTTATTCATTTATAAGTATAGATTTCATCATACACTGATTATGACCTGTTTTTACATAATAACACCGCCCTTGTGTTCACCGAGTATGATCTTGCTGTACTAACAGATCGTGGATGACGTCACCGACTTGTCGCGCAGTTTAGGGAAACAGAGGAGTGGATCAATCTTTTTCATAATTTGTTAATGTTTACAAGAATGTTAAAACTTTTTTTTATTTCTTTTATATAAGATGGCAATTAAAGTTAAAAAATTGTCAAAAAATTATACAAGAACTGATTCTTTACACGTTTTGCACTTATATAAACGGAGACTATGACGTAGTTAAACAGAGTCATGTGACCATGTGTCCTTCATCCCCTTAAACTACTCTAAAAGGATTGATTCCCTCGTTATGTTACCTTTCCAGCATATGAGAAGCATGAAGTCAGATATTGAATAGCTTTTAGACCTAAGGCAGAGAACATCCTTTTTCCCTTAATTTAAGGAGTCTATTCGTAAATTTCTTTATTGTGTGATTTAAATCGCAAAACTTCTTTTAATTTCTTCATCAAAGCATGCATTTGCTCTGAACCCCCCCCCCCCCACACACACACACATAAATTGATGATTATAAACAAAACATGAGAATAATCTGAATGCAAGTGGTTTTCAGAAGGTCACATTACAATAATTTATCTTTGCAAAGTTACTGGAAAATGTTGAATAATTATTATCGATAGTCACTTCTTTACAGGGAGTCATTTCTGTGTATTAGATCTTAATATTATCGATAATAAAACTTCCATCTTAATTACTGCTTCTAACTAAAAGTAGTTGTTATTGTTCTTGTTTCATACATGTAATTAGTGCATTTTCAGCATTACGTACATTAAATATGCAATTCACTAGTATTCATCTTCAATCTTATGAAAAAAGTCTTAAAAGAAGCTTTACCTCTATTGCCATATCAGCTTTAATTGCCTTGGATGACTTTTCCCAATATTGCTGCATTCATGTCCTTTAGCAGGTTCATCATTAGCACTTTGACAAAATCTACACGTCTTGTCCATATTTGAATAAGCCAGGATTTTCCCTGTATTCATGCCAATCATACTTCCATGACACACACACACCCCCCAATGTGCAAAATATTTTGAAATATTTTTTATTTAATTCATATATTCCCAGTCGCGGTAGCCTAGTGGTAGGGCGTTCGCTTCGTGATCGTGAGGCCTGGTTTTGATTCTTGTTCGCCGCGTCACATCAAATCTTAGACGTAAACATTGGTTTTGACTGTTGCTCCGCTAAGCGCCCGGTATTAGCAGTGAAAGATCTCGGATCTTTCGGATGAGACTTTAAAATCGAGGTCCCGTGTCACGGTAGGCGTTGGCACGATAAAAAGCCCTCTCTGCTGAATGGCCCTGCGTGCCGAATATAGATCTTAACTTGAAGCCCTTCACAGGAATATGGTGACGTCTCTATATCAGTGAAATATTCTCGAATGGGACGTATGACACAATCATTCATTCATTTTTATATAGTTTGACAAATGAACTTATGAAGTCCAAAGTGACTTGCTTCCACAATGTTAAAAAACTTATTAAAAAAAATCATGTACTAGCCACTGAAAGGGTTGTTCAAGTTTGTTTTTTTAAATTTCTTTGGAATAAATTTTCCTTGCACAAAAGCAAGCCCTAGTGTCAAAATACTGTGTATTTAAAGTTTTCTTAAAGAAAAACATACCAACCGTATTTATCAAACATGTATGTGTGGCCTTGCGGCATCTGCGACATATTTAGTAAGTGTTCAAGAGTAAGAATTCCCGATTTCGTTTTAAATTCACGTTTCCATGCAAAAACAGCTGGTAATCAATGTTACTTAAATGTTTGAATAGTGAAAATGAGAGCATATTCGGTGTCTTATTACAAGCGCATTTAATCTTGTAAGTTGTTAAATGAATAAACAGTCAGTCAAGGTAATTCTTCCAAGTAACATAGATTATACAAGATAAATCCTCGACAGAACATAAATGTTAGTAGCTGCAGAACTGAGCTCTCTGTTTGAGAAAATTCGGACAGATAAAGCAGAGAGCTACAGACCCAAGCGTTGTAAAAACCTTCGATTTACGCCGCCGCTTTTTTGTCGCTCTCTTCGGCTATTATTTCTTGTATTTTATGCTTTCCCCCGCTTTAAGAATGGTATCAGATAATTTGCAATATATTTTACTCCTATTCTTAATACTTTAGTTACCTTTCAACGGTCCCAAACAGCCCTTTATGGTTTTGGAATGTCGATTTAAAAAATTCCCATTCCGTCGACGTCCATGTTGGTGTCATCCTAAAATATCACGCCCGAGTTTTATTTATCTTCTTTTTTAACAAAATACATATATTGTCTTCTTAATAGTCAATATATATGATATCTGAAATTTTTATCTACATTTTCTCGGCAAGTGTATGTTCTTTGAAAGTCTTTTTTTTTTCTCACGACCCCCAACATGGACGTCGACGGATTGGGAATTTTTTAAATCGACTTTCCAAAACCATAAAGGGCTGTTTGGGACCGTTGAAAGGTAAATAAAGTATTAAGAATAGGAGTAACATATATTGCAAATTATCTGATACCATTCTTAAAGCGGGGGAAAGCTTAAAATAAAAGGAAATAATAACCGAAGAGAGCGACAAAAAAGCGGCGGCGTAAATCGAAGGTTTTTACAACGCTTGGATCTGTAGCTCTCTGCTTTATCTGTCCGAATTTTCTCAAGCATAGAGCTACAGTTCTGCAGCTAAAATGTTAGGTGCCCCAATTCCTTTTCTACAAAAAATTCGGTATAATCCCAATATTTTAGATGTTAGTCGCCGTGGCGAAACGGATAAGGTAATTGGGCCATCAAGAATTGGAAAGAACAAAAAAGGGAGAAAATAACGAATAGTGATCATCTCTAAAAATCTAAAAATAATACAAATTTGTGAACAGGGCATAAAACCCGGACCCCCGGAAATTCCAGAGGTGGGATCAGGTGCCTAGGAGGAGTAAGCATCCCGGTCACACGCACCCGAGAGCTTTATGTATTGATCAGGTAGAAGGAACATTTCGTAGTCAAATTTAGTATAAAACAAAGGCCTAACAATTGATATGAAACATGTCGGCCAAAATGATAGGTTATATTTGTTAACAAGGACATTATAACGACAATAGAATTTACGAAATGCTGTTTTTTAACTAGATTGTTGAAATCCTTGGAATATCAACTTATCTGTCAAAAGCCTGTCTTGACTTAAAACTGATAGTACTCGGAGCATGCTCGTGAGAATTGAATAAAGTTGGAGACGTAAACACCATATACAGGTGATTACCGGAATATTACCACATAAATAAGGAAAGTTGACGATGGAAAAGCAAAAGTCCTCTCATTTGTCATATAAGTTATTTGACAGTAAAACTTCCAAATATGAAACAGATGTGACAGACTCTGTTGTTGTTTTTTTTAATTTCGAGGAACTACGTTGGACTCCGGTTATTGCAAAACACTTTTTTCACGGTTCACCTTTTATTCATTTTTTCATTCGAAAATAAATGAATTTAATAACATTATATAAAGAAAAATGGAAATAAAGAGTTAAAAAAATAAACAGATTTTGAAGAAAAAAGATACAAAAGAAAGATAACTGATTTATTGATTGATTGTATGTTGTTTAATGTCCCATTCGAGAATTTTTCACTCATAGAGAGAGGTCACCATATACCGATGAAGGGCTTCAAATTTTGACCTTTACTCGGCACTCAGGGCCATTGAGCAGTGAGGGATCTTTATCGTGCCAACGCCTGCCTTGACACGGGGCCTCAGTTTTTAAGGTCTCATCCGAAGGATCTGCAACTTTCACTTCAAAGTGCCGAGCCCATGGCGAAGGAACAGTTGCTACCCATTTTTTATCGACTTAGGTCAGTCGCGGCCGAGATTCGAACTCACGACCTCCCGATCACGGAGCGAGCGCTTAAAGATAACTGAAAGGCCAGTGAAAATGTATCTGCCAATTGTTCGACGGAATGGTAACTGAGAGGTCATGGAAAAATCACTGACACACCCGTCCACTGAATAGAGTAATTTCATCATATGAATTTAAAAAGTAGGCAAGCAAGTACATGGATGAGGACTTTCTTTAAACATAAAACCTTCACAGATGTTGAATAATGGAAACAGAAACGCCACTGTCTAGGTTGTTGGATATGCCAGGGCAACATGGAATAATCTGCATAACAGGCTGATCCAGTAAAAACATTTCAAAGTAGAATTTGATCATCTTTGATTTTTATTCTCTTGTAAGTTTGAGAAAGGGGTAGGTGATATATAGCAACCTGCTTTGTGTAGGTAAGTGCGTGCGTAACGGAAGTAAAAATTTACATCGGGATCGATGTCATTTGCTGTCTCTCTTTCGAGAGAAAACTCCGCTTTGCAGTGCGCTTTTTCTTTCTTGATTCATTTTTTTTAATATGAAAGAAAAGTGATGGTTAGAGCAAGAGACCAATAAGTGTTGATCATCATTGAAATAAAGTCAAAACTCATTTTCTCGAACGACATGGCACCGGGAAAAGACTCGAGATTTCTAGGGATTGGAGATATCAAGGATAAAATAGTAAAGAAATATGTGGTTTGGACTTTCAAATCGCTTTGACATATCCATGGTATTCCAGATGCCGGTGTTCGAGATGCTGAATTTCAACCGCATATGAAATAAATACTTTTCCAAATATATGCTTATAACTGATTAGCTACAAATAATATTTGCCTTCCACCTATGGATGCTTAATGGCAAGTTCGGTTGAATATGGCCCAGTGGTTCAAAAGAAGACGTATAAAATACGTGTAAAAAAAAAAATGACAACGTACAACCCTGCCCAAGACCAGAATGCTTAGGCAAAATGGTCCAGATGTTCAAATATCTGGTAGAAATACGCTTACTTATATCATTAAAACTTTTACTCAGTTCGCTTCCGATATGCCCAGAAGCAGAGAAGAATTTCACAGGTACAATGCATTTTCACTATAGATTCAACAAAGCCTTACCCCAACACCAGAATCCAAGACCAAGTGTCAAGAAATTTACAAATTTGGAAGAGTTACCCTCATCATCATAACTATGGACTTCAAAGAATTAACACTTTCCACTATATTACCCCCCCCCCCCTCCCCTTCGTTATGCCAGAACCCCTGACCCTAGGACCACAAGATTTAACAATTCTGTTCGAAGCTCCCATTTTCGTCATAACTAAGCAATTTATTCATCAGCTCAACACTAAAGAGCAGACGGGATTAATTCACGATTAATTAATAGAATTAATGCTTTTTCAATATATAATCAATAGAGCCCACCCCCCTCCAAAAGAACCCCAAAAACTGAGACCATATATTTAAAAATTTTGGAAGAGGCATCCTTGCCTATCATAATCATGCACTTAGTTTGTTTAAATAATCTCCAGTAGCAGAGAAGAAGATTTTTCAAAAATTTAATGCATTTTCACTATATAATCAATAGAGCCCAGCCCTAACACCAGAACCCCTGACCCTGGGGCCATGAAATTCACAATTTTTTTTAGAGGCACTCTTGCTCTTCATAACTATGTACTTAGTTACTTTATTTAATACCCAGGAGCAGAGGAGAAGATTTTCAAAGAATTAATGCATTTTCACTATATAATCAATAGAGCCCAGCCCTAACACCAGAGCCCCTGACCCTGGGGCCATGAATTTCAAAATTTTTGAAGAGGCACTCTTGCTCTTCATAACTATGTACTTAGTTACTTTATTTAATACCCAGGAGCAGAGAAGAAGTTTTCAAAGAAATAATGCACTTTCACCATATGATCTATATAGCCCCACCCTGGGGCCATAACCCCTAACCCTGGGGCCATGAATTTCACAATTTTGGTAGAGTGCTCAATGAAATATATGGAGATAACGAACAGTATTCAAGCTCAAAAGTCCATTATACAATACAAAATAGGAGCAGAGCAAACACGGACCTCCAAACATCAGAGGTGGGATCAGGTGCTATGGAGGAGTGAGTATCCCCTGCCGACCGGTCACACCCGCCGTGTGCTCCTTGTCATGATCGGGAAATAACGGGAAAATCCGTCGACAATTCAGTGTGTAAATAATGGCCTAACAATTAGTATGAAAAACGTCAGTCAGCATTTGACTCAATGATAAATTGTATTTGCTGACAAGGTCATTGTATCGACCATAGAACTTACGAAATGATGACTTTAAACGAGACAGCTGATATTCTTGTTTCATCAACTTATTTGTCAATAATTTACCTTGTTTAAGAAATTGTACGTACGTAGAGCATGCTCTTGCGTATCGAATTAACTGAGAGATATATACCCCGTATGCAGGTGATGAAGGTATATTGCTGCATAAGTAAGGGAAGTTGACGATTGAAAAGTTAAAGTCATCACGTTTATCATAAAGCTTGGTTGTTAGATTACCATTAACGTCTTTTTCAAGTAAAATATCCAAATATGAAACAGATGTGTCAGACTCTGTGGTATCTTCTATCTCAAGTTCACCAGGATATATCGTATCGACATAAGAATGAAAATAGCCATTGTTAATTGACAATACGTCGTCGATATATCTAAATGTCGAGTTGAACGCCACAGCAAGTGTTTTCTTCTTTTCACGTACGAGATTTTAGACAAATTCTGCTTCATATGAATACAAAAAAAGGTCTGCTACAGTCCCTGAAACGTTCTACTTTCCCATTTTTCCGTTCGCTCACCGTTCGTTCACCGTTCGTTCAGCGTGCGTTCACCGTTCGTTCACCGTTCGCTCTCCGTTCACAGTTTTGCGTTCACCGTTCACCGTGCGCTCGCGTTCACCGTTCACAAGGCGTTCAGCGTTCGCTCTTCGTTCCGTTCACTTTGCGTTCACCTTGCGTTCAGCGTTCACCTATCGTTCAGTTTTCATTGTCATTCGGAACTCCGAAGTGAAAGGACTTATCTTTTTGTAGGGAATGAGTTACAGGTTTTTTAATTTAATAACTAACATATCGTGTTTGAAGAATCATTATTTCATGTTGAAAAATATCTACGATATATATTTTTATTATTCTAACTTAGCTGTTTTGTTATTTATTAAATTACTCTGGAAAATAAATGTTGTTATAAGCACATTCTGTACCTATGTAGAACAATGCTGAAATATTAAATATAACTAAGGGCAATGTGCAAATACTTCAAGCACTGCAACATTTTGTTATTTTGTTAAAGACGACAAATCGTTAATGGTGACATAATTACATATGTATCTAAGTCAAATAATTACGCAGCAAAATTACGAAAATATTTATTTCTAACACGTTTTTTTTCCAATTACTACAGAAAATATGACAGAACTAGTTCTGAGAGTTATACATAGTACTGCGGATATCCTGTTAATTTATTATCTTTGGAGTGAATTAAATTGATAGTGTGGTTAAAGGAAATATTTATTTGAAATGTACTGCACTACAGAATTTTCTCCAATATAATATGTAAAGTCTATAGTTATAGAGAAAAAAAAAATCTTTCTTCACTGTAACTTTACATGTTTGCCATTTGCCATTCGATAGGATTAATACCTCCCCCCCCCCCTTTTCCCCTAGATTGGTTATTTAGTCAGTACTGTATTTCCAGAATATTTTAATCAACATTTTTTTAAAATAAGTTAATGTCTTTTTTAAAACAAAGATTTCACTCTCAAAACAAACATGCATCTAAAAAAAAGTCACAAAACAATAGTAGTTTAAAATGTACACGTGTCGGCGGTGGTATTTGAAATTGGCAGAGAGACTGTTTCAAATTCAAGTGTTAATGCCCAATGTATTTTATTCATTTATTATTCAAATGTTGGGATCAAATCTAGAAATGATAAAAATAAATGTTATAACTTGTTGAAAATACTCGCACTTCGTCTTCGATGTGACGAAACTTTCACACCTGCACAGTGTCGAATGATTTTGATTGACAGGACAAGCACGTGGACTTCGTGTGAACTTGAAGCAGGAAAATAAAAACGAGTATGACTGTCAAACAAATGGATATGATTTGTTGATAAAAAAAAAAAAGTTACTTTCACTGTCTGATATATTTAGAAAAAAATTTCAGAGTTTTTGTTTAATATGGGTACAAACATTTAGTGAAGCCTGAAAGGGGGGGGGGGGGGGGCTAAAACGGAATCTCATTTGTCTGTTTAATAAAAACTATAACAACATACTACATAAATATCAAGTTCGGAAAATTGAATTTATAACAAATAATATGAATATGTATCTTTGTATTATCTTGTCCGAGTATAACCACGGCCATCTACATATACATGTAGAAGTCTGCTCAATAAATCGTCATGAAAAATAGAAATGACACATAATATATTATTGTATTAAAAATTTAAAATACGAGCGTATAAATGCAAAACGTCCACTGACCTTTGTAATTATTTTTTTTTTTTCATTACTTTACACGAAATCGCCCTGACACGGAGATATATGAATGGATGTTACAGCCGCTTTAATTCATTCTACAAGTCAGAAGTTTTCTCTGATTTGTTTATACTTCAGCGTTCGGCAACAATTGCAATGTTTTAATGCGATAAGAATCATGTGATTAAAAAACTTAATGTGCATGCATCGTCTTTCTTAGGACAATTTTGGAGAATTTATTTATTGACTTATTTAATCATTCATTTATTGGTTTACTTATTTATTTATTTATTTATTTATTTTGGCACCTAACATTTTAATACAATAAAATAGTTTCAATGCAGGGAAAATATCAGAGGCATTCCGAATATATCGTTCATCTTGCGTTCACCGTTCGTTCACCGTTCACTTTGCGTTCGCGTTTGCGCTCCGTTCGCGTTCTGCGTTCGCTCACCGTTCACACATCGTTCACCAAGTTGCGTTCAGCGTTCACACATCGTTCACTCACCGTTCGCTCTGCGTTCGTTCAGCGTTCGTTCACCGTTCGTTCAGCGTTCGCTCACCGTTCAAGTGGGAAAGTAGAACGTTTCAGGGACTGTAAGAACGGGGCGCAATTGGTACCCATAGGAATTCCAATAGATTGTTGGAAAACCTGGTCTCCAAAAACCACATAGATATTGTCAATCAGAAACTCAAGCATCTTTTTAATGTCAACTTCAGAGTACTCGTGTGTACAATCAGAATGTTTTTAACAAAATAATTTTGCAAATGACCAATGACAAGGTAAGTATATTTACGAGTTCCATTTTTAGTAAAAAAGCAGCTGTCAATGATATCAAAAAGCCTGGACTTTAATTTATCGTGGGGAATGGTTGTGTATAAAGTTGAAAAGTCGTAAGTTTTTAAGCTGTTGATTTTGGTAAAATCTTGTGATTTCAAATTTTCCAAATGCTTATTACAATGATGCCAGCAGTTTGACTGCTTGATGTCCAGGAGTAAAGAAGAAGATTTTTAAAGATTGCATTATTTTTGGTGGTTTTAGCCCCACCTCCCAGGCCCAAAGGGGGCAGGGACCAATGAAATTCACAATTTTTGTTTCCCTTTACCCATAGATGCTATATGCCAAATTTGGTTGAAATTGGTTAAGCGGTTTCAGAGAAGAAGCTAAAAATGTTCAAATGTTAACACACGACGCACGCCGACGGACGAGGACGGATAGCAATAGGTCACCTGCGTGACTCAGGTGACCTAACAATCATCAGTATATCATTACAAAGCCGTTTGATTATCTTTATAAATATGCACTGATTGGAATTAAGGCTAATTTTCGGAATATGCACAAAGCATATGCAGTCAAACAGTTAAAATATAAAGAAGTTTGAAAAAGAATCAATATATTAAAGCTCAAGCATTTCACAAAAATAATATTTTTAATTAAGGACAGAATTCAATAGCTACCCAATTTATACTGTATAAACTGGGCTGGGGCAGTTTACGCTTTATAAACCGCGAAGCTGTTCATAAATAAGCGTAAACTGTTCCAACCCACTTTATACCGTATAAATTTTGTAGCTATTAAATTCACTCCTTATAATTATCCCCTCGCGCAACTAGTTGCGGAAGGGAGATAGCATCGCTACTGTGCGTTTGTGTGTGTGTTAGTTACAGCTTGTGGAAAAGATTTAAAGAGAACCCTTGCACTATCATTTCTCAGCCTTCACATACTTATGTGGCATTGTAAAAGGACGAACCCTAGTCATTTTCAAGTTAATAGGTGAAATAGTTCTTAAATTATGGCGTTTTTACTACCTTCATTTTTATGTACGAGTTGACAATACTCACTTCCGGTTAATTTAACAGGTTAAAATTCGGGTCGTTTCGATAGAGCCGCTTCGGGAAGTTCGACTTTGTATTTGCGTATTGTCATATTATTGTGCGTATCTTTATAATGTTTGTATGAATTAAAAGTGTCATCTCTGTCACTGAATAACTGAAATTATTTGATGAACGTCGTGGTTTCAATAGCAAATTATCACACGTGTGTGTTTACAATAAAGGCCTGTGGAATTTAATCTTGAGGCGCGCGTAATTCTTGAAAGGTATAAATATAAAGTGTCACAAGTTTCATTGACATCTCAATACCGGTATATTGTCATTTTCTCAGCCTTCACATACTTATGTGGCATTGTAAAAGGACGAACCCTTTTCATTTTCAAGTTAATCCCATGAAATAATTCTTAAAATATCGCGTTTTTACTACCTTCAAACCCTGCAACTTTATGTACGAGTGGACTATACTCACTTCCGGTAAATTTAACAGGTTAAAATTCGGGTCGTTTCGATAGAGCCGCTTCGGTAAGTTCGACTTTGTATTTGCGTATTGTCATATTATTGTGCGTATCTCAAGAAAGTTTGTATGAATTAAAAGTGTCATCTCTGTCACTGAGTAACTGAAATAATTTGATGAACGTCGCGGTTTCAACAGCAAATGACCACACGTGTGTGTTTACAACAAGGGCCCGTGGAATTTAATCTTAAGGCGCGCGTAATTCTTGAAAGCTATAAAGTTTCTCAAGTTTCATTGACATCTCAATACCGGTATATTGTCATTTTTCACTACAAAAAATATTACTTCCGTGCGTATTTTCAGATTTGGTGCATATTGCATGCTACTGTGGTTTACTCAGGTAGGTAAATTAATGAAATTTAGAGCATACGTGATGTGTTTCTGCTAGGAATAAGGGAAACTGCCCAATCACGTATGCTTGTTATGACCCCCCCCCCCCCCCCCGATGATATCTACCTTGACTTTTGTTAAAATTAATTAGTGTTGCAATACATTTTAATTTCTTTACCTTATTTTAAACTTTATATAGTAATACTGGGTACCCTTGATTACTAGGCCGAGATGATTGTATCTTGTTTAACGTCCCTCTTTTCTCTTGTATGGAGACATTGCCATTACCGGTGAAGTTCCTGCCGCGAGGGGATGCTCCGCTTAGCGGTGCTCATGTTTAATTTTCATTCAGTAAGTGTAAGAAAAAAAAGATTATTTTCCCTTAAAAAATGACTTCAAATTGTACAAAATTTAAATGTAACGTCAGGCGGATCGATACGTTTTTGACGCAAGTCATCGTAACGTAGGCAAACCAATTTATTAGGTCACCTGAGTCACTCAGGTGACCTATTGCTATCTGTTTTTGTCCGTCGTGCGTTAACATTTAAACATTTTCAGCTTCCTCTCTGAAACCGCTCAACCAATTTCAACCAATTTTGGCATATAGCATCTACGGGTGAAGGGGGACAAAAATTGTGAATTTCATGGTCCCTGCCCCCCTGGGGCCTGAGAGGTGGGGCTAAAACCACCAAAGTTGATGTAATCTTTAAAAATCTTCTTCTTTACTCCTGGACATCAAGCAGTCAAACTGTTGGCATGATTGTAATAAGCATTGAGCCCTCTACCAAAATTGTGAAATTCATGGCCCCAGGGTCAGGGGTTCTGGTGCTAGGGCGGGGCTATATAGCTCATATAGTGAAAGTGCACTATTTCTTTGAAAATCTTCTTGTCTGCTCCTGGGTATTAGATAAACTAAGTACATAGTTATGTTGAGAAAGACTGCCTCTTCCAAAATTGTGGATTTCATAGCCCCTGGGTCAGGGGTTCTGGTGTTAGGGCGGGGTCCTATTGATTATATAGTGAAAATGCAGTAATTCTTTGAAAATCTTCTCTGTTCCTGGGTATTAAATAGACTAACTAAGTACATAGTTATGATGAGCAAGAGTGCCTCTTAAAAAATTGTGAATTTCATGGCCCCTGGGTCAGGGGTTCTGGTGTTAGGGTGGAGCTCTATTGATTATTTAGTGAAAATGCATTAAATCTTTTAAAATCTTCTCCTTTGCTCCTGGGTATGAAATAAACTAACTAAGTACATAGTTATAATGGGCATGGCTGCCTCTTCCAAAATTGTGAATTTCATGGCCCCTAGGTCAGGGGGTCTGGTGTTATGGTGGGGCTCTATTAATTATATAGTGAAAATGCATTATATCTTTGATAATCTTCTTCTCTGCTCATGGGTATTTAATAAACTAACTAAGTACATAGTTATGATGAGCATGGCTGCCTCTTCCAAAGTTGTGAATTTCATGCCCCCCTGGGTCAGAGGTTCTGGCGTAAGGGCGGAGCTCTATCGTTTATATAGTGAAAATGCATTAAATCTGAGAAAATCTTCTCTGCTCCTGGGTATGAAATAAACTAACTAAGTATATTATTATTATGAGCATGGCTGCCTCTTTCAAAATCGTGAATTTCATGACCCCTTGGTCAGGGGTTCTGGTGAAGGGGGGGGGGGAATGTATTGATTATATAGTGAAAATTCATAATTTCTTTCAAAATATTTTTTTCTACTGGCTATAAAGCAAATAAACAAGTGTATAGTTATGATAAGCAAGGATGCTTTTGCAGAATTTTGAAAACTTGTGGTCCCAGAGGTTCTGTTGTTTCTCTGAGGTGGGGTGGGGGTTGGTGGGCTCTATTTGATTATATAGTGAAAATGTATGAATTCTTTGAAAATTTTCAACTAATTGCATAGTTATGATGATGAGGGTACCTCTTCCAAATTTGTAAATTTTCATGACCCAAGGTCATGGGTTCTGGTGTTAGGGTTAGGGTAGGGCTGTGTTAAATAGTGAAAATGCATTATTTCTTCGAAAATCTCCTCTGCTCCTGGGCGTATTGGAAGCAAACAGAGTAAAAGTTTTAGGAAGCAAGGGTATTTTTACCAGAATTTTGAACATCTGGACCATTTAGTCAAGTGTTCTGGTCCTGGCAATTTGTATTCTATTGAGTGAAGTTATTCCCCTTTGCCATTCACTTTTGATAATTAATCACTGTAGATAATGTATTTGAAAGGTTAATAGAATAAGAGAATTATGCAAGAACATTTATTGTATAATACAAAAAGTACTTTCATCGTTTTAATTATCAGGTAGACTTGGAAATAATAGATGAATAAAAATGAAACAAAAATAACTTATCTTCTTAAATGTTCTTAAAGGCCAAGTGAGGCCAATGTAAGAGGTAATAATATACATGTAGACATTTTGTTAAAAGTCTGCATGGTAATAGTGATAAATGGGGGACACATAGAAAGATACAAGATCAATTATTTGTTGATCTTAATTGTACTATTTTTCTTGCTATTGGGCAACAAAGCTTCATTTATCAGTTTGTGGATCCCCTAAATTGTTGTACTCAGGTGACCGTTAAGGCCCTTGGGCCTCTTGTATAATATAAAGTAATTTTTTATCCAATCAAATACAGCGTTATAACCAGAATTAAATTATTTACTATTATATTACTGACATATTAGCATACATCTCTGCAAATGTGTTTATAAAATAAAAAAAAGAAGAAATTCTGTATTTAATTAAACTTTTTGTATACAGGTAAGAACTAATAAAAAACATGTAAACATACAAGAAATCTGTCTTGACAAAAAGTGAAAAGAAACAATAAACTCACATAACATGCAAATGTAAGGGAAGAATATACTACTTTATTAGTAGTCTTTCTTTCCTGTATGTTTTTTTTTTTAGAAGTTATAAGGTTCTCGTTTACTTCTTAAGTAATAATGGATTCTGAATGAACCTAGAATACGAAGCCATTTACAGCTGACACGATATTTCTATTAGAACAATGATTACAACGAATCTTCACTTTTATAGGTAAAGCTTCAAATGTATTTAAACTAAAAACATATCGGCTGATATGTTCAATGTTGAAAGACAATACATTCGAATTATTCTGAGGATTTACGTCAGTTCAGCACTGATAGTTATTTTCACAGTTCGTATAATGCTGACCAGAGTGCCGTCGACCTCTAGGTATGTAAAACTCATTGAATTTTCCCCCCTCGTCAAAGTAAGTCCTCCACTTTTGAAGCTTTAAGTCCTTTGTTGAGTCATCATCATTTAAGTGACGTCCAGCAGACCTATTTTTTTATTGATAAAATACCTTATGAGCAAGATAAATATTCACATTTCTGCCATGTCTTTGTTTTGTGAAGATATTAATATTTGTCTAAAGGATATTCACAATACATTCTAAGGAAACTGAGCAATACGATTTTTAAACTTTCAATTCTTTAGAAATTTTCTAGAAAATCGGAAAAAGTTTTGTCATTTCACTGGTACTAAAAGAGGTTTTGTAGTTTTCGTAGATTTTCTGTTTGAAGTTTAATTAGATTTATATACTTACGATCGATATCGCCAGACAAGAATGGCAACTATTAAAGTCACAACAAAAACAAAGGAAACAGCAGAGACACTTATGATGAAAGCTGGACTGGATATTGGAGATTTGGTTGTTGGTGAAAACGTGGTTGAAACACAATCTTAAAAAATTATTTTAAGTTTTCTGTAACTGTTTATGCCGCTGAAATTTTAACCTAATCCTTGACCAACTTTTTGTTTAATTTTTATTTAGAAAACACATTAAAGAATTTACCCGGAAAAATACAATCAATTCAAATAAAAAAAATGAAGTAAAGGGTACTTTTACAATAATAAAAAGGAAACATCAATGAAAAAAGACACATAAAGCAACACATTCTTTTCTCACATCACATTCACCAAATAATATTAGAACAATAACTTTATAAATTTATGAAATGATTAAATACATTACCAAAAGGCCGAAGGACGAAAGTCTTTACCCAAGTCACATTTTTGTCATTAAAAACTTGTTCAAACAAAACGTCGTTTTCACAAAGCAATACGTAGTCGTTGAGTTAAATATATTTCAATTATATGCAGCTTTGGCCCAGTAGAACGAGAAAAAGAGAAAAATGAATAATTATCAGATTATGTGACAAATAAAAGCATTTACCTTTATGCAATGACCAGTCAAACTTTTGACTTGAAGGACTGCAAACCTCACAGCTGTTGCCCGGATTTAAAGTTTCTCTTCTTACGCATTTGTTATCAATGAAACAGTACCCTGCCTAGAAGGAAGGTTTTGAAATAATCTGCTTATTTTTGAGATGCACATTTGCAGAAATTCTATGTCATACTTTGTATTTCGTTTTTGTTGACTTTTTTTTAAAACTGAAGCCTTGAACAATTGTACCAAATGTAAATGTTTTTAGATTACCTTAAGTGAAAACTGCTCAACACCCTTATCATAAGAGATCTCCTGGCATTCCGACTGATATTTATACACTGAATATGTTTGAGTGAACTGTTTTCCATCGTAAGATATGTTAAATGTGAACTTGGTTATCCATTTGGTCCTTCTGTCATCAGGCAAAGGACACGCCCCCTGAAATAGGGTTCTGTCATCCAGAGGTTGTTCAATGTCTTTGGTATCCACGACAGTGTCGTCATAGTGAATCTTTAATAGAAATGGAGAGAATAAAAGCTACACAAGACAAAGGAAGAAATTCAAAGGTAAAAGATCGTCTTTTAGCACAGCTAAAAATCAGCTTCCTTCTTTTTTTCTCTTAGGAAATGAAATTACGACTAGAGTAATTTTCAGATATAAAAATTAAAAAATTGTGTTTCTATGTACTAGTTGTCTGGTTATGAAACATGTTTTGTTAATGTTCTCTAGGAAGTATCTGCCCTCTAGAAGAACTTCGGAACAAGTGCGCAGAGACATGTCACAGGATCTATTCGGAGATATGCTTAGAATCGTTGGTGGTGCTTGGACATTGAAGGAGCAGTCACTTCCTCCGAAACCAAAGTCACAAGTGCAGTTACCTGTTAAGTATGATTTATGTTTTGAATATTTTGTCATTTTTTCTCAAAAGCATTAAATGTTGAACTATGGTCTTCAGAGAGCTCAAACCTATAGTGTGTATGTTAACAATGTTTTTTTTTTTTACAAAATCAAACCAAAAACTTGTAATGCTAACAAGAAACATAATTATGTAATAAATAAAATTAAGCATTCGTATTGCACATGTGAAAATAGTATGCGTCGTTCAAAATATGATTTTGTTCACCAATTTAAATGGCAGCTAATCAAATTTTCTAAATGTTTTAATTATTTTCATAATTTATGGTTTAAAAATATAATTGATGGTGTCAATACTTTGCCAAATCCAAATGAAAGTTTAAAATAAATAAACGTCACATAAATTTTATGATTGTAAGTTCATACTATGAATCTTTTTCAAATATATTTGGCATATAATATTTAAAAAATGAAATTTTATAACATATATGAACTAACCCTCCTTGCAAATGCCACGACCACTACAGTTATTTGAGCATAGCGACTGAAGTTGATACGTGACATCCGGTTGCTCTGTTTTCAGTGTGGTATTCAAATCTAGGAAGTTGACACACTGCTTAAGAGCAGCTTCGATATGGATAGCTGTTATGTTTTCATCCCCAGTCAACTAAAAAATAAATGTCAAATTCAGATTGGTCTTTTAATACTTCACACGTACATCAGTACACTAATGCACATCTTTGTGTAAAAATGTCATTAAAGAATAGTTACTCTGACATCCATTATGCAGTTCAATAAAGAGGCATTGGTCATGTCACTGACATATTGTTTACATGTCTGGAATGGCTCTGAACTGTTAAAGGCAGATTTACAGACATTCTCTGCTTCAGCCTCTGTTGTGACATAAATTGACTGAGACCGTTTATGTCGCTCCTGTGAAGTGAAAATATTATTGCTTAATAAGTTCAACCTTAAAAAAAAACAGGTCATATTTTCATGAACAAGACTTAAATTTAGCCTTATTAGTACGTACGTGTAAAGAAGGCGGTAGATAACTATTCAAATAAACATCCCTCTTTTTACGTAGTGACTGTATCTGGTTTGCTGTTTGAGTGCAATAGTACCGCTTCCCTGTTGCTTTTGAACATTGTGAAAATGTCTGATAAGTACACTGATTTCCACTTGGAGAACAAGTACAGATCTTCTCGAGATTGGGGGATATTGGTGGTCGATCTGACGGTGCGCTATTTAAGAGATTTTCATCGTTCTGGACCCTGTAATGAATGCACTGTGTAATAGCTAATTATTTATTATATGGTACATCTTACATATTTAAATTATTCTGCTTTTAACAAAATTCTAGTCTAAAAAATTCTAAATTTCTAATTATTTTACGTCAGTCAGCATTATTTGATTTAACTTAACCTTGTTGCCAGTAAAATATGTATTACAAAATACGAGATATGTTTGAAAGAAATATTACATCCAAGATCTAGAAAAATCATCTGGATATTCGAGCGCCGAACTATCGCTGCTTCCATTTGGATGGGTAAACTCGTTTCCTCTATCGCCATCTAAGGTTCCACAGAGACCTGCAGTGTTGTTTACGTCAGCAAGTGATGGGTAGATATCTATATCTATCTGCCAGGATCCTTCAACAGGCCACTCAACCAAAGACACAACCACGGTGGTGCCGGTCGGAAGGAAAACCTGCAAGTTTATCATGCTTTCTTTTAAAGAATGATTACAACTACATGTATCTATAAATTAAGTGCTATTGGTTTTAGATAATTATTACGTTTACAATAATTAATATTGGAAAGTTCAAACTTTAATATAGCAATTTGATTATTGCTCATGAAAGTAAATGACAAACTGGGAAGAAATAGTAATTATCTTTTGATAGCTATTGTCTTAATAATTGATACCAGACCTTGTAGAGTTTGTCCGTGATTTTATATACTTCAATGACGTTATCTTGACATCTAAGAAAATCCATAAAATTGTTGTTTCCACAAATGTCAATCATAAACACGTCACTTCCTGACTGCACAGAAACAGCACATGTACACTGCGGGAAAGGGTAGTTCGTGTGGCATTTCTCGTGTCGAGTTTGAATCTTGTCGGAAAAAAGTATAAAGATGGCTCAAATGTTGCAAAGAAGATATTAGCAGAACTTGTTCAATATTTCAGAAATTAATCAAATATGATATCCTTCTGATATTTTAAATCCATACGAACACAAACAATGGTACATGCACAGCCTCTATGTCTTACCTCTTGATTGTATAACGAATTACGATACAAAATGAACTCTCCTTCAATGTGGCTTTCAAATGCACTGAAATTTAATGTTCAAATTTCTTAATATGATATAAATTTGTTATACAAATCACCATCTCGGATATGTTAGGAGGAGTAATGTTTTTTTCAATAAGCATCCCCTTTGCTATATTCATTTCTTTAAGGAAATATTTTTCGTTAAAAAAACAATGAATCTTGGAAGATTTTTTTTTTACTTTTAGACTATACATTTAGAAGTCAGTTTAGTCTGAGTAAATTTTTTTTAAAAAGTCTTACACTCCATCAAATGTGTATAAATGAGGATCAGTTTTTGACCCGCATGATTTTCCCTTCCATGTTTCCTTCGCTTCAAAGATTTGAATCTGTAAAAAAATAAAAGACATGACATATTCTGCCTTATTATAAATTCATTTTTATTCATATACTTGTATCTTACACTCTTATTACCGTTCACGGTAGCTCAGTCGGTATAGCGCACGCTCCGTGGTCGGCAGGTCGTGAGTTCGAATCTCGGCCGCGACTGACCTAAGTCGAAAAAAAATGGGCAGCAACTGTTCCTTCGCCATGCACTCGGCACTCTGAAGTGAAAGTTGTGGGTCCTTCGGATGCGACCTAAAAAACCGAGGCCCCGTGTCACGACAGTCGTTGGCACGATAAAGATCCCTCAGTGCTAAATGGCCCTGAGTTCCAAGTAAAGGTCAAAATTTGAAGCCCTTTACCTGTATATGGTGACTTCTCTCTATGAGTGAAAAATTCTCGAATTGGACGTAAAACAACATACAATAAATCAATCAATACACTCTTACTATAATTTATACGATGTTTTAACATTGTCTTTGTTTGAATGCTTACCGACGTATTATCTAAAGATATGTTATGAAAAAATCCATCTTCGTTTTCACTTGTCCTCAAATAAAGATTGGCTGTTGTCTCGATGCTATAACCATCTGTGTCAATGTGATACACCGTGATGTAGTGTACTTTTCTCCATTCATCTGATTCATACCTGTTCTTTTCATCATAGGAATACGCACTGATTTCTACAGAACATTGATCCACTCCTATAGATCCTTTACAACCGTTCTCTGACATGGGGATAATATTACTGTGAACCCTCAGGGGGCGAAGCGCCTGTATGGTATCATTTAAGATGACTGTTTGTGTGACGAATGGAACAGTTAAGTAAAATCCAGACTGGGCTTTGCCTTTTCTTGGAAGACTGAGTTTAGTGTCATTCATCTGTAAATAATAGAATGACTTTAAATGAACGTAAGTTTGAGGCCTAACTCTACTTACTGTTATAGACAGGTTGTACATACGCAAGTTTATGCACTGATAAGCAATCTCGAGTCATTTTGAAATGAGCCCAAGATTAGTAAATATTGATATAATATGTTTATATACACAAAGCTCTTCATCATTGTTATTAGAATGTTCGAATGATTAATTTTCTTTTTTTTAATAAATAATTTGATACAATGTGCGAATATACTGTGATCTTGATCATCGTTGACAAATTATTAAATGACCTTTAATATGCTTAATATTGACATTTTTAAAATAAATGCATAATTGATTTGCATGGAGAAGTTTGCGTAAGTGAATTAAAAAATTACCATTATCCCCGCTAAGAATGGACTACTTTCAAACATTTCGCAGGGTATCATAAGCTTATCTTTCGTGGCACCAACCTTGCATTGTATCTAAATGATGAATGAGAATAAAGAAAATATAGAAAACATACAGGTACAATGTATCATTTAATTTTTTTAAGTAACGTCGACTGCAGACTTAAAATTTGAAATGAAAGAAAAAGTTAGCAAGCTCTCATACCCCTCGCTTCCCCCCAACCTCGACAATGCAACACGTAATGAATGGCACAGTGCATTTTAAATACACAGTATAATTCAAAATGGGGCATTACTTGCAAAAAATCATCACATCCAACTTCTTGCATATAAGGACATTCAAATCTTTGTATGTTACAAATTTAATTGGGCTGAAGTTTCTAGATAAATACTGGAATCAAAATTTCTTGGTAATATACAAATCTATACATTATGTCTGAAAAACCTACAAAGTTTCAGGAAATTCAGTGCAGGAATTATGCTGACAAACTGTTATTTAATTTCCTCAGTGATTTCGATTTGTTAGTGAGTGTAAGTCCATGTTCAACACATGACAATTTACACATTCAAATAATTGATGGAAACAAAATTATGATGTAGGCATATGAATTTGTTTATATACTGTACTTATAAAATTATTTAAGGCAAAGCACCAATTTGAAGGGGTGAGAACTATCCAAGATTGTGTGTGTGTGTTAAATCATTAATATTTTGATCTCAAAATCAACAGGGGTCTTTTAAGGTCATAAAATATTTCACATGAAATTTCATTACAAAAGCTGATTCCAGTGGATTTCCTTATTACCTAGCTGGAAAGATTCTTCAATAATTGGCAAAACTTTTAAAGCAAAAATAATGGAATCGGAATTTCCTGGTTATATGCACATCTACACACTGTTTACTTAATATCTGCAAAGGTTAACCAAATTTGGTGCAGCGTTTGTAAGAGGAGTTGCACTAACAAACTGTTCATATCTCTATTAAAGATATGGCCAAAAAATCTAAGTTGAAAAGTTCAGAAATTCCCAGAAAAAATAAAGGAATCGGAATTTCCTGGTAATATGCACATCTACACATTGTGTGCTAAATATCTGCAAAGTTTGACGAAATTCTGTGCAGCGGTTTATGAGGAGTTGCGCTGACAAACTGTTCATCTCTATATTTCAGATATGGCCAAAAATCTAAGTTGAAAAGTGCCGAAATTCCCAGAAAAAATACAAGAAACGGAATTTCCTGGTAATATGCACATCTATACATTGTGTCCTAAATATCTGCAAAGTTTGACGAAATTCTGTGCAGCGGTTTTGAGGAGTTGCGCTGACAAACTGTTCATCTCTATATTAAAGATATGGCCAAAAATATAAGTTGAAAAGTGCCGAAATTCCCAGAAAAAATAAAGGAATCGCAATTTCCTTGTAATATGCACATCTACACATTGTGTGCTAAATATCTGCAAAGTTTGACGAAATTCTGTGCAGCAGTTTATGAGGAGTTGCGCTGACAAAAAAATAACAGGACTGACTGACACACTGACTGACTGACGGACGGGTCAAAATCATTATACCTCACGCAACTTGTTGCGTGGGGTATAAAACAGCTGTAAAGGATTTTATTAAGAATAGGACTCAAGAAAACAAATGTTACCTGTATTCCAGACTTCCTGTTCATTGAAATCAAATCGTATAGCGATAATGTAGCATGTTTGTCAGACGATCCTCCTAGTACTTCTGATTTAATGAGTGTGTGATTGTTAACATACCACTCCACTTTGTAGAAGACCTGGTCGTCAGGAGAGGTTGCAAATTGACATTTTAAATTGACAGAAGGATTGTGTACGGTCCGCTTTGTCGCTCCCTCTGTTTTGACTGATGTGTTCCAAGACACGTTGTAATAAGATACGGTAATGCTTTTAATATTCATTTCAACACCTAAAAATATCAAATACACTACAATAAGGATACTGTTATAAACACTTAAATATAAACATGTAAAACACATTGTTTTCTTACAAGATGATGTGGTCGTTCTGTCCTGAGTTGTCTTCAATTTACTGCTGGTTGAAGTTCCTTCAACTGTACTTGTTTGTCTGGCTGTTGTGGGTTCCGTTGTACTTGTTGTTTGTACTGTTGTTGTGGATTCAGCTGTACTTGTTGTTTGTACTGGTGTCATGGGTTCAATTGTACTTGTTGTTTGGATGGTAGTTCTAGGTTCAGCTGCGCTTGTTGTTTGTATGGTTGTTGTGGGTGCAGCTGTACTTGTTGTTTGTTCTGTTGTTTTGGCTTCAGTTGTACTTGTTTGGATAGTAGTTGTGGGTTCAGTTGTACTTGTTGTCTGTATGGTTGTTGTGGGTTGAGCTTTACTTGTTGCTTGTACTGTTGTTGTGGGTTGAGCTGTGCTTGTTGTTTGGATGGTTGTTTTGGGTTGAGCTCTACTTGTTGTTTGTATGGTAGTTGTGAGTTCAGCTGTGCTTGCTGTCTGTATGGTAGTTGTGGGTTCAGCTGTGCTTGTTGTTTGGATGGTCGTTGTGGGTTGAGCTGTACTTGTTGTCTGTATGGTTGTTGTGGGTTCAGCTGTACTAGTTGTTTTTATGGTTGTTGTTGGTTCAGTTATACTTGTTGTTTGTTCTGTTGTTGTTGATTCATCAGCTTGTTCCTTTGTTGTTAGGGGACAATCTAAATTGAGTGAAACAGAGAAGTTTTACATTTCCTTCCAAATCCTGGCAGTATTTTTACATTTTATTAAGAACACTATTGTGTTAAATGTTGTATACAATTTTTTATTCCTTTCTCTTTTTAAAGTATGCTTAAATTTGTGTAAACTAAAACCCATATAACCCATATAAATAAGTCACAACAGCCTCCACCATTTTGTAGTAGAGAATAGTACCACTTCCCTTCGAAGCAAAATTTTATGTCTTTCTTAACATACTTTTTACCACTTTCCATTTTCATATATTCAGATATTTTATGGAATGTTAAAATTACAGAACTAGTAATTTGTAACATATAGTGAAAAGCAAAATATAAAGTGATGCTTTTAAAAACTTAAAAATATTCTTTAACCTAAATCTATGAGCTACCAGCTACATTTTTTTTAAATTCAATATATAACTGTCTGTTGGTAAATCTTTACCTTGAATAAGCGACCACGCAGTTCGACCAAGGGATGTGTTACAAAAGAAACATTCACTGGATGAATTCTTCTGTCCATTGGGAATACACATGTTATCTACCTCGCAGTATGCTATGAATATAACAAAATAAAAACAAAAACATGAGTGATTTGTTAACTAAACGATTCTGAAAAATCGACGAATAACTTTCTTCTGCTAAACTTTTTTCAATATAAATACAATTTTTATACAGAAATAATTTAAAACGAATTTTAAAGTATACATGTTTTTTTTCAGAAAATATAGATAAGCCGTTACACAATAAAGTCGATTTCCTCTGTAAACTTCACAAAAGTGTAACATTTTATTTCTCACCATTGTTAGGTGACCAAGTGTATCTACTCCGTGAAATGTTGCAGATATTACATGGATAAGTCTTGTTGGATTCTCCGTCACGAAAACACATATCACTGATAAGGCAATAATCTGGAAAAAAGTAACCATACCATTAATAAAATCCAATAAAAGATACATAAGTACATCTAATATTGGGCCTTTTTCTAATAAGAGAGAGGATATGATTTAGTTAAAAGCAGCATACTTTTCCTTTAAATTTCAAGTTAATCAGTTGCTGTTGCAAGCAGTAATATTTATTCTCCTGACCTGCCCCAACTCTGTAATATTGAAGTTGAAAGCAGAATAAGCAACTACTATTAACATTTTTTGGATATGATGATATTTCAAGTATTTTGGTTTCCAATGCAGCCATTTTGGTAACTTTTTAAGTCACCTATATTATGCAGTCTGAAATACCTTTAGAGGACAAAATCAAATCAAAAAGAAAACTACTTCAAATTCTGTGGCAACAGTGGAAGAGTCTGCCCAACCGATTCCATTATTTATTGCAGAAATAAAGAACAATGTTCACTTAGGGTCTTTTATGGCCCTGTGAATTTCTGAAAAATCAGAACTGCTCATTTGTAGTTGAAAATATGTTAAATTTCACTTGAACCCTTGGTGACTCTATATCAACTAAAAATGGCGTAATTTTCTCTCTAGTCCATGTATTATGACGTCATGAACTGCGTCATTTTCCTTAAATCTTGAAAATTTCTTTAAAAATGGCTGAAAATGTAAGCTGTTTTTGAATATTTTACATAGCCCCAACCTCTGATCTAAAATTTTAACTATATAATGAATGGACTTTTTCAGAAGATTCTAATCCATAAAATTTTTTTGGGGATCGCAGGGTGGGCTCATATATAAATTATTAGTTGAAGATGCTCAAATTCACTAATTTTCCTCAAAACTCAAGGACATTGCAGTTTCACAAAGTCTGTTTTTCAATACTTGGACTCTCAGGGGAAGTTTTTTTTTATATATGAAATGAAAGCACTGAGTCTCTACTTTTTTTTTAAGTTCTATATGAGGCATTGGAACTTGGTCAGTTAATTGATATATGGTCAGGGCCATTTTATGGAGTTAATGAACCTACCTCTTTGATTTGATGAGGGAGAAATAGCTGTACAGTACTAAGAAAAAAATCATTTATTATTTTTTTCATATCTCCCATGTTTCCATCGCAGTAGGGCCATTTCGGAAATTCTTAATGCTGCATGCAAATCTAAACTTGGTAATTAATAATATTTATGTTGCCAAAATCAATAATTTCTCCAACCGTATAATTGTGAAGGAAGAGCTTTGTTAAAATACAAAACTGAAGATGAAACCAACTATTCAGAATACCTGCTGCTATTGTCCAGTTGCCTCTGTCCTGAGTAGTATCACAAACTTTGCAGCTATAAAGGGTGTGGTTTTCTCCTTCTTGTATGCACTTGTCATCGATTTTACAGTAACCTAAAATATTGGAGAGGGTATAAATAATACAGAACATTGACATAAAATCTTTACATGAAAAAAAAGAACTGAAATGCACACAGGGAATGGCATATGTTTTACAGCACGCATATTCATGGTTTTTTTTTTAATTAATTTCGACGTAGGTGTTTGAGGTATTGTTGGGAATCTCTCCAGTCCACAGTGTAAAAATGTAAATGTGATGGGACTTTTTTAACCATGCACAGAGACGTAAGCGTAATCATGGGCATCCGTCTTACAATAAACCTTTTATACACGATGTCTCCTTTGATTCATTACTACCTTATGTGAATCAACAGTGAGATCTTCATCCCATTCGCACTATACTTTACTCTGTCTCTTTGAGACTTCTGAATAGTCTACTTGAAAAGGTAAAGGAAAGTCCATTTTTGGATTCCTCGACGCCAGACTACAGGCTCGGATCTGTTGTAATGGATATTAGAAATCATAGGCTTTTTAAACCGCTACGTTTTACGGAAGGAAATAGAGCTAAAAGTACTCGTTTTTCCCTTAAACTTCAATATGCCAACAAAAAAATAAACGCAGTTAATATAAGTAATATTCTCAATCAAAAAGGGTCCAATTTTGTATTCCATCATAATTCAAAATGAAGACTACACCCCGTATTTCCTACAAAACATCGACTATTGCTTCCAAAATTTTTAACTACAAGACAACTTTACGGAGCCTAGATATTGAGCATCTGAAACATAATCCTCCATCATTTAATTGTTCTTCTTCATCCTACAATTATAGCCCTACTGGACATGTAACATGTGACTCGGGGCCTCAGTTTTTAAGGTCTTTCGCAACTTTCACTCCAAAGTGCCGAGCGCTTGGCGAAGGAACAATTGCTAGCCATTTTTATCGACTTAGGTCAGTCGCGGCCGTGATTCGAACACACGACCTTCCGTTTAACGAGCGAGCGCTCTATCGACTGAGCTACCGTGACTGTTGATAATCAGTATAAGAAACAGAAATATAATATGATTAAAAAGTTATAAAATATTAAAACGTAATGTTCATACTTTACCCTCAGTAGATTATATGTACCTTCAAGAAAGGACCACCTATTACGTGCAAGAGTAGAGTTGCAGTAAAAACATTCATTAGTTGCATTCCTTTCTCCATTGACAACACACAACTCACCAATTGTGCAAAAATCTAGGACAACATAGCAGAACATGAATTGTGTATAAAATAATCAATGCAGGCGACTGTACAGATAGTTGATTTTGACATAAAACTGTAGGTGTACTTTTCATGTTTTTTTAAATTTAAATATTTAACTATCAGCTGTTTTCCAAATATATGTGATATTAATGGAGAATTTTATTTTTCAATCATCTGTTGACGAGCACATTTTAAACAAATAGCACTAAGATTTGTTAAGAACAATCAAGGAAATTATCAAAATACTGTTACTAACCTGGATTTTGTGACCATGAATGTTTGCTGATAGAGATGTCACAAACATCACATGGGTTAGAAATGTTTTTCTCTCCATTTGAAATGCACTTATCAGCTATGATGCAATATCCTTTAGGCAAAAGGAAATTTGAAAGTTTTCTAATGAAGCATCAAGTCAATATAGCAATATAATTGAGTTCAGTTTTACACACACACACACACAAAAGAAACTTAAATTCAAGAACATTTTAAACAACTCACCATAATTATACTGCCAGTGAGTAATGTTAAAACTAGAATCGCACGATTTACAGGGATTATCTTTCTCTGTTTCTCCGTTTTGAACACAAATACCATCAATAAAGCAATGGCCTTAAAGGAAAGTAACTTACATATTTGAAAAGTTATCCTTAACATATAATATGTTATATTTAGAGTACTCGTTTTCTACTGTATCAGAGATACAGGGCGGGGCTTAAGGCGAGAGCGACAGCTCGAGCCGCGCCCCGCCCTGTATCTCTGATACAGTAGAAAACGAGTACTCTAAATGAATTGTGACACGACCTCTAAATGGAGTTTGCGTTTTAAAATGCTCCCTCGAATGAACAAACCAATAAGGTAACGGTATTTCACTGTTCAACCAATCAGATTACTTCATTGTGGAATATATAAAGAAAAGTTTAGAGATCGCGGAAATTTTAGCAGCGCGATGGGACATGTGGACGCGTTTGGAGAGTTTGATCTGGGCAGCAATTTTGACTTGCTAGACTTGCCGTCTATTGATGAATTCCTTATCAACGAAATCGATAACATTACATTATCGCAAGTATGTGAGACGATATAATTCGAAAATGCTGCATATGAGGGATTGCTGGACCTCTCCCTATCCCCTGGCAATGGCAACAGCTCGATGATGGAAATCGAAATTAAGGACATTGCTCCAAACGAAAGTCGGTTTGCTCAACCGGTCAGTGATGATGACATTAAAAACTTGATAAAAGACCAAGAAAATGTTAATACGAAAAATAACACCGAATGGGCAATGAATCTGTTTGAGAAATGGCGGGCCAGTAGAGGAGTGGATATTACCGAGCTAAATCACATGACTTCAGAACAGATGAGTTTCTGGTTAGGACGGTTCGTAATGGAGGCCCGAAAGAAAGATGGTACGGAATATCCACCCAGATCAATCTACCTGATTTTGTGCGGACTCTTACGATTTTTAAAGGACAACGGAGTATACGACAAGAATTTCCTCGATGAGTCTAACGGAGAATTTGCTGAATTCCGGAAATTGGTTGACGCAAGGATGAAATCCCTTATCGACAAAGGGCTGGGGTGTGACGTAAAGCAAGCGGACCCTATTCTACCCCAAGATGAGGAAACGCTAAAGAGCGTTGTTTGGAAGAGAAACCGCGGAGCAGTTGCAACATACCGTATTTTTTTATGCATGCAAACTCTTTGGATTAAGAGGATACGATGAACATCACAGTTTACAGTGTGAGCAGTTCAAAATCGGAGAGAACAGTGCTGGACGATACATCCAGTTCACTGGGAGGGCCACAAAAACCTATAAAGGCGGCTTAGGACATTTAAATATGCAGTCAAAAAACCTGAAGCATCATTCTCCGCCCTTAAAGTACATGTACTGTATTTATTTACTGTATGTGTATTTGTATTTGAGATGTAATAATGTTTGGTCAAGATTAATGCAAATTAATTAATAATTATATTTATAGTTGATTTACTCCCCCCCCCCCCTTTTTTTTTACATCCACACATACAAAGAAATATACGTATCTACTTTAATGCAGTTAATTCGGTTTCATTTATTGAAGGTAATCGATGTATGGTTGACTACTTTAAGCTGTATTTAGAGTCTCAGGGGAATACCGGTGCATTTTACAGACGGCCATTACCTCCCACCGACGAAGTTCAGATACGATTCGGTCAACAGTTGGTTGGAGTAAATAAGCTGAAATCATTTATGAAAACAATCGCTGAAAATGGTGAACTGAAAGAAAATTTTAGCAACCGTAGTGGTAAACGTACCTGCACCACGCAGTTGTATATAAGTGGAGTTTCAGAGCAAGAAATTATGCGACGCACAGGGCATAGATCCAAGAAAAGTGTAAGAAAGTATAAGCGTAGTAGTGAACAGATTGATGTTGCAGTGTCAAAAATTTTGGATCCACCCCAGAACAAGTCCGTTTGTGTAAAATCGGAAAATGATCCCCAAAGATAGAAAGTGAAGTGTGAAAGTACATCAGAGGAAAATTGTTCTAGTGAATTCCGTGTTCAGCAAGACCTTACCAATTCAAACAAGGCAGTTTTTGCTAATTGTAGCTTTAATTTTTGCATTGGCAATTAAGCGGATTTTGTACAGTGTATTTTTTTTACATTGACTAAAAAAATGTTCGAAAATTGATGTTACGTCAGATTCTGTTAATTATTTTGCCAAATAACTGCATTGAACATTTAAAAATTTACACAGGTCTCTTTCTTTAAAATTTCCGCGAGATGTTGGCAGTGATCCAAACATTGTTCGTGCTGTATCAGAGATATTTTGCAGATACAGAAAAATTTTGTCTTCATTTGCATAAAACATGCCCCTCAAATGTGTACTGTATCACAGTTACGGCACAGTCAATTTCTATACAAAAACACCAAAGTCGTGTCACAAGTAAATACGTTTTCCAATTCATCAACATCAAAAAATGTTTTTCAAGGAGAAAACACAATATAATTTAATACCTGTTTCATGACATGTACGCATACTTTCAACATTTTAGGAAGGTTTATTTGTCTCAATAAAACAGTATTTTGATCAAATTAGTTACGTTTAAAGCAAGCAGCGCAATTGTTAACTGTCTACTAATCAAAACATAGACTATACCTTTTGCAAAGGACCAGCTGAACTTGTCTACGACAGGGTCACATATTTTACAGTCAATTGTAGTATGATTTTCGCCATGTTTTATACACTGTTCATCGATCAAACAATAATCTTAAAAAATAAAAGGATTGTTGTCTTTAATAACATCAAATATTTGTTTCGAACATGTTACGTAAGAAATATGCAAACAGAAATAGAAATTATTAATTAAATTACTATTGATATAATTTGTTTTTATTTTAACTTGCTTGTAATTGAGTGATTTTAATATTTATATTCATATGCACGTTTTTGATTATTTGCGTTACAGGTTCTTTTTTCGTAAAAAAGTATCCCTTTCTTTGTCTTTGTATTCAATGCAAAATCGTCAATGCCGTCACAAGCAACATGAATTGTTCTTATTTTGTCGAAAAATGAGAAATAGATTCATTTTTGAACACTCTTCCCAAAGAAAATGCGCGATTACTGCTCAAAAAAAGTAACGCGTTACACGCTTAACATATTTTTAATCTGCACTGTAAATTTTTGTATTTTGTATGAAATCTATTTAAATTTTATTTTTTGACTGGAATCGGGTAGCTCCATTCAAAACTGTTTCATACTAAAGTCACCCAAACTGCGAGTATTGTTTTGATATCACCGATGGGATTTATAGGTCTGGGTTTAAAATTGTAAAAAGGCACCAACATTGCGCGAAACGTCTATCAGTACCTTGTCTTTAGCTCTACATCATTCTGTACCTTATTTACAGCTTTATATAATTGCCTTGCTTTATATCAGTACCTTGATTATATGACCAAATATTCCAGTCAAGGGATGTATTACAGTAAAAACATTCGTTGGAAGCATTTTTCTGTCCATCGGGGATGCACATGTCATTTATAATACAATACCCTGAAAATAAATAGAGTTTTGCACAGAGTTTTGCGTTCTGTCTTCTTTATTCTGTATCATTAATTTATGATATATTATAGTACAAAGATGTAGTTTATGTTGGTTTAAAAAGTTGACATTTGTAGTATTTATCAATCAATCAAATTCAGACATTATTGCAATTTTTGTTTTGCTCAAAAGTATACTAACCAGAAATGCCGAACACTGCAAATATTGCCTTTTATTATAAATTGATAATTT
The DNA here is from genome assembly GCF_033153115.1 of Saccostrea echinata. NCBI lineage: Eukaryota > Metazoa > Mollusca > Bivalvia > Ostreida > Ostreidae > Saccostrea > Saccostrea echinata. Next base: position 691,416 of record NW_026889810.1, read on the forward strand.
GGGGGGGGGGGGGGGAGGGGGGTAAAATATTCGAAGATTGATTGATTGATTGTATGTTGTTTAACGTCCCATTCGAGAACTTATATAGAGACGTCACCATGTACCGGTGAAGGGTTTCAAATTTTGACCTTTACTCGGCATTCAGGGCCATTGAGCAGTGAGGGATCTTTATCGTGCCAACGCCTGCCGTGACACGGGGCCTCGGTTTTTAAGGTCTCATCCGGAGGACCCGCAACTTTCACTTCAAAGTGCCGAGCGCATGGCGAAGGAACAGTTGCTACCCATTTTTCATCGACTTGGGTCAGTCGCGGCCGAGATTCGAACTCATGACCTCCCGATCACGGAGCGAGCGCTCTACCGACTGAGCTACCGTGAACGGTGAAATATTCGAAAAAGAATCTCTTCTAATTTTGTAGGTTACATTTTATTTTACATTTAGGGCAATGAGATGAAAGAACCAAATTCCCTATTTTCATAAAAAATAATAATGGCTACTGTATATGATATAATAAAAAGAAAACGTACAGTTTGTATTACAGAAATATTTCGTGCGTCATAACAAAATATAATTATGGTATCTTACCAGGATTTCGTGACCACGTGTCAACACTGTTTGAGGTGTTACAAAAGTTACAAGGATAAGTGTTGTTGGATTCTCCGTCCATTACACACACATTGTGTATCAAACAGTATCCTAAATTCATAAATGGAAGAAAAATGTACTTTCAATAAAATAACATAAGGAATAAAATTACAGCTGAAACAAGATTATTTATTTATTTGGAATATCAATAAAATTTTTTACATTATCAGGGAAAAATTTCAAAGTGCAAATTACACGTTCGCGTATGAAATATATTAGGGAAGGTGCTGGTAATGATCCTTAGCTTTTGACTGATAATTTTCTACACATAACAAAACTCATAAAAACAATCCTGATGGGACTAATATCCTTTTTGGTAACTGAATAATGGGCATACTGCATAATATCTCTATGACTTTTCAATCGTAAGTGTATTGTATTTTATTTGCATAAAAATTATGGATTACTTTTTTGCAAGTGGTAGAAAAGACTCGTAATTTTAAAAATGTATACATCTAGTCCTAAAATCTATAAAATTTTTACATTTTCGACTTATTCTCAAGAACAACTTAATTTTAGCCAATTTTAACAAACGCTGGCACAAAGTTTGTTTAAGGCAAATAAACACAGGAAAGGATTACCAAAAATGTTTCGTTGAAGTCCACTAGACCAGAAGAGATGAAACCTATGAAAAGCCTATCTTAGATATAGATTTTCCTAAAATACAGATAATAATCCTCCAGGGTAGGGTAGGGCAACAATATGAGATCAAAATTTATAATGGGAATATATAGAAAAAGTCTCCTTCTCAAAACCAGTGGACCAGAGAAAATTAAACTTATTGAAGCTTTCTCTTGTTATTCAGGTATAATAACTATGTAAAACGCTAATTACCTTCACTTAATGACCAACTGTCTCGTCTTTGAGATGCATTACAATAGAGACATTGATTTGACACATTCTTCTGTCCATCAGCAATACACAGGTTCTCAATGTTACAATAGTCTTTTCAATAAAAAAAGGACCTTATAATTTACATGACACTCAAAGTAAATTTATTTGCATTTTACTAAGTCAACATTAAAACGGATACTCACAATCCATAAAATTATAGTCACAATATCATTTTTTTGGTGAATTGTAATAACAACATCTTAAAATTTAAAATCTTACCTGCGTTTTGTGACCAAAAGTACTTGCTGTTTGAGACATTACAGAATTCGCATGGATACGTTATGTTTGCATTGCCATTCAATATACACGTATCAGCAATGAAGCAGTAATCTTGAAAAAAAATAATAATTCGAGTCACTGAATTGTATTTAGTAAATGAAGGGAAAGCTCGACATAAAACTTTGTAAAAGTCAATGAAAATATATAAATTTGTATACAATTGTAATAATTGTAAAGGTACAAGAGCAAAGAGAAAGGAATTCGAAGAAATCTTATAATCTTCAACATGTTAATGACATGGAAATACTCAATATGCTTTAAAATTAGGACATGGAAACAAACATAACCTGTTTTTGAAGCAATGACACGTAGGTGTTTTTTTTTTCATTTTTAACCAATATTTATTCGAAAATACAATATTGAATATATTTTTGTTTTAAAAATATTTGTTTAAATTTATGAGAGTATCATGGAAGCAACACTGACGGAATACTGAAGGAAGGTACCTCGGGTTAAGATCCAGTTGTTTGTGTCCACTGCAGGATCACATATTTTACAACCAAATTTTGTGTTATTTCCGCCCTCTTTGATACAGGTTCCATTGATAAAACAGTAATCTGAGCCAAAACGCATGAAAGAATGATATTTGTGACCATGCAAGAGACAGAATGACTATATAAAGTAATTGTGTTCTAATAGTTAGCTCTAACTTACACACAATTGTAATTCTTACATCAACTGAGCATATGTACAGTTTTTACATTTGGAAAAATACCTGAATTAAATGACCAAACATTACGTCCCTTAGACGTGTTACAGTAGTAGCATTCGTTGGACACATTTCTTTCTCCATCGTTGACACATAATCCATCAATGTTACAATATCCTGACAAAAATAAATCACCATATTATTTATAATCGTAATTGACGTTATATCTAAATCATCATTTTAAAAAGAATAGTATTAGTTAATAGATGTCATTGTATAACTAGAGGAGAGGGTTTTATATGATTCAACTTTATTCTAGAGAGAATAGAAGGGATATAAATCTGAAGTCCTCATACCCGAAACAAATCAAATAATACATGTCAGGGTTGTCCTAAAATTCGAAGACAAGCGTAGTTAGTAAAAAATTGTTGACAAATACTTAGTCATTACACCGAGAAAACCCTGTTTCTATGAACAATACAGTGTTTGATATAAGAAGGCGGCGCAGCATCAAGCCTTTGCAATCCAGATTTTAAAAGAAAATATTTTAAAAAATTCAGAAAAAGATTTTATTACTCGTATTTTCGAAACTAAAAACTCCTTATATGATTTTTACACTATCCTCCAATGTTCACTTCTGTGATTTAATAATAATAAATCAATATAAATCAATATAATTCTTTCCAGTCTAAGCACCTAACTTGCTTTGCTGAAAAGAGGCGGCACCTGGAATATTAACAAATGTGTTGAACTTCAATGTTTCCTGGTCCTTAGTATTACAATGTCTAAGTATGTGAGGAAACGAGATTGTGAGAAAAAGAACAGCCGAAAGAATTGGAAAAGAAATTGTTAACAAAGTAAACTCTGTTACTTCTTCTGGGTAGGCAGAAAAAAATCCCAAAAATATAAAGGATTTTCGAATTATAATTGCAAAGAAATAAATGTAAATAATTTAATTTTATTAATACATTTATGATTTTTTGCATCTCTTTGATAACCTAAAGGAATTAATTCTGGTTTGATATGTTTTATTTTTTTCCCTATACATTCGAACCAGCAGAGTTATCTTTTTTTAGTTTTGAGGTTGCTTTTGGTGTAATTTGACCAACAGCACATCTTGTACACCCAAAAACTTTTTGTGAAGATACTTTAATTTTTGTAAAAAAAAAATGTCCAGTCTAATACAATCTATATCGGAAATTTAGGAAAACCCTCGTAAATTAATAAAAATCAAACCTGTGTCTTGTGTCCACATGTAGTTGCTGACCGAGATGTTACAGATTTCACATGGGTGTGTTGTGTTTGCTCCTCCATCGATGACGCATGCATCACTTATGAGGCAGTAATCTGTGTTAGATATAGTTTTAAATGATTAAAAGTTATTTAGATGTACGATGGAGAAACTAAAGTAGTAAATTAATGGGAGTAAATGGATGTTCTATGTAAAGTTTATGTTTTTTAAGTTTGATGTGTGTATTCTGTACTGAGTGATAGATTGAATTCAGATCAAACTCGAGCTCAAAGCCAAAAAAAAAAACAACAACAACAACAACAAATTATCATTATCTTCTATGTCATCTGATCCAATCTCAGTTTCCAGAAGTCCCTGTTGACTCTGCGCGAAATTTGCATTGTTAAAATGGACCTTTGATAATGATCACTGATTGTTATCTTCACATTTTATAATATCTTACGTGGTCAGTGACCATTAGATCACAAATAATCTTTCGAGATAAATTGTCGGTATCAAGGGGGGCAAAACTTATTCTTTAAACGTTTTTCTGCAATTGTCTCTTGCGAACGGGTTTTGTTGGTGTGTAGATATGCTCCTATTGTGTATGATATCACAAGTAACCACATGAACATGTAGTCGATAAGATTAACATTGATTTAGACGCTCAAAATTGCAACCAATGATTGATATAGTGATGCCTTAAAAGAAACCCAACTATTTCTTTCCCAACCAAAACATAACTGTAAAAAATCGCAAAGTAGCTCTATAAATTTTACACAGACTATACAAAAAAGCTGCTAAGTATATAAAAGCATGGAATGAAAGACATGTATCTGTATACCTCGTGAGAGTGTCCAACCTGTCTTGTTCTCACTTGGATCACAGATTTTACAATTGTGAGATGTAAGATTTTCACCTTCTTTAATACAGGAGCCATCAATCAGGCAATAATCTGAAGAAAAAAAACATCTCAATGAATCAATATATTTACTTTTTAAATTTTCATCTGAATACATTTTCAAGTTAAGGGCAATAAATTTTTATCACAATCATTATCATAAACGCTATAGCCTTTGTCAGAGTTAAACTTACGTGAGTGAATGGACCAATTATTCAGCTCTATAGATGTATTGCAGTAGAGGCAACTATTGGTCGTGTTTCTCTGTCCATCACTTACACACATGTTGTCTATGAAGCAATATCCTGTGAAGTAAATATGTGCATCTATTATCCATGATGTTCGATACACTTTACAAAATATTGACTACAATGTTTAAAAAGATAAAATCAATAATTTCGGCTCCTTGATAAAATATAATGGTATCTTACCAGGATTCCGTGACCACGTGTGAACACTGTTTGAGGTGTTACACGAGTTACAAGGATATGTGTTGTTAGATTCTCCGTCCATTACACACACGTTGTGTATCAAACAGTATCCTTAATTTATAAATGAAAGAAAAAAATGTATGAAAATTATATAAACAATTAAAATTATATAAGGAATAAAAACACAGGTGAAACAACGCTATTTATTTATTTGGAATATCAAAATGTTTTTTTTATATTATCAGAACAAATTTTCAAAGTGTTAATTACAGGTTCGATAATGAAATAGATTAGAAAAGGTGGCTGGTAATGATCCTTAGCTTTTGACTGATAATTTCTACACAAACTCATTAGACTATGTTGATAGGATTAATACCACATTTGGCAACTGAATAATGGGCATACTGCATAATATCTTTGTGACTTTTCAATCGTAAGTGTATTATATTTTAATTGCATAAAAATTATGGATTACTTTTTGGCAAGTGGTAAAAAAAACTCGTGATTTTTAGAATGTAGACATGTTCTCCGGTCAGTGGTTCTTACTTATTTAGATTTCAATGTATCGTATAACATTGCACCAGTAGCAATTAATGATACAGTATATATAGTTTCTGATTTTGTCCACATCATTTAAGGAATAGAAGTAAATGCAAAGGATAATAAGAAGGATAAATTGAAAAAAAAGAAACAAACAAAAACAAAGATATGCTCTTTCTTAGCTCACCTAAGCCGAAAGCTCAAATAAGCTTTTTTGATCTTATCTGTCCGGATTTAGTCCGTCTCTTTGTCAGTCTGTTTATAAAATTTCCACATTTTCGACTTATTCTCAAGAACAACTTCTTCAAGTTTAACCAAAGTTGGCACAAACCTTGTTTAAGATCAATAAAAACAGGAAAGGATCACTAAAACATTTTCCTTTGAAGTCCACTCGACCAAAAGAGATGAAACTTATGAAAAGCCTTTCTGAGGTAGTATAGATTTTCCTAAAATACAGATAATTGTCCCCCAGGGAAGGATAGGGCCACAATATGAGATTAAAATTTATAATGGGAATATACAGTAAAAATCCCCTTCTCAGAACCAGTGGACCAGAGAAAATTAAACTTAGTGAAGCTTTCTGTTGAAATTCAGGTATAATAACTATGTAAACATTTATTACCTTCGCTAAATGACCATCTATCTCGTCTTTGAGATGTATTACAATAGAGGCATTGATTTGACACATTCTTCTGTCCATCAGCAATGCACAGGTTCTCAATGTTACAATAGTCTTTTCAATAAAAGAAATAAAAGGCCAAATAAGGTTTCAGAATTTTTTTTTATAGCATATAACCTCTAAATACTGAATGATTTACGAACAATTCAGCGTACACTTCAGTGTCAAATTTAATAGAATATACAAAAAATTCTCTTTATTAAAGATAATATCAATTCACACATTTATGCCATTTCAGAATTTATATGCTAAAAATAAATAAACCGTAGTGACCTTATAATTTACATAATGATACTCAAAGTACATTTATTTGATATTTGTATTTTATTAAGTCAACATTAAAACGGATTCTTACAATCCATAAATTTATGGTCATAATTAATATCATTTTTATTCTGTTTTGTTATAACAACATCGTAAAAGTTAAAATCTTACTTGTGTTTTGTGACCAAGAGTACTTGCTGTTTGAGACATTACAGAATTCGCAAGGATATGTTATGTTTGCATCGCCATTCAATATACACATATCAGCAATGAAGCAATAATCTTTAAAAAAATTATGTAATTATTGTTTAGGTACAAAAGCAAAGAGGAAGGAATTCAAAAAAATCTTCAACATGTTAATGACATGGAAACCTCAATATGCTTTAAAGGTTACGACATGGAAACAAACATAACCTATTTCTGAAGCAATGACACATATTCTTTGTTTATTTTTAACCAATATTTATTCGAAAATACAATATTGAATATATATATTTTTTAAAATATCTAAATTTATGAGGGTATCAGGGAAGGAACCCTGAGGAATACTGAAAGTAGTTACCTCGGGTTAAGATCCAGTTGTTTGTGTCCATTGCAGGGTCACATATTTTACAACCAAATTTTGTGTGATTCCCGCCCTCTTTGATACAGGTTCCATCGATAAAACAGTAATCTGAGCCAAAACGCATGAAAGAATGATATTTGAGACCATGCATGAGACAGAATGATTTTAAGAAATAGTTATGCTGTAATAATTTAACTCTGACTTACAATCAGTTGTAATTCTTACATTAACTAAACACATGTACAGTGTTCACATTAAGAGAATACCTGGATTGAATGACCAAACATTCCGTCCCTTAGACGTGTTACAGTAGTAGCATTCGTTGGACACATTTCTTTCTCCATCACGGACACACAACCCATTAATGTTACAATATCCTAACAAAAAATAGATAACCAAGGTCAACTATAAAATAATGTCTGTTTGCCCTCTCCCGACGCAGGATTGGGTCTGTGGTTAGGTGAGAATTTTTTTTTTTCCATAAAATTTCAAAATCAATGCAGAATTTTCAAAATTTATTCTCCGAAATGCATAAAAAAAAATGCTTCCTGGTGGTTAAAAAATTTTTGTGTCGGGCCATTTTAAACCAGTCAGCTGGAAGAGGGCAACCAAAGAGCATCTGAGCCGAAGGCTCAAGTGAGCTTTTCTGATCACTTTTTGTCCGGAGTCCGTCTGTCTGTCTGTAAACTGTTAACATTTTCGACTTCTTCTCAAGAACCACTGGGCATATTTCAACCAAACTTGCCACAAAGTATCCTTGGGTAAAGGGGATTCAAGTTTGTTCAAATGAAGGGCCACGCTCTCTTTCAAGGGGAGATAATAAAGAATTAGTAAAAAATTAATAGCATCTTTTAAAAATCTTCTTCTCAAGAACCACAGGGTCAGGAAAGATGAAACTCGTGTGGAAGCATCCTCAGGTAGTGTAGATTCAAGTTTGTTCAAATCATGACCCCCGGGGGTAGGGCGAGGCCACAAAGGAGGATCAAAGTTTTACGTAGAAATATAAAGGAAAAATCTTCTTCTCAAAAACAGCAAAGCCATGATGAGTCATATTTATATGGAAGCATCCTCAGCTAGTGTAGATTCAAGTTTGTTTCAAATCATGACCCACGGGGGTAGGGCGAGGCCACAAAGGAGGATCAAAGTTTTACATAGAAATATATAGGAAAAATCTTTAAAAATCTTCTACTCAAATACAACAAAGCCATGATGAGTCATTTTTATGTGAAAGCATCCTCAGGTAGTGTAGATTCTATTTTGTTCAAATCATAAACCCAGGGGGTAGGATTGGGCCACAATGGAGGATCAAAGTCTTGAATAGAAATATATAGGAAAATTTCTTCTGAAGAAGAACTGCAAAGCCATGATTAGTCAATTTGATATGGAAGCATCCTCAGGTAGTGTAGATTCAAGTTTGTTAAAATGATGACCCCCGGGGTAGGGTCGGGACACAATGGGGGAACGAAAATTTTACATAGGAACATATAGGAAAATATCTTCTTCTCAAGAACTGAAAATCACGTTTAGTCACTTTTATATGGAAGCACCCTCAGGTAGTGTAAATTGAATTTTGTTCAAATTATGACCCCCGGAGGTAGGGTGGGGCCCAGTGGGGGATCGATAGTTTTACATAAGAACATATAGAAAAAATATTTCTTTTCAAGAACAGAAAAGCTATGTTTAGTCATATTGATATGGAAGCATCCTCAGGTAGTGTAGATTCAAGTTTGTTCAAATGATGACTTCTGGGATAGGGAGGAGTCACAATGGGGGATCATATTTCTATATTGAAATGAAAGCATCACCAGGTAGTTTAAAACTCAAGCCCCCCCCCCCCCCCAGTAATCTTTTCAATACTCAACTGATTTGTGCTTTTGCCTAGCCAATGTGCTCAGGTGAGCGATGTGGCCCATGGGCCTCTTGTTTAAAGATAGCCCAATCTGATTTATAATCATATTTGTTTCTATATGTTCTTATGTAAAACTTTTGATCCCCCATTGGGCTAAACCCTACCCCCGGGGGTCATCATTTGAACAAAATTGAACTAACACTATATCTGACATCACATCTAATTCATCATCTTGAAAAGAATAACATTACTCAGTAGAAGTCATTGTATAAGTAGAAAAGAGGTTTAAATTTAGACACCACTTTATTGATGGAATGGAGAGGAGACAAAAATTGCATGACTTCATACGTGAAACAAATCAAATACTACACACCAGGGTTGATCTAATATTCTAAGACAAGCGTAGTTTTGTAGGAACCCAGTGTCATAAATTAATGAAATGTAATAGATTAAACCATTTAGTAAAATTTTTTGACAAATACTGAGTTATTATACTGAGTGAACCCTAATTATATGAACAATACAGTTTCTGGTGTAAAAAGGCGGCGCATCAACCATTAGCAATCTACATTAAAAAATATTTAAAATCTTCGGGGGAAAAAAATACTCAAAATTTCGAAACAAAAACCCTTTATATGATTTTGTACACTATCTATCCTCCAATGTTCACTTAGGTGCTTTAATCATAATAAATCAATATAAATCATTATAATTATTTTAATGCAGCAGTCTTAACACCTAAGTTGCTGAAAAAAGGCGGCGCACTTTAAAAAAAATATTATTAAAATTATTAAAATATTAAAAGTTATTAAGATGTACGATGTAGAGACTAATTATAAAAATTGATGCAAGTAAATGGACCTTCTGTGTAAAGAATATTTGTTTTAAGTTTTAAGGTCAGACGATAAGTTCCTCTAATATCTGTTTTGTATATCTTCGTATTGTATGGAAAATATTCAAAATGTTTAATCACCTTTTGATTTCTAAACTTGTTTGTAATTGTCTTTAAAAATTTAAACACTAAAAAATGTGATATTGGCAAATTAAGTTTTTTCCAAAAGGATTCTATAGGAAACATCATCCTCTGGTATCTTGCACAAATGCCTGGTAAGGTACCTCGTTTTTTACGAGTAAACATGTTAAAGTAGCAATAATTCAATGACAAAATCTTAGAAAAAAAAAATTATATACTGATGAATAGATCGAATTAAAATAACACTATGTCAAATTTATGTCAAATTTGAACTCAATGCAGAAACTAGATGTGTCGTAATGCAACAAATGTCCGCGTAGGCAGCCATAATTTAAAAAATTAAGTTTTAAATTTGTATTCGAACTTGACCTGTATGAGGTAAAATACCTGCATATGCAATTTCAACCTTATACATACATCCCTACATAAGTTAGAGAGCAGAAACTGAAAATTTCTTATTTTTTTCTAAGTTCAAGAGGGATAACTCTGTCAAAAATCATCGAGCCATGTCCAAATTCGACCTTGACCTGTATTATCTGGTAAAGTACCTGCACATGCAATTTCAATCGTACACATTCATCCCTACAAAAGTTAGAGAGCTGAAAATGAAAATTTATTATTTTTTTCTAAGTTCAAGAGGGATAACTCTGTCCAAAAATTCATTGGACCATAACCAAATTTTAAATTGATCTGCGTATTCCTATGACGTATCCATGTGTCAAATTTGAGATGAATGTGTGCAACTGTTGCATAGATAATAAACGGAAAGTGATGATGACGTAATGACACAATGACGAAACAGGGTTACAATATATGTTCATGCCATTTTATGGCATTGTTTAAATAGGCCATTGAAAATGATCAATGTCGTTTTCATATTTCGTCATACCTTATGTGGTTAATCGTCATTAGGTTAAAAGTAATCTTTTATATATGTAAAACTTAGATGAATTGTCATTGTGAGAGAGGACAAATCTAATTCTTCAAACGTTTTTCTGCAATTGGCAATGGAGAATGGGATTTCTTCATGAGTAGATATGCTCCTACTGTGTATGTAATCACATGTAACCATATGTAGTCAATAAGATTAACATTGATTTACACTCTTAAAATTGCAATCAATGACTTCCAGATCATGTAATATATACATGTAGTGATGCCTTAAAAGAAACACAACTATTTCTTTCCTCACCCAAACATGACTGTAAAAAATTGCAATGTAGCTCTATCAACCTTACACAGACTACGCAAAAAGCTGCTAAGTATATTATACAAACATATATATATATATATATATCTTTACCTCCTGAGAGTGTCCAACCTGTCTTGTTCTCACTTGGATCACAAATTTTACAATTGTGAGATGTAAGATTTTCACCTTCTTTAATACAGAAACCGTCAATCAGGCAATAATCTAAAAAAAAATCACTCAAAGAATCAATATATTTACTATTTAAATTTTCATATGAAATACATTTTCAAGTTAAGGGCAATAAATTTTATCACAGTCATTATCATAAACGCTATACCCTTTGTCAGAGTTAAACGTACGTGAGTGAATGGACCAATTATTCAGCTCTATAGATGTATTGCAGTAGAAGCAACTATTGGTCGTGTTTCTCTGTCCATCACTTACACACATGTTGTCTATGAAGCAATATCCTGTGGAGTACATATGTGCATCTATTATCCATGATGTTCGATATAATTTACAAAATATTGAGTAAAATGTTTAAAAGGATAAAATCATCCACGATGAAATCACTTATTTTCCTTATGGTTTCATTTTTGTTGTTTTCGTGGTACGAAGAGACTCATGAATATATGTCCTCTAAGAAATATTAATTTCACATATATATACATGTAACAATTGCTAATTTTTAACCACGAAATTAAGTCCCCACAAACCAATATATTCTCCACAATAATTTTTCCCTTCAGAAAAATGAATAATTTTAAAGTAACCTAGACATATTATATGAAACTTTTATTCCTTTATTGATGTTAATTAGCTGAATTAATTGAATTAAACCAAAAAAACTATTTTGGCACTTAACCAGTGGTTATTGTCCAGTTACTCTTGTTTGCACTTGGGTCACAATGTTTACAGCCATTTGAAGTCTGATTTTCGCCTTGCTTATAGCACTGTCCATCAATTAAACAATGATCTAAATGAAAGAAAAATTATAATATTTAACCATCACAATTTATTTATCCCCGGAAGAAGAATTGTGACTTCAGTAAATTTTATTGATACCTGGACTAAAAGACCATAAACTTTGTTCCAAAGAAGTATTACAGTAGTAGCAGTCGTTGGAAACATTTTTCTGGCCATTCGATATACACTGGTTATTGATTTCGCAGTAAGCTAGGAAACAAAATGAAAACAAGTACTAGAGTTTTTACAAGTTTAACACATAAAGTATGTAGAAAATTAAATATCTGTTAAAAAACAATGTTCATTTAGTCATTTCTATGTCTCGATTATTATTGACTGTTTATAATTTGGAGTAATTTATCTAAAGAAAAAACTCATTGTACCTGGGTTTTTGCTCCAAGAGAGCTGATTTTCCGAGACATTACAATACAGACAGGGGTACGTGGAGTTTGTGCCTCCATCCACAACACAAGAATCTTCTATGAGACAATAACCTGTAAAATTCGTTTGTATATGACACGAAATTGGCTTTAGTATTGTGTGTAAATTTCTGGATGCAACCAATTACTTCATTTTTTTTTAAATTTCAAGCTTTTTTAATAATCTTCTTTCGAACAAAACATATAAATCAAGTGACATTCGAACTTTCCAACAGCCAGTACACGTGAAATGTATAGCTAAGCATAAAGTTATCAAAACCACTATTAGTTCTACAATTTACCATTCTTTAATTGCCATATGTTTTTATTTACACTGGTGTTACACATTTTACAGTCCATACTGACATGTGCGTCTCCGTTCTTGACACACAATCCATCGATGAGACAGTAACCTAAAGCGAATATATAATCCTTACTGATAACATGAAAGAAACTGCAAAGAAGCTACAACACTTCATGCATAATTGGTCATTTGTCGGGAATTTTTTAGACACATTAAAAATTTTTTGAATTTATTCCAAACGTTTATGGTGTTTTTATTGATTAAAACGCTGAGTTTGTTTCACTTGAAATAAATTAGTTACCTTCATTGAATATCCAGTCATTCTGTGATATATTTGACTGACAAACGTCACAGTTGTTGTTTGGATTAATTTGACCATCAAAATAACAGATGTCACCAATAAAACAGAACCCTGGATAGAGAAGAAAAGTTGAAATAAAACTATGCTGAATTTCAAAAGTAATGAATATTGTTATTTGAATGTATTTAGATTCCCCCCATATTAGTGACTGGAGGTTTACCTGGATTAGGAGACCAGGCTGTTATGTTGAGAGATGGGTTACACACACTGCAAGGATTTGTTCCATTTATTGCTCCAGCTTTGAAACACTTCCCATCAATAAAACAGTGTCCTGGTTAAATAAAAAGAAAATTTGGTATTCAAAAATGTTTTTAGCAAAGGAATCAAGACATGAATTCCAATAATCAAAATATAAAGAACAAATACCTGTGTTGAATGACCACTGATATTTATTATTTGCAGTATTGCAGATATCACAGAGATTGTCTTTATTTGTATCTCCAGCAGCCACACAAGTATTGTTAATGTAGCAATAACCATCCTACAAAAATATACATTATCAAATATATATATTTTCTTTTTGAGAGATAGACTTTAGTGGAAATGAAAACTAATTTTCATTAAGACATTGAGAACCTTTTTAGAAGCTTCATCTTGTATTAAAAAGAATGAGCATATTATATATTTATTGTTTAATTTCGGTTTTGAAAGGAGGATTAATGACTTTATGGGGCTAAAAATAATGCCACCCTCCACGCAGAATTCACACAATTGTTATCGTTGACATTTGACTTGTTTTAAACACTGGTGACATCTTTTGATGGTCCAAACTTGGTATAACAGATACCGCAAACCCTTTATCCATAACTATCCCTATGGTAAAGTATAAGCCAGATTGACTTGTTGTAAATTTACCTATTTAACTTTAAATCTAGGTGAGAGTCAATTGGTGTCTGATCCAGGAGCAGAAAAAGATAAAGGTATACTCCTGACGAAAAGGTTTTTAATATAGAAAACTGTCAGTCTTGGTATCATAACTTGAAATTTGGTTCAGTGAATCCTTCTTTATGGTCCAGTATTTACCAGACTGGTCAAAAGAAAACGATTTATTGATTGATTGTATTTGCTTTACGTCAGAGGTCCATTTTTGCTCTGCTCCTGTTTTGTGACTTCTGAACTCGAGTACTGTTCGTTATCTCAACATATTTCATTCAAGAATTTTTCACTCATATAGAGACGTCATCATATACCAGTGAAGGGTTTCAAATTTAATTTTACTCGGCACTCAGGTCCATTGAGCATTGAAGGCTTTTCATCGTGCCAACGCCTGCCGTGACACGAGAACTCGATTTTTAAGGTTTCACCCGAAAGATTCTTGACTTTCACTTCTACTGCCGGGCGCTTCGCGAATGAACAGTCACTACCTATTTTTCTGTCTTAGGTTTGACGCGCACAGCAAACGAAAATCGAACCTGGGCCACTTGATCAAGAAGCGAACGTTCTTCCACTAGGCTACCGTGACCGGTTCCAAAAAAAGGAAAGGGGACATTTTCTTTGAAAAAGGATTTTCACAGAAACCTGTTTTCCATCTTGACTTCTTTGAAATAAATTTCTATTATCTCCCCACCCTGTGGATGATGTGTGAGCATGAATGGGCCAGGAGAGAACAAAATATTCCCTAGACATGCAGGAAAGTTTGATACCCAAAGAAACAATTTGAAGTATTACAATTTCAATCGATCTTTTAAATCCCTCGTCAACGTTCAACCTACGGTTAAATTTCAAGCCATATTGGAATAAGGGGAAAATAGTTTCAAAACCAGAATTTTACACTAACATATTCTAATCTTTTGCATGTATTTGGAAACTTGCATCAAAGTCAGTGACCACCTTTTCGCGTGATCACTGTAATGGTGTGTATCAGATTTTGGAAAGAGAAAAATTGTGAATATTAATAGCACTGTATCTTCAATAGAAAGTATACTCCTTCAAACAAATACCTTAAATATAAATGTTATGTTCCCGGTATCATTCCTGAGTTCCTGACAGAGAGCCTGATAGGTGTAGACATTATAGTTGTCAGTATATCTACTGCCGTCATTTGAGACATTGAAACTAAATTTTGTGATCCAGTGGTCATCTGTGTTGTAATCAAGGGGACAGTACCCCTCAAACAATGTCCTTTCTTGAAGACTGGCTTCATAGTTTTGTTCGGACAAAATTGTACCATCCTCAGCCAGCTGAAATATACAGAACAAAGTTAAGATTAAACATCCTTGTCCCAATAACCTTGCAAAGATTTATATAAAAATATGAAACTTTTTATCATGCGATTATCAATGAATATTAAGATACGTTACCGTTTTTCTCCTCAAGTAACAAGTTGTGTTCATATTTTCCAGAAAGTATTTGCCATATAGAGTAATTTCATCACACGCTTCGGAAGACCTGTCACATAATCCGAAGTCAGAGATGTGTGTTATTGACGGAGGACCAGACAGATCAAAGGAACAATCGCTTCCTGCATACCCACTATTGCAAGTACAGTTACCTACATGGACGAACGGGTACTACCCTTTAAACCATTGTCAAATATATCGGATATTATTATTGTCTTTTATCACACGAAAGAAAAATTGGATTTGTCATTAGGCAAAACCAAATCAAAAGTATTCATAATATTATTAATCATGACTTATTTTTGCGCTTAAGGAATTTAAGTAAAAATAATTTCACCAAAATAAAAAAAAATGGAAATTTTGTTTCAATTATTTAGCTAATCCATGTCATCTATATTATGAAACGAACAGCTTAACACTACTGTATTTAGGAAGGCGACCTTAAAGAGACTAAAATAGCTAAAACTTACCAGAATTGCATATACCATTTCCGCTACAGTTGTTTTCACAAAGACTCTCAATTCTGTATGTTATATCTGGTTCTGTTTCCTGGAAAGTACTATTTAAAACAACAAAAGTTGAACATTGCTCTAGAGCTGCTTCTATGTGAATTTTAGTGATGTTCACGTCTCCAGTCATCTGTTACAAATAAAAACAGAGAAGCATTGACAATAAGAAAAAAAATAAGTATCCTTATAAGCATATCTTCTGAAATCTATAAACTTTTTTGATGGATCATATTAAAGGAACTTTTTTACGGATTGCTGAAAAAATGTTTCAAGTAGATTTTTAAAAAAAAGAGGACATAGGACTCAGTAACTTCCCATTATTTTTTTTAAATTTCAGAATGTTGAAAGTTCATAATAGGAGTTTAAACAAAACAGTTGAATAAGGAGGTAATATGTATATGTTAATCTTTTACTACAAGTGTGACAATGGTCTTTGCAATAACATTATACATGTACATATTTAGGAAAGCTTAATTACAAGATTCATAAAAAAGGCAACTGTATGTTAACATACCATGACATCAGAAATACAATTAAACAATGACGTGTTTGCAAGATCACTGACGTGCTCCTGACACATCAAATACGAATCCGATGCTTGAAATGCTTCATTGCATATGGCCGTTGCATTCTCGTTTGACATCACATCAGTATTAGTCTGTCGTTTTACTCGATTCTGATTCAAGAGACAACGGAATTAAGTAAGTACAAGTTTAGGTAAATGCTTGAAAGTAATGCTCAAAACAGAAACCAGTGGTGTACCATTTGCTGGACTTCGTTACTGCGAGGGACACTGGCTGCTAACGACTGTAAATGGCGTAAATCTCTTTTTCTTCTCAACTGCCCTTCAGGATTTAAGATACAGAAGTATCTTTTTCCCACCGCAAACTTGCAGTTCTTGTAATTACCGTAACTACAGACAATGTCTCCGTCCTGGGGATTGTTGGCTTTCTTTTTACAGGTACAAATACGATCGAAAACTGTGGTTATGGAATTCAGACTACCATAGACATTGTTGTCAAAGAGGTCTTTTTCACCATTTTTAACCCTTAAAAAGATTTCTTTTAAAATTGAAATGGCTGAATTGAGGAATCGTTATCGTATTCTAAAACATTGTTTCTTTTTCTATTGATACAATACAAATATGTTAATTATTATCATCGATGTTTATTATAATTTTCGATGTTAATTATCTATTTCGATGTTAAATTTAAAAATATCGAGGTCAATTACTCATATCGACCTGAAATAATATCAATAAGAATGCATACTGATTTTAATTTAAATCATCAATGCTAATATGTATTTTAGAAGTTTGTGTTCACATTAAGTTGTTAGTTTAAAAATATTTTGCTTAATAATAAAAAAAAATGTCCGGTCGGTTTTGTATCTGCAGCAGACTTTATCAATGAAATATACATTACCTCCAGGAATCAGAAAATCCGTTTGGATGATTATAATAGTGGTAGAGATCAGGGTTGTCCACTGTCTTATCAGGATTATTCCAAGTGAAGTCATTTCTGTAATTATCATCAAGGATTCCACACAGTCCGCTAGAATTCCCTACATCAGAAGGTGAGGGGAAAATGTCAATGTTTAACTGCCAGTCATTCCAATTCGGCCAGGATACAAATTTAATTTCCACTAACGTTCCTGTTGGTAAAATGACCTGACAATATATGAAAGTTTGTTAATGGGAATACTTTATTAAAATTCATCTGTAATAGATTTCACCTATAGCAAAAGAAAAAAATAACAACTTAAAAAATAGTAAATATTAAACTGTATCCCAATACTTGAATATTTGCTGATATTAAGTGCAAATGTTCATGATTGGTCTAATTTTAACGGATGGAGAAACATTGGGTTAGAATATTGGTGCAGTTTTCCCAGTTCTAAAAAAAGGTTTTAAAAAATCACAATTTTTTTATTCCAATTGTGCGTATATAGACGATAATTGCAGTTTTTAGTAAACAAATAAACCATGTTGCTTACAGACAAAAACCTAGAAATGCAGACCTTCAATCTACGTATTGTATGTTTTTTATTCCTCGATCAACTGCATGCTCTGATCAAGAAGACGTAATTCGAGATTCGAAAATTTTCGAATGCAAAATAACCTTAATAGGTCAAAAGTTAATCATTTTACTTATTAACATAGAGTTTTTCCTGATTTTCATGATATTTTAATTTAGTTTGCTTTTAGCAAGTGTCCTTAATATTTCCACCAGAATATCTACGGACGTACATCATAGAGATATACATAATCGACTGTTTTAGAGTTCTTTGTTATTCTACTTATTTCCCATTTTCTACACAAAATTTATTTCCCTTATACCTGTCTCTTATTCGAAGGCGCCTTGTAAGGTAAATCCATATTTCTGTGTTTTCCTGATGCAATGACCAATCATATTGATTGTCACAATTTGTCGTTTAGTGCACTTTTATCCTCATGACGTATTCTATATTTATTGAATTTTAAAGAATAGTGTGGTACCTAATACATGTAGTTTTGATAATAAAGTTATACTTTTTCAGAGGTTGTTAATGTTTCACCTTGTAGAATTTGTCAGATGCTTTGATGACTTTTAAAACTTTATCCTCACAAGAAGGGAAGTTGATGACCGTTTGCGTATTGCATATATCTACGATGAAAACGTCTTTTCCTGATCTTACAGCAACAGCACACGTGCATCTTGGGTAGGAATAGGCAGGATGGCACATATGGTGTTTTTCTTGTACCTGAAATAAAATATCATTAAGAATATATGTATTTTACTTCACACTTAATAACATAGGTACAGAGATTCTCAATTTTGAATTTATGGTCAAACCTCTTGTTGGAAGATTTGGTTTCGGTACAATATAAAAGTCCCATCCAACTGACATTCATAATATCTACAAAGATTCACATTTTTTGCATATTAACAAAGAAAGTTAAATATAAATTCATAAAATTCAGTCTCGGTTTCCTAAACTGTAAATACATTTAAACAAAAAGAAACATGTACATTATCTTATGATCTACATTCTGGAATAAACGGAGTTTGTTATAAAGAAAATTACCAAATTAATTTTTATCAAGGGTTGAATCATTTTCTGCACATCTAAAATTCGTTGTATCGACCGAAAAACCTCCGAAAAGATGACTTCAAACGAGACTGTTGATATCCTTGTTTTATCAACTTGTTTGTCAATAGCTTGCCTCGTTTTAGAAATTGTTCATGCATGTTCTTGCGTATCGAATCAACTGAGAGACATAAACCCCATATTGCAGGTGATAAGGGTATATTGCTACATAAGTAAGGGAAATTGACAATTGAAAAGTTGAAGTCATCACGTTTGTCATAAAGCTTTGTTGTTAGGTTACCATTAACGTCTTGTTCCCAGTAGCCCAGTTATATTTGAGAAGCGTTCTATCTATTTTTTTTTTTTCATCTTTTCTTTACTATATTCTTTGACCCTTACTCGTAATTGTGGATCCACATTTCATTATCGACTAAATAAAACCTTGGATCTAGGCTACAGGAAAACGCGTGCATTTAATTTTTTTTTTTCTTGTAATAATTTTACCTTTACTTCAACCAGCACAGACCAGAGCAATGACTTAATAAAATGAATTGCCATTCATTAAAAAAAATGAAATATTCTTTTCTGGCCTAGTAGTTCTTCATAGAATTTTGACGACCTCTTCCCATATTTTTTTAATTATCCCACATAAAAAAAAGATATGATGTAAATTTTAAACAAACTCAAATTCATTTTAATTGACTTTATCTATAGTTGGCTTGCGCTAAAATTTGCTGATATTGGCTCAGTATGTAGAAAAAAGTATACAGTGAAAGGAAACAGATCACGATCACACTAAGATCGGAAAAATTTACTGGCAATTTCAAATGATAACATGCTTTTAATACCTCAAACAAGACAAGAACAGAAGAGAGATCAACATACAATACACTTATAAGAAGAAATAAACATTTTGCCTTTAGCATATAAAACTGTGCAAACTGTAACATGGCATGCAAGACTGCTCATAAAATTCCCAGTTCGATATCCTTACTTTCCATCAAATGTCTTCATATGTGGATCTGTGTGAGATTCACAATTTTTCCCCTTCCACGCTGAACTGCTGTCTTCTATATAAACCTTCAAAAATAAATATAGAAATGTTTTAGTATTAAATCTTGTTCTTAATAGATTTTGAACAGTGGTTTACCTGGTTTCTCAATAATGTAAAATAAAGTGATGAAAAAAAAAAAACCGTACCGTTCGCCTATAATGTTACCACACAATAAGGAAATTATACATCTGAAACTTACACGAGATTATTTGCGACAAATAAAAATATACATATCTTCCTGTTGGAAAATAGAGACAATTGTGCATTATTAAGAAATATAGTAACCTGTATATCTGGAAGCGTGATATATTCCCAGATTTTGCTACCTGGACCATTTGTTAATCCAGTATCAAAACGCAGAGTGATGTGTTTGTCGATTAGTCTGAAGTCACCATCGTGTTTATTTTGAACTTTTATTTTGTGTACAACTTTCCAATCATTTGTGTTGTATTTATCCCTTTCGTGGTATTTGAAAGCCTTGATTTCAGTATCACAAGATCTTCTATTTGGATCGTCACAGACGCTCGAGGAGCTGTTATGTACAGCCATTTGTATATACAGTGGAGTCTGATCGTTTATTGTGTTCCCCGGAAGGTTTAGAATTCCATTTTGATTTATAAATGGTATTGTAAGCTGTAGTTCCACTTCTGCACTTTGACCCCTATTGATGCGAAGTATTGGGGTCAAAACCTACATGTAATAATTGAAACTTATCTTAAGTTATGTTCCATATGCAAATCAAAATTAATCCATGCAAATTATTATATTTATTTTATTCAACATATGAATTTATTTACCCAAGTGTTTTTCATCCTCGTCGAAATCAGACATCGAAATGGAGGATAATGAATCCAGATATTAGAATTAAAAAATCTTACATCCTAAATTATGGTTGACTCAATTTTTTTTTTTTTACAAATAACTTACAAAGATAATCGTATTCTTATGTGTACTTAAATCAGTTATATAAACAGAATATCATTTTCAAAAAATTTCCTTGCATTTCTCTACACACCTTTATTCCTGCAAAGAATAGAGAACTTGGATTGGTTTCGCAAGGACTGTCACCTATCTTAAATTTTGCCCCAACCACACAGTGGATCTGTTAATATTAAATAAATATATTCCAAATATACTTATATATAACTTAATATTTGCATATTAATAGTCAAACATGTCAATCATTTCTTAAGTGTCTATTTTACATCTCTATTGCAAGTATTGATGAATTTTATAAATACATGTACTACAATTAGGCCCGAGTTTTTTTATTTTCTGTTTAACGGGAAGCGCCGACCCAATTTTTTCAAAATACCGAAAAAAAAATAAAAGAGGTCAATCTCACTTTTATTTTTAAAATACCCGCCGACTGTGTCATTTATTGATGGTTTGAAATAAAATCGGGTTTGTTGTACACCATATTTTAATAAATCATGTAAACGTTTGACATAGCTTGTGTTAATAAATTCTTGTACTAGCGTCTTGCTGATTATGATATCATAACCAGTTTAAAGAACTAGTTTAACGCACTTTTCGCGGGTTCTATCAACAGATCAACAAGCAAAAATGCCATTTCGAGACATTTATAGATAAAAATGACGAGATAGTAATATTAAATCCATTGACGATAAAGAGAAAAAAGATCCTGAAATCGGAATGAAGGCATCAACAACCTAAATACACTAGATGCACACTGAACCATGTGAACTGTTGAACTTGTGTCTAAAGAGTTGGGGGTAAGTTTTTTGACGTCTTAATAAACTTTCTGTTACAATTGTTCGATGGTTAACATTTTTTGATACTTTTTTTGTTTCTTTTAAAGATGTTTACATTGTATATTTAATTTGATCACATAACAAATTGAGGTAAAATTCGCGGTAAAATTTAATTTTACAATGAATTATGTTTAACTCTATCAGGGACATAAAATTACGATTAAAATATTTTAGATACAAGTCCATGTCTGCTAGGTTGAACTAAATGAGATCAGGATTCCAACAAAATTACGATTGGAAAAGAATATTTAAAACTAACACTGACAAGTGACAGCTAATTGGAGTTGCACACATTACCCTGTGGAAAGGTAGAGATAGAAAGAATTAAGTCAACTAAATGTCCAATTTAATATTTTAAATGCAAATTGAACAAAGAACAAAATTATTATATTTATAATATAAGAAATGTGTTATTATCAAAAACTCTTAAAAAATGTTTTTTATCTTCATTAAGAAAAGAAAATAATCTCATATAAATACTGTTTTTTTATCTTCTACTTTCTAACTACTACTTGTATTTGGTTATATTAATAAAGTATCTTAAAGGAACAATGCATTTTTTGTGCAGTTTGATTTCTTGGTGGAGACCCAACCATTTGTGAAGAGTTCAGAAGACTTCCAAGATGACTGCTGTTGTTCGTCAAATAATTTCAGCTGACAAATTTCCATTCTGAACCTCAAGAATGTGTTAGTCCTATACTAGGAATGCATTGTCAAGTTAGCTATCAACCCCATATTTTTCTCCAAACTTCTGTTTAATCAAAATATATGTAGCTTAAAACATTTCTTATCATTACTTTTATAAATTTTATACAGTAGGAGATGACCAAAAGAAGACATCTATAAATTTTTAAGCAGTGTGGATTTTTCTGTTATCCGTGTATCCAACATTATTGTTGCTATATAATAATTTAAACTGTAAATTTTATTGTTTTGCTTTCATACTAGAATTTACAAGTGTAATTAACCACAGTAGGATGACACATGCATATAGTTAGGAGGTGTATCTTTTTATCCATATTTGAAATCCAAATAAATGATCAACAAAATTTTATTGTGTTTCGTTCATTTTTCAACATTCTATAAAAAAAAATTCATACCATTTTTGGGTTTTATTTTTTTTTATGGTCTCGACTCGACAAATTTTGAACTTTTTATTTTTATTTTATTTCGTCCCCTCGACCCGACTTTTTCTTAAAAATTCCCGTTAAACAGAAAATAAAAAAACTCTGGCCTTAGTAACTCAAAAAGTACATGCAAGTGAGCAAAGCAAACAAGACTACGATATACATGTATAAAGGTAAGGGTGGTGATGTTGATCAGTTGAATTAAAATGCAACGGAAATCGATCCCTACCTGAAACCAAGATTACTAAAACATGTTCAATCCATCACTCACCATCGAGTTAGCCTTCTTGCCTTTAGCCAGCATCTGCGTCCCTGATAACAAAGCTGCATCGGATGCAGATATTGTTTGATTGCGGAAAACTTCTGTATTGTCAACATACCACGTGATTTCGTAATAAAGATTCTGGTCAGCCAATCTTTGAAACTGACAGACAAAATGAACATCGGGTTCATGTATCGTCTTTATTCCTACTATTACTGTTGTCCAGGAAACGCTGTGGTAAGCTACTGTTATACTTGATGGAACTTCAGTAACACCTATAAAAATAAATGAATAAGAAATTCATTCTGGTCCTTAAGTCATTCTGCGATTATTCTGAGCAAAGGTGTATTTATGAGATACTAGATGACTTTAAGGTCACTGGCAAGGCACGGTTATCTTAATTTGTCATATGGACAATAAAGTCTCAAAATGAAAAGGATGAATAATCAATAACGTATTAAGGATATATTCATAAAAATGAAGACGGGAATAGTTTTGAAAAGATTTCTTAAAATATTTTACAAAGGGAGAGTAAATTATCTAAAATAGTTAATTTTTGGGGTATCTCTTAAATGTCTCAACATTTCCTGCAAATTTCGAAGCATTTATTCCAAAATAGGGTTGAAAATCATGAAGCTTTTCCGAAGAGAGCGTACAGTGCATAATTATAGGGAAGCATTATGTTTCAATTTTGAAATTAGAGAGCAATTTGAACATCGACATTTGGTCTTCTTATCAATAAAAAATACTTACATGAAGAGCCTGGTTCTGAAAACAAAAAAGGAGATATTCTCAGTAGGTATTTTAATAGATTCATCCTGAATTTTTACGACTTAAAAGAATACACAGATGAGATTACCCTTTATGCTTGGTTAAAGAAAGTGTGAAATTGCTAGAATAAACTTAATGTAATTTTTCATTCTGGTAGGTTCAAATATGTAGCGTCAACGAGTATTTTTCTCAAATATATCATTGTATATTATTCAATTTAAAAAAAGTTGATATCGAATATTCAAAGAGAAAATGGTTAATACTCTATTTAACTAATTTAAGCTTAACCTTTCTTATTAAATTTGGAAATAGAGTAAAGTTATTCCGGACAAATAATTCTGCAGGGACAGATCGATTTCTAGGCTGGCAGCAGCGCTCACTTTATTATTGAAAGAGCTCGAGATACATAAAAAGTAAAACTGAAATAAATAAGTTAGCTCACCAAAACAATATGCAGAGCTGCACAGATCCAATGGTGTCAATTCATAAACGAAAAAATTCCCACAATTCTTTACACTAATGGTGTGTTCCTTTGAACAGGTACTACTAAAACCAACCTGGCAGACTTTGGCAGTCTTCGTTTCTCCTGAGTCTGGTGGCGAATCTATCAAAACATTATCACAATATCTGACAAGCTCCTTTAAAATACAATTAAAACAAGTGGAAAGCTGTCGATGTGACAGCAAACCAGGTTTTCTTTGTATGAACAGAACTGGTAATTCTCATATCAGAAGACAGATTTTCTATTTGCAAGAGTTATTTTCCTTTGTCGTGAAAAACCCATTTTTCTCATCCTGTCCTTTGTAACTTACGTGCAAAAAAATTGAAATATTTAAACGTTACAATTTTATTCCAAACATTTATAGGCAAAGTATGGGTTACCAAAGAAACATACTGAACATACACATAAAGATTACTTCACCGTAAAGTTGGTAATGTTATAGAGGGAAAACAGCACCTTATGTCAGTTGACCCTAAAATGTCTCTAGAAAAGAAATAACGTTTGTATATGTGAACTTTGTCTATTCTTATAAAAACTGTCTATTCCAAAAACTGTAGGAGGTGACATTCCAGCAAAATCAATATATCCTATTAGGAAATTTTGCAAAGAAACGACTTAGTTCAACAAATGGCATTTCCCCCATAAATGATCAGAAATCAACATCCTAGAAGTACATGTATGCACACCTCTGATATATGTAAAACTGATATCTGCAAAATATAATCTTCTTATATTGAAAACTGTAGCTGGGGCTATCGGGAATATTTTGCACTAATTTGCAAAAAAGACTAAGTTTAACAGCAGATATTTTTCTCATAATTTATCAAAAATGAACATCTTTGATATATGTACAATTGATCTGAAAAATTAGACAAAATATCCTATCTTGAAAACTGAAGGAGGAGTTATCCGGACAAATTAGGTACCCTGTATGGTATATTTTGCCACAAAAAAGAGACTAAATTCAACAGCTGGCTTTTTCTCCTACATAAACAAAAATCAAAATTCAATTAAAGTGGACATCTCTAAAATACATGTATGTCCAATTAAACTGCAAAATAAGAACTTCCTATCTTGAAAACTGTAAGAGGACTCATCTTGAGAAATGGGGTACCCTATATGCAATATTTTGAAAAAAAAAGTTCCACAGCTGGTATTTTTCTCAAAAAATAATTAAAAATCAAATTTTATGCAATATGCAAATTTTTAAAACATGAACAACTGATCTGCAAAACAAGAACTCCCTATCTTGAAAACTATATGACGAGTTATCCGGAAATATAGGGTAACCTATATGAAATATTCTCCCAAAAAAAGACAAATGATGTATCCTTTCGGCAGCCACCTACCCACCCGCCATTTTCATCATTTGAATAAAGAACAAGAGGCCCATGGGCCACATCGCTCACCTGAGCACATTGGCTAGGCAAAAGCACAAATGAGTTCAGTATTGAAAAGATTACCAACCGGGGGGGGGGGGGGGGGGCTTGAATTTTAAACTACCTGATGTTGCTTCCATGTCAATATAACAAATGGCTTTGTTGTACTTGAGGAGATGCTCAAAAAAATTTCCCATATATTCCTTTGTAAAAATTTGATCCCCCATTGTGGCTCCTCCCTATCCCAGGGGTCATCATTTGAACAAATTTGAATCTACATGTACACCACCTGAGGATGCTTCCAGATCAATATGACTAAACATAGCTTTTCTGTTCTTGAGAAGAAATATTTTTCTAATTCTTCTTAAGTTAAACTTTCGATCCCCCATTGGGCCCCATCCTACCCCAGGGGGTCATTATTTGAACAAAATTGAATTTACACTACCTGAGGATGCTTGCATATCAAAATGACTAAATATGATTTTCAGTTCTTGAGAAGAAGATATTTTCCTATCTAAAATTTTCTATCCCCCATTGTGGTCTGACCCTATCCCCAAGGGTCACCATTTTAACAAAATTGAATCTACACTACCTGAGGATGCTTCCATATCAAAATGACTAATCATGGCTTTGCAGTTCTTCAGTAGAAGATATTATCCTATATATTTCTATTTAAGACTTTGATCCTCCATTGTGGCCCCACCCTACCCCCAGGGGTCATGATTTGAACAAAATAAAATCTACATACTTGAGGATGCTTCCACATAAATATGATCAATCAGGGCTTTGCTGTTCCTGAGAAGAAGATTTTTAAAATTTTTCCTAAATATTTCTATGTAAAACTTTGATAGTCAATCATGGCCTCGCCCTACCCCCAGGGGTCATGATTTGAACAAACTTGAATCTACACTACCTGAGGATGCTTCCATATAAATATGACTCATCATGGCTTTGCTGTTGTTGAGAAGAAGATTTTTTTAGATTTTTCCTATATATTTCTATGTAAAACTTTGATCCTCCATTGTGGCCCTGCCCTACCCCCGGGGGTCATGATTTGAACAAATTTGAATCTACACTACCTGAGGATGCTTCCATATAAATATGACTCATCATGGCTTTGCTGTTCTTGAGAAGAAGATTTTTGAAGGTTTTTCCTATATATTTCTATGTAAAACTTTGATCCTCCATTGTGGCCCCGCCCTACCCCCGGGGGTCATGATTTGAACAAATTTGAATCTACACTACCTGAGGATGCTTCCATATAAATATGACTCATCATGGCTTTGCTGTTCTTGAGAAGAAGATTTTTGAAGGTTTTTCCTATATATTTCTATGTAAAACTTTGATCCTCCATTGTGGCCCTGCCCTAACCCTGGGGATCATCATTTGAACAAATTTGAATCTACACTACCTGAGGATGCTTCCATATAAATATGACTCATTATGGCTTTGCTGTCCTTGGGAAGAAGATTTTTAAAGGTTTTTCCTATATATTTCTATGTAAAACTTTGATCCTCCATTGTGGCCCCGCCCTACCCCCGGGGGTCATGATTTGATCAAACTTGAATCTACACTGCCTGAGGATGCTTCCACAGGATTTTCATCTTTCCTGGCCCTGTGGTTCTTGAGAAGAAGATTTTTAAAAGATGCTATTAATTTTTTACTAATTCTCTATTATCTCCCCTTGAGAAAGGGCGTGGCCCCTCATTTTAACAAACTTGAATCCCCTTCACCCAAGGATACTTTGTGGCAAGTTTGGTTGAAATTGGCCCAGTGGTTCTTGAGAAGAAGTCGAAAATGTTACAGACAGACAGACAGACAGACAGACGGACGCCGGACAAAAAGTGATCAGAAAAGCTCACTTGAGCCTTCGGCTCAGGTGAGCTAAAAACCTGATTAAAAGATAAAATAAAGGATATCTTTAAATTAAATTATACAATTTACACAAATGCTTCTTTCTTTTTAGGAAATTTTCAAGGCTCCAAATTATCATCCAGTTTGTCTATTAGAAGTTCGTGTGAAAAGAAATTCAATGCAATTTCAAATTCGTCCGTTGTGGCATAGAAAACCCAATTCCAGGAGGGTTAAATAAAGTGGTAAAAAAATACAAAATCTGCTTTTTAAACTGGGTCCCTCCCCTTAATCTCTACTGTAAAGGGTGCCACTGTACCTCTACCTTAGAGATAGGCATTGCTGTAGCGTTCAGCGCTTATCACAATCATAAAATATTTGTCTGGTAGCTGCCAAGTACTAGAGATGTCTAAAGACTTGTTATTATTAGAAAACATAGATCGATGTATATTTCATTTTTACCCAGGTTACACTACCTGAAAAACTGTAATCTCTCTCTAAAGGGTGCCGATCTGATCTTTTCAAATATCAGTTATTCTTATTAACAATTTGTAGAACGATGGAGTATTATTTTATTATATTTTTTGACAGCCGTGATATCATGCTATATGCAGTTGAAATGATGCTTACTACCTTTTTTACTACTTCTTTATGGCACCTAATCTAACCTCTGATGATTTTAGAGGTTTGGTCTTGCTCTGCTCCCAATTTGTATTGTTGCAATGGACTTTTGATGCTGATTACTATTCCTTATCTTCATATTTCATATATTTTGCTTATATATTCTAGGCGTATGATGAAGCAAAAAATACGAAGAGTTAGCCCGACAAATGCTATGTGCAACTCCACAATGCAAGAAAAAAGAGTGAGGATTTAAAAAGGAAAGATGATATAGTACTGCCAAGCTTGAACTCGGACTTTCCATCGTTAGTTGAATGTCAACATTTATTTTAAAGTCTTCAAATCACAATAACTTTATTTTTCTCACCAGTATAAAGGTTCAACTTTTTCGGCATTTGAAAGATTTTAAATCGTTCAAAAGGAAGAAAATGTCTTTCAAAAGAATATATTTGAAAAGAATAATAACAAGTAAATACCCCCGCTCTGATGTGAATATACACTCTCATGTTGACATCAAATTCATACAGAAATAAATCATTTGGCATGCCTAAGCAAAGATTGTGCTGAAATTTCAAGCCTCTGCGCTGAGTAGTTGCTAGGAAAACTGTGACGAAAATTTGGTACGGACAGATGCACGGAAAAACAGGAAGCTGACATCGGATTTGAACAAAAGTGAACCCCACCATATGGCATAACTAATCAGAGTGTGCTAAAATTTCAATCATCTGTGATGAGTAGTTGCTGAGAAAACTGCTACGAAAATTTGTTACGGACAGACACACGGACACACAGACAGACATACACACAAGGGTAAAACAGTATACCCCCTCTCCTTCGGAGCGGGGGTATAAAAAGTCATTTCAAATATTTCTACTTTTAACATACAATAAAATGAAATAAAGGATAAAATCGATATGAGAGCTTCCATTTACATCGACAACATATCATTCACGTTTTCAGAATAAGGCCGGGGAAAATGTGATGGTTCAAAAGACATAGGGAAGCCTAAGCAAAGCTCCTTCTGAACAATTATATTTGATTTGCTGAAATTTTTTTTCACAAAGACCATAGATGCTGTGAACCAAAATTACTAGCATTTTTTCAGGCATTCCAGAAAAGAAGTCAAAAAATGTGTTTCATTAAAATTTTTGAAATTTAATTTGAACTTATACAAAAGTGTTAAAAGACAGGCTAAGGTCAAGATATTAAACTTTTAATGTAATGGTTAGTTGGCCATCTTAGCGGGTCTGGGTGTCTAAAAACGTATAAAATTTCACCAGAGAGTTGTGTGACAAGTAGAAGAGTAATCTTTTTACTTAAAACATTATCTAGCACTGCAAGGAGATATTCTTTATGAAATAGATAATTTTCGTATGACGTATTTTGCCTTTGAGTTATTTCCCTTGGCCGGCATCTTGGAGGTCAGACTATTGAATTTTCCTCTTTGAGCAACCAACATGTATGACAGAAATACATTAGCAAACATCTTTAAAATACTAAAATTATGAATTAAAGGAAGCTTAGCTTTTGTTAACAAATATTCGTAAGAAAAACTGTTATCTATACCTCATGTTCCAGTAGGAAAAGTCATAATTGGTAACAAAAGAAAAAAAGGGAAAGGAAACTGGGCTTGCTGACCTCCAAATGGCGACCAACGGGAAATAACTCTTGCTAAAATCGCGTCTATCTATATTTATACAGTATCCACATTCAGGGGAGTGGATATCTAAAATAACAATTTTTGATCAATTAATAAAAAAACGTTGAAAGTGTAGATCTTTCACTAGTATATTTACCATCCATCCAGTAGGGATACGTTGTCCCACACATCCCTAATGAAGGCGCGGATGTTGGCATCTGGTGGAAGCGTGCCCTATACCACTTCCGATCAATGTATCTGTCACATACTGGGACAGAATCCTGGACGTAAGTTGGGTTTCTTTTCGCTAAATCTCCCAGTTCTGTATACACTGATGCAGAGCAAGGGTCTTGAGCAATAACTATTATAAAAGAAGAAGAAAATATACGTTAATTACAATATATGTATCTTCGGATCAATTGGTAATATAACAGCCATTTGTATTCAGAAAATACTTCGTGTGCGTCTTAATTAAAGAAAATTGGATTTTTAATAAATGAAAAACAGCATTATTTTTTTTTTTATTTTGTTGTCTTAATAGCTATTCAATACGTAAAGAAACCTAATAAATAGCACGTTTTCTAAATATCTAAGTTTAATATAAACTATTATACCTCTATGAAGAATACTCAAATTTGATTGGCTTGTTAGAAAGCTTTTAAATTCAATAATGACTCCAAAAAGTACCATTTACAGCAATAATGACCTAGGAATCATTGCACGTGGGGTATAATGACCCGGTCATTATAAAAAATGACCGCTAAAAATCACCTGTGAATCTAAATTCCTTTCAAATTTAAAAATTAAAGCATACAGTAATGACTGTTCATTACAAAAAATGCCGTTATAAAACTATGTATAGTCTTTTTATGATACGGAATACGATTGTCCTTTAGATGCGTCATAAAATTTATCGTTTTCATTGAAACTTTCATTACAATGTCAAATTCAACGAATGCAGACTTGGCTCTTTTGTACAGTAAAAATCTGCATCAGATTGTCATTGTACTCGGAAATGGTATTTGTGAATTTATAGAAATACATGTTACTGACAATCACAGTGTGTTTTAATAAATCGGCGGTGCAAAAACTTACAAGACCAGGCGAAAAGTAAACAACTTCACTACCGAATCCCGATCCCGATGAAACACTGATAATAACAGTTCGTAGGTCTAATACACAATTGATTATTTTAGTAATTAAGCCTACAAAAATTGTCTTAACTTATATTGGTATAATAAAACAATTTATTACCCCTTATGAGTTCAACATGGTGAAATAAGGACCCTCGACCTGGCCCACTCGCTGACCTGACCTGACCTCGGCCGCTACGCGGCCTCGATCAGGTCAGGTCACCTCGTCGGCCAGGTCTCGGGTCCTTATTTCAGCATGTTAACCTCATAATATAATTAATTAATTGTATATTAACATGATTATGCAGTTCTCAGTCGTTATCACATTGAGAATTGAACGCCAGTTACTAGCGCTGATGATGTATTTTAGAAATGACATTTTATTTACTTTTATTCAGGATCGACAAAGCGGCTGTAAAAGACCTAATCTGTTTTTTTTATTTGATTAATAGAAAATATATTTAATGTTCCATTAAGAAATAATTTAACGTTTGATATCTTTAACTATATTAGGTTCTACATTCATTTTTTCTTCATTTATACACATACAGAATTTCATAAACGTACCTTTTGTAAGGATTCCATTTACCAGCACTAGAGTAAATTGAAGAATTCTCAGATTCATTGCTATAAAAAAGTGAAAGATGTTGATATTTAATTATAAAAGTATTTCAAGAACTCTTTTGCATAAATGTAATAGAATGTGTATTTTTTTTTTAGAGTAGGGAGCATTATATCTGTATTCAGTAAATACATATGAAAAGAAAATACGCATACTTATTTCTGTCTTTTTGATCAAATAAATGTCCGAAAACAATAATAGGGGTATGGACGATATTTCTGATCGTTAAGAATTAACCTTTTTCTGTTATAGAAGAAAAAAGTTTTATATACATAAGTGAATAAAAATATATTTACACATAATGCACTTACATTAAACCCTTCCAATTAAATGTTGCAAAAAAAAGATGTTGATTTATTTACATATTGAGTAGTTTAAATCGGTATAATAATAACAGTTTTCATCGGTGAACCCACATGCGCAATTAATACACCAAGATTTCAAAAACTGTTGTCATTTAACATTTAGACAAAGGTTTTGTGATAGACCAATATAGGTATAATGTTTATAATGGCACTATAGATATTGTGAGCAAATACTATCTGTCTGAAGTCATTGCTGAAATGCATGTTGTAAGAAGTACAGGTACACCGACTCATCAGTGCACAAAAACGAAAGTAGCAGCTTCTACAGGTGGTAAAGGAAATAAACGATGTTCACCTTCATATTGCACACATTTCAAATGAGCGAGATGGCAGTTATGCAAGACGGCAGGTGTGCCCTTCGACAAAAGTCGACTTTCTTTGACTGGGGCGGGGAGGGGAATGAGATCTGGTCAACTACAACTATATTTTCATTTAAACATTATAAAAC
Source organism: Saccostrea echinata (assembly GCF_033153115.1). Lineage (NCBI taxonomy): Eukaryota > Metazoa > Mollusca > Bivalvia > Ostreida > Ostreidae > Saccostrea > Saccostrea echinata. Next base: position 724,022 of record NW_026889810.1, read on the forward strand.
TACCAAAATTGAAGTATTTCAACAATTTTTGAAATAAGAAATGATATTGACAAACAAGTTGATGAAACAAGAATATCAGCAATCTCGTTTAAAGTCATCATTTCGCAAGTTCCATGGTCGATACAATGACCTTGTCAGCAAATATAATCTATCCTTAAGTCAAATGCTGACTGACGCATTTCATACTAATTATTAGGCCATTTTTTACAAAATGAATTGTCTACGGATATTTTCATTTTTCCCATTCATTACAAGGAGCACACGGCAGGTTTGACCGATCGGCAGGGGATGCTCACTCCTCGATGGCACCTGATTCCATGCACCTCTGATGCTTTGGAGGTCCGTGTTTGCTCTCTCCCTGATTCTGTCTTGTTTGAATGGACTTTTGAGCTCGAATACTGTTCGTTATCTCCATATTTCACGTGCTCAAGTTACAAATGTCTTCTTGTCTTACTTAACCTCATGTGCATGTTCAGGCCAACGTCAAAAACGGAAAAATACCTGCCTATGTATACTATAAAAAATGCTTCATAGTTGATACAAGTCTTTTTTTTCTGCTGTTTTTGTTGGTTGCTTTTTTTTAAGAATATTTAAACCATGTTAATTCAAATTATTCGAATATTTGATTTCAAGTATGAAAAAGTGGGTTGGGGGAGGGACAGCTCTATTGTTCTTAAGATTTAAGAACTACATGTAAAATATTTTTGTTCCAGATAGGCACAAGTTCCAAGTAGCAAAATTAATGCAAATAATAAAAATATGTACTTCTATTTTCAAATTTTACGTAAAATATGTAAGTTTCCTATGACTGAACTAAAAATAAGAATTTCAGAGATAAAAAAAGGGAGATATGTGTTTAAATACGATTGAAATTTTGATAGATCGACAAAACGTTTTCATTTATATATTAATCACTAATCAACCGATGATAAATGATACAATATGTAGGTCATGGAATTTTCTTAAAATAAAAATTGTGTTCAGTTTGGTAACTTTTTTGTCATTGAAATTTAAAAAAAAATCTGAAAACATTGCATTTCAAAAGATTAACTTTTCCTTCGATCATTATTTCACCCTTATTGTCCTAAAAACAATAGCAATAAATCTAAGAAATGCTCAACATTAACAGCTTTCTCCACAGTACAAATCAGAACAAACAGTAAAAGGAATAGTAATTATCAGCATTTATTCGCAACAACAAAAAGACCAGCTACTACAGTAAAAAAAAATATTTCAGTAAATACGAGTATTTATCAGCAACAAAAGAAATTTATCATTTATTATCTGCCTTAATCAGTAAATTTTAGGATTATCAGCACTTTTTTCGTCCAGTAGTATGTAAATAAGATACAGTTCCATTAGCTACCCTGACATGCAAGAGACGGGCGTTTTACAGACGGACAAACCCCTCTATCACTATATATACCCCCAAATTTTCAAGCGGAGGTATAATAAATTTTGATAATTGAAATTGATGATCATAAGCTAAAACAAATGTCCAGGTCTCGACTTAAGAACACATACACGGACATTTCTGGACTTCTTGAATGACTAAAGAACAATAAAGCCATGCGTCAATTACATGTTCAATTGGAACAATAGGATTATGAAGAAAGCACACTACATAGAAATATATCTACATATAAAAGTACATTCAGAAAATTTCAAACAATATTTTCATAACATTTAAGGATGGATGATACAAACTTTTTTTCAAAAACCATGAAAATAACAACTGTAGTCATGTTTATATAAGTAAAATGAATAAGTTTAATTTTTCATTCAAAATTTCACAATAATAGCCTTTAACATCATAAAAAGTTTACAATTTCCTGATATTTTTGAAATTTGTTATTTCCATCATTAACAAGCAAAATTGGTCCAAAAACATATACACCAAACCAGGCATCCTTTTTTGTATGCAACATCTGTCCTTAGTTGCCAAAATATTTAAACCAATGGCATGAATTATACTTTTGTGCTTCCTGGTCTTTTCAAAAAGCTGACAGTTCACAATAGCTTAGATCTGTATGACTAGGCAAAAAGTCTTTTTGAAATAAAACTCAAAAGAACGATAGAAATATGTGATATTTAATGATAACGAAGTGAATTTCAGAAATGTACCAGGGGAAGTTATATAGTTGAAGATGGAATTTGTGTAACGTATTAATGCTCATTTATCTTAAATTGATGTATATCTAAGTATTTTTTCTCTCTCCAATGTAAATGATTAATGACGCTTTAGATGTTTTGTTGTATTTGACAAATCAGATTTCCTTTTTAATTTTTTTTTACTAAACACTGTATAAACTTACTAGCAAGTATGAAGGTTATACACATAATTACTAAAATTGAATAAATAAGTTGTTGGTTCTTTCATGAAATAAATAATAGTTTTTAGTTAAATAAAACTAATGATTTTTTAAAGAATTTGAACTGTTTTAATTTGTTAGGATTTTTAAAGAGCTCATCAGTCAATTTAGCAGTTCAGAAGTTCATCACTGTAAAATTGAAATACAGTCGAAATGTTTAACGTCAACGAATGTATCCATTAATTTTGCTCTCCATTATGTTGTAACGTTTCTTATCAGATGACCAACGTGAATGTATATGTGTGTGTTTGTGTGTGTGTGTTGGGGGAGGAGTTGGTACTTCTTAAATAGATTTTTTTACCACCGCCTTTTTGTTGGAGTGAATATTTAATTATTAACTTTCCTCACAGTGCTTGCTATTATATATTACATTTTACTTAGAAAGCCACGTCTTTCTGATTTGATATGCACTTTTTTTATAGAGAAGTTTCATCTGCCAGTAGGAGATAGAAATGAATCAACTGTAAAACAGAAAAGAATACAAAAGTTCAGATTGTATTTAATATGGTTTAAAATTTTTAAGGAAAAAATTCCGACGTCCCCCTTACAATCTATACTTATAAATTAATAAATTTTGCAAATAAACTCCGAAACGGATGCACCAGAGTTTTTACTTACTCCTCTAAGAATACACTAGATCTAATATGATGTCCGTAAACTATATTTAGATTTCACTCGCATTGTAAGTATCGTACGTTGAATTAAAAGTCTACTTTTATTTTCTATAAACAGCCATGAAATAGCAAAAACGTGAGTACGGTGGCGTTTCCGGTTGGCGGATCTAAGTTTCTGGCATTTTTTATGAAACTGACAACAATCAATCGTTTATTTATTTCATAAAACGTCATCACTGAATTATTCAATCAAAACTTGATTTAAATGACATAAAAGAAATAAGTTGTGATAAACGATTAAAAGGGAAATGTGCAAATTATTTTTGTCATTCACCGATCTTGATATTGACGGAAGCTTCTAGAACATCATATAGCATCGAGCCCGATGTTAAAAAGGAAAACGAGACAATTATAGCTGTTGGGACACAAGAAAACCTAATGTGTGAATGGTCATTGAAATAATGGTAAATCATTGATAACACTATAAGTTGTGAATATATTTATATATCGAAAACTATTACATATATGTAGTAGGTTTTCCTAATAACTTTATCGTTAAAATGTGTATATATTCCTCACTGCTTACATGAAAAGAGAAAATTAATGAATAAGACATTGTTCAAATACAACTAAAGGTGTAAAATTTTGTGCTTTAATCAATACATTTCAGGGTTTTTTTGTTTTTGTTTTTGTTTGTTTTTTGTTTTTTTTTTGTAATACAGTCTTTTGTATCATATACTCGGCCTATTCATAGGGCGTTAAAAGCTAATTTTTACACAGATACTTGCGTCTTGGTTTATATATATGTATGAACCTTGTTGATACGTAAAAATAAAAGGTAAAGTACATTTTTTACATATCAATAAGGTACATACATATTTATAAACCAAGACACGAGTACCTGTGAATTTTTAAACCCCCCCCCCCCCCCCAAATCAATTTATCAGTAAAATGTGCATATTCGCCGCTTTTAATTTATCCTTAACGGAAATGAAATAAGAGCATACAATATATCCATAACATAGTATAACAGGTTTCACAATAAAGATCAATTAATGAAATTGTTATTTTTTCAAGTTTTTACAAAAGGGGTGGGGGTGGGGGTGGGGGGTGGAAACGCACATGCGGGATTTTGAACAAAGTATTTCTTCCTGCTATAACCCTGTAGGCTGTCAGTAGAAACTACAATATATTTTCTGTCGGTAGTGGTATAAATTCAATTCCCCGCGGGATTTCATCTAGTGTTTTATTTAAATTTTCTTAACCATCATTTCATAAGTGACATTAACATCGTTATCTTTTTCGGAATAGGAGAAACTTTAATCTAAATAGTCTTTAATTTATTCCAAAAGTCCATTTTTATTATAATCTGATATAAACAAGGTGCTAGCGTAATGATTTTCAAGCTGGAGTCAACCTTTGCTACTAGCATTCAAATCTTATGTATTAAAAGTAGCACTAAACTGAAAAAGCAACTTTATCTTTCATCAGCACAGAAGGTTTAAACAACAAAAGAGACAAAGCATTCAGATACCTTATCTGAATTAGATGACTTATCTGCTAAGAAAGAAGAAAATCTGGAATCCCTCCCCCTTTGTAGTATCAACATTGAAGAATAAAGTCTTCTTCTTATAACTTTCTAAATATATTTTGTTTCAAGTGACAATAACTTTATATAAAATGAATTACCATATAGTCTATTTATAGTCCCAAACACATCTGATTCATAAAGGATTAACGTATTCACCGGATTGAGTGCGCGTGCAGTGGCAACTTGACAACACAAACGACACCTCAAATAAAGTTGTAAGCAATGGCTGCAATTGTTGGAGAGAATGGTGAAATTGAGCAAAAAAAAAATTCACAAACTTTTCGGGGAATTACTATCTAGACACACTGACAAGATAGTTGTCTTGTATACTAGAAAAGAAAAACACAGCTTAAAGTTATATAGCTTGTAATCTGGTCATTTGAAACTTCCGAAATCTGAAGTTAGCTGATGAAAATTTTGTCGTTGCATGACGAAGGAAGCCTTTAATGTCTAATTTGTGACTATATTTAATAAAACAATTTTGTACTTTTCATATAGTTCATATAGAATTATTGACCTGGTTTCGCCTCGGTAAATATAAATAATGTCCTGTTGAATATTAAACCATATTAACCACCCAAAGAGTCCATAAATATTTACTATTTTTCGATCTGTACTCTTTCCCTTCATATCAGTATCATACTATATCAACTCACCAATTATTATGAAACTGCCAGGCAATTTAAATGTAATTAATTATTTCTATATTAAAGATTACATCAATGTTGAAAATTGAAACTAAATACCGTAACACTATAAAAAATATCGTGTTTCCACTTAAAGCAAATAAAACTGACATTCCTGCACTGGTGTAAATGGTTAAAGGACAATACAGACATGAAGCAGGACAACCATGTCAATGATTTTAAATTGAAAAAATAGGACTATTACGAAGACAGTCAATAAGGGAACATATCTGGTAATAGTGCATTCGGAAAAATATATAGTGCATTATCTACATGACAAACATTTGTTAAGAAAATATAAATCCAACGCAATAAATAAATTTGAATACATTTTCACTTCCTGGTTCATTTAAAAAGTCGACATATTTTTGCAGTAAGATTCGTCACAGTAGCGTTACCCTGTATGACTAGCAAAATAAAAAAGAAGAGAAAAAAAAGGTCTTTTACAATAAGGCTGAAAAAGACGACAGAAAGATATAACATGATTTTGAAGTGATTATCCAAAATATGTGGAACGTTAAAATTCTTGACGGTAGAATGTGATTTACGTTCGTACTCATTTTTCTTATTTAAAAAAGAAAAATAAACAAAGTAATATCTTTTAAGTGTTAATAATAAATGCTGCTTCAGAGGTTTTGTTGTATACGACAAATCAGATTTCCTTATTCAGTTTCTTTAATCACTGTTTAAACATGCTAACAAGCATTAAGTTCATACACATTGTCAAGATTATTATTTGGTCCCTTAATGAAATAAATATCAATTCGTAGCAAATTGAAACCTGTGATTTTCTGAACAAATTTGAATAACTGGTTATTACATTTTGTTGATTTGTTTAAGAGCGCGGTTATCAATATTTCAGCAGTTTATTACTGTAGAATAGAAGTACAATCAAATTTTCAGCTTCATCGAAAACATTTATTTGTTTTCCCTTTTAAGACTTTTGTATCAGATGACTGTAGTCAGGAAGAAAAAAGGGGAGGGGTAGTCTAAAATGAGACCGTTCTTTATTGTTTAGAAACATAATATTTTCAGTAACAATCAATCGTAATGTTTATCGTTCAGAACCTTCTAATAATCTCGACTTAATGCATATGACCTCTGTTCTCTTCCTTGTCTATTTAAAACCCTAACATTTTTTTTCCACCAATGATAGTCTACATTGGTATGTCATTGTGTTCCTACCTTAAAAGCTGTTTTTAATTTAAAAAAAAAATTACTGAAATGGTGATTTTAAATAATGTTAAAGTAACAATGGCTTCTTTATTCAATAAGAACATGAATCTAAAATATTACGGATAAAAATAATTCAAAAGATTTTATATATTTAACAAGTCAGGTTTCTTTTTTACGCTTTAATCATCATAGTGTTCAACATATTGAGAGACATCGAGGTAATGGTTATTCTTTGTATGGAAGCATGATGAAAACAACCTTATATACAATAAAGTAGAGATTTTGATAAAAATTAATCAATGGATTTTCTTTATAACTTTAAATACCAAGTGTCTCATTTACAATTTTTACATTTTAAAAAAAAACATCATTTCCTTCAGGGGAGGAAAATTGCTTCTAAAGAATGCTCGATTTCATCTAACTGCTGTTTGGAGAGGGTAGATATTATTTTTAAACTTTTATTGCTCAATAAGACTCTCCTCTTTCAGCGTTTGCAAGGGAAGTCACATTTTTTCCCCAAAAGAACCTCTTCTCTCTTGTCTGATATAAACAAATTGTTACAGTTATGCTTGATATCAAATTTCTGTTTAAGTCGTTTACAATGCCTTCAGAAGAATTTTATCTCTTATGACATTGGACTCAAACAGCAGAGTGGAAAACAAAAGATTCAGATTCGTAATCAGAATTGTTTGGATTGAAATAAAAGATACCACAGATTCTGACACATCTACTGGATATTTTACTAGAAAAAGACTTTAATAATGGTAACCTAATAATAAAGCTTTATGATAAACGTGGTGATTTCAATTCTTCAATAATCAACTTTCCCTTACTTATGTAGCAATATATCCTTATCACCTGCATATGGGTTTTTGCCTCCTAGTTGATTCGATACTCAAGAGCATGTGTTGTTAAGGTCTCATCAGAAAGACCGTGACTTTCACTTCTAATGCCGTGTGCTTGGCTAAGGAACAGTAATACTTATGTTTACGTCTTAGGCTTGACGCGGCGCGGCGAAAGAGAATCGAACCAGAATTTTAAAATATATAGTTGCAAATCGTAAAGATAAACAAGTAGACTTCAGTTGACTTTATAACAAAATATTGATCGTTAAAGAGTGAAAGATGAAAGACTTTTGGCCCCTCTGAGGCCTTTTTTGAGGGGCCAGTCCCTTTTTCGTGATATCAAATGAAAGGTCTTGTAATTTGAAGACTTTTTGTTCAACAAAGATTCAGATATTTCTTTTCGTTTTCGAGATATACTGAATAGAATTATTCAGGGGCCAGCCTTTTAAGTCCTTAATGGGACCGTTTTGGACAAATTGAAATGTTGCATATTGTGTTGCATTTTTCTCAACATCTTTTGTTCAATATTGTTTCCCCCTATTTGAGATATAAAACGTCAGAGATTTAGCATTTAGTCCCATTTTACGTAATATATGATCAAAATTTCAAAATATATATAGTTGCAAATAGTTAAGATGAACATTTTTGCTTAAGTAATTTATAACAAAACATCGATCGTTAAAGACGAAAGACTTTTGGTCCCTCTGAGCCCCTATTTGAAAAGTCAGCCCCTTTTTCTTGACATCGAATGAAAGCTCTTATCATTCTGCAATGCAGATATATGTTCTAACAAAAAATTTAAAGGTGTAAAGATGTGAAAATAAACTTGTTAGATTTTGCGAGATGCTTGTGAGCCTATTTTCTAGACCTGTCGAGCTTCCGCGCCTTCTTAAGTTGGAAAGATATAGACGCTAAAAAGGCTTCGTTTTTTGGGTACTTCCAGTTTACATTGAAAGTACTTCCAACGGATTGTTTTTGTTGTGATTATCCATGAGAGCATCAGTTCTATATGACTATATAAAAAACTGTTCAATTTCTTAAAAATTCGCTAAAATAAACCAATGTCAATAGGGTTATGATTATTCCTCTCTAAGACTGCGTATTTTTATTTACTTAATCATCCGTATAGACTTTTGTGCAAAAAAAAAAAAAAAAAAAAAAAAAAAAAAAAAAAAAAAAACAATCATAAAGTTATAATACAGACTCTAAAAATGAAGAAAAAAATTGTATTAAAAATAATAAAAACTAAATGTTAGTGCAATCTTTAATCCTTAATTAATAAATAGAAATAATACAAATATCTTACCAAAATAAATGATGAATCCTATTGACTACACAGGACAAAGGTTAAAGAATAAACACTGTTCACGCAGCAGCTGTTCGTGCTTTACTTCCTTGTCTCAAACATATTCCTCTCTCTACAGTTTATCGTGTTACGACAGTTCTGGAATAAATACAGTCTGTTAAATGAAAGACTTTTTAAACCTATTACTCTTGCCTTTATACATGTAGAAAAAATCTAAATAAAGCCTTGACACATGGACAGAATATGATACATTAAAGGAGATATTGAAATCAAAAACAATACAAGGCAGTTGTTTTTTTCAATGTCACTTCAAAGTTTACCTAAAATTATGTTTTGTTTTTTTTAACTTTGATATTTTGCCCACGATAAGGACTAGAATCATCAAATCTTGTCAGTTATGCATCATACATGAAGGACCCCATGTTATGCTCTCTCAAAAAATTTTGCAGGTATTGATGATTTCGATGCATATCTTGGACGCTTTGAAGCCTTTGTTTAACAAAACTTGTCAATTGATGCAGCATGAAGCCTTGAAACTTGTCAATTAATGCACCATGAAGCCTTGAAGTGTATCAACCAAAACGTAGGTCATCGTGACTTACTTTCTGAATTTTATGTCTAATCACTTTCAAAATATTTAAGGTCATTATTTCCGATACTGAGAGGTTTAGAATCATCAAACCTTGTACGTTGATGAGTATTGAGGCCTTGAAACATATTTATCAAAAATTAGGGCACAGTGACCTACTCTTTTGAATTTTGAAGGTATATATCATTTGCAAATTGTTTTAGACGCATATCTGGAAACTTTGAAGCCTAGGATCATCAAACCTAGTCATTTGATGCTTCTAAGTACTCGCAGTATTTGATACAAAGCATAGGTCAAAGTGACCTACTTTTGAAATTTTATGGCTTTATTTAAATATTTCAGATACTAATTGGCTTATAATCACCAAACCTTCTCATTTGATGCAACGTGAGTCCTCGGAGTGTGTCATTTTATAAGGAGGCCACCTTGACGTACATGTACTCTTAGAGTTTCTTGGCAATAGTTGTATATTTTCAAATACTAGTTGGCTTAGAATTATCAAACTTTGTCAGTTGGTGACCTACTTTTGAGTTTTAGGACAATATCTAAATATTTCAATTAATAAATGGCATACAATCATTAGAAGTTGTCAGTTGATACATCTTCGGATCTTTGAGTATATTAACCAAAAGCAGATCAGGATGACACTCTCTCTAGACTAGATATTGTAAATGATTTTTTACATTCAACTTCATAAAATCTAACATTATATAATGATAAAAAGAGATTATTAAAAAAAATCCTTAACGGAAATGGAAGCCAATAATATTTTCTAATTCTTAATAACAATGAATAATAATAATAATAATAATAATAATAACCTTTATTTATCCAGGATTACACAATTAGCATAAAGCTAGTTTTCATTGTGGTCCTGCATCAACACATATTTACAATCATATATGGGCATATAAAATTAACATCTAAATAAAAAAAAATAAGATACAAGAGTACAATCACATGACAGATATATACATATGGAATCATTTGTAACAATACACTCATAAATTGGCACATTCAATGAATTGAAAAGGAAATCTAGTTTATTTAATTATTGACTCTGTTAAAATACTCAGTAAGATACACAGATTTAAAAATGCCCACTGAACTAGAGTTCATAGCGTAATAAAATGTAGAAATGTCTTACCGAAGTAATGAATCATAACTGCTACCGGTAAAAAGTTTGCCTAGGATTTTATACGTAATAACACTATACTTTGAAGTTCTTTCTTCGAAAACAAACTAACTTCCTTGTTTAAATTACGTTTACTTGTCTCCAAAGTTAACAATATCAGATTATGTCAGTTTTAAATTTGTTAGTCAGTTAAAGTTATGATTTCTTAAACTTTTTACATTGAAAAAATACATGTGTGTTTTGTGGACTTGACTCACACTGGTAATATTAATAGTACAGGAAAAGTATGAATTTACAGAATTATACCCCTGCATTGTTTTTCCTTCAAAGTAACAGGGAAAAGTAAGAAAGAAAAACGTTTAAATCAAGGAATTTTATTCCGACCCCCCCCCCCCCCCCCGAGAAGAGTAAGAAGTCAAATATGTGGTTTACAACTAATTCTCGACTTTCACACTTTTCTTTCACTTCAATGGTCAGGTGCAATTTGACGATTACTATATGTGCGGGACCCCTACCACTTAATAAATGCAGCGAACTTCGACAAAAAATATTTACAGAATGAGGTATGTATCATATAAATCAGTTTTGATCTGAACTCTTATCGTTAATACTGTAAAAAGTTTGTTTTTGCTCCTCAGTTATCTGTATTTTTAATTTTTTTTCCTTAACATACTACGTTGCAACAGTTTACATTCCACAGGGGTGAGGTTATATTGAGTATGATATCAGATTTTGCTACATTTTATTACGCAACATTAATCCACAATTTGTTAAACATTTAGGACCCCACACCGAATTCAAGATGAGTTTTATTTTAAATGAATTAGCATAAAGATTCATTCATGCATTTATCTATTGTTACCTGCTTCAGTAATTTAATACAACCTCTACTGAAGACTCGGGGGAATGTATAAATTGAGCAATAAAGGTTTTCGAAATGTCCTTTAGGAACGATTGTTTTTGAGCTCTCTGATATGGGAATTTAATTTTTTCACATTACATTTTTGTTCATCTCTAAAAACAAGCGTCTTTACACCGGTCTTAAATTTTTCTGTGTTTTTTGAATCGATGTTACATATTTTAGCTGTTTTCCATAATTGAACGTAAACACAATCAGAAACGGAGAAGCTATCGAGGTAAGCAAACGAGTATGACATTGTATTACCTAACAATGGCTTATTTATCCTGTATAAAAAATATATGAATATGAAAATCAATAAAGTCATCATTATTATTTAATAGTGGATACGTGCTTCCTTCTTATAAGGGTTACTTCCGTTATTTACACACTAAATTGTCGACGGATTAATCCGATATTTCCCGATCATGACACCGAGCACACGGCGGGTATGACCGGTCAACAGGGGGTGCTCACTCCTCCATGGCACCTGATCCCACCTCTGATGTTTTGGAGGTCCGTGTTTGCTCTGCTCCTATTTTGTATTGTTTAGTGGACTTTTGAGCTTGAATACTGTTCGTTATCTCCATATATTTCATTCCTAAATTTCAGACAATATTATAATTATCACACTGCCAAGCACTGAGGCATTAAAAAAAAATATTATACAATGTTACTATCTTAAGGTGGCGTGTACGCAATAATTTTGTTATTTTTTTTATTAATTTAATTAATTAGAGTTTAACGAGTTACTTCTCTCACAAGTTACACAAAGAGCAAAATCGAGAAGAAAGTCTTGGATGCCTAATCTTAGATACATCATTTTACTTTACGAGGAATGAAATCGCCCGTGTGGCGCAGCGGTTATAGTGTTAGCACTCGAGTCGCGGAGTAAGCAGTTGATCGAAACGTCATGGGTTCGACTCCCACTGCGGGACGTGGAGACCGGTCCCCAGGGGGGGGGGGGGGGCTTTGACCATGAAATTTTTATTTTTTGTTCCCCGATTTGACGATAAGTATGGGTATTTATGACTCAAAATTTGTTACTTTTAAATGACCGAGGAATCGAGAAAGAAAATGCATGTTTACTTGTTTGTTTTTACAGCCGGCATCTTGGGTACCTTATTATGTTCAGGTATAGAAATATCTGAAGTTTTCCAGGCGTTTTTTCCCCACACTTTTGATAATTGACATGCAAGGAAGACATCAGAACCGGTACCATTATGAAAAGTTGAAATACTGAACTCGTTTTTCGATATTTCCAAAAGTCAAACTCACAACTTTTCAATAGCACAATGCTTCGAGTTCTCATCAATATCGCTTAAACGAAAATATCACTCTATATTTATAATAATGTCAAAATAACCATAGATATTCATTTAGCTTTAAGAATATAATGTAATCATAACTTTTTTTAATGAATAAGAAGATTTGATTACAATAAATTTATTTCTTGAAAAAATATTTTGTCTAGTTCAGTCACAACAGAAGTAAATACAAATATTATTAAAACAAAAATTATCGTGAAACTTTTTTTTAACGAGAAACTAATTTCACAATGAATAAGATATATTTGTATTAGGGAGCAATATTGTTAGAATAACATACATTTACTTCGGTTTTGATAATGCACTGTCAAAAGGATGGATTTATTTCTTTCGCTTTATCTCGATGGTAATAATTTTCTTTTTAGCTTTCTTTATCATATTACATTGTTTCCATTTAAACCTTCTGAGGAGGGATTAAAAGTTGTTCTTTGTGAGATTAGATAATATTCACCTTCATTGTGTAACATCAATTCAGAATTTAAAATAACATGAAGGAGCGACACGGAATCTCAGATTACCAGGTATATATTCAAAGTATTTACATGTATGAACAATTGCCAATGCAAATTCCTGATCAAAAACCGAGGCCCGTGTCCCGTCAGGCATTGGCACGATAAAGATCGCCCTCACTACTCGATGGCCCTGAGTGCCGAGTAAAGGTCTAAATTTGAAGCCCTTCACCAGTTTATGGTGACATCTATATATGACTGAAAAATTCTCGAATGGAACGTAAAACAACACACAACCAATCAATTCACAGGATTGAACTCAATTCAGTTAACTGAAAGATGACTGAAAGTCTCCTGAAAGGTCACTGAATGGCAGAGCTCTGCCATTCAGTGACGTTTCCAGACCATTCAGTTGACTGAATGGTGTAGATTCATTCTGTGTTTAATAAAATAATTTATTGAACTTCACATTCCCTAACATTTTGTTTACAGTTACGAACCCAAATCGTTGTTATTGAAATATCACAGCACTTCAAGAAAACACATTTACTCTCCATTTTAATAAACAATAAAACAAAGAGGTATGTTGCACTTTGCCACTAATGTGCCTTTAATTATTGAAAATAATTGTAATTATATAATAATTGGTAATAAAATCCATAAAAATTATCATTTTGCTACCATTATCTGCCGCAAAAAATTACAACAAAATGAAGCCGAATTATGAATATGATTGATAAGTAAACACTGATTACAATATATGTGGCGTAAATGATTACATAATATATAAAAACATTCTTCTTGTGGTCTGAGACTGAAAAATTACCGAAATAAATTCAAAACAAAAGAAAATACAGATAAAATTAAACTACTTCGAAAAAGGCAAAGGTGCAGGGGTGGAGGCAGCTTAAAATAATTTGAAGCTATCCAATACACATGTATTTTTTACGGCGTTCTGAAAAATTCTGAAAAGCGACGCTATCTGAACAATCGAGACAAGATTTTTCCCGCGCAAGATTTCAATAGGGCATTTACAGAATGTTTTCATTTTGGAGAATCACTCGTATTTGTCTCTCCTAATTTGACAACGCCAAAAATTTCCAAGGATAATGCAAGTGCGATAACTCTTTCTATACTCAGTGCATTCCAATGTTACATATTTTTAAAACAAAACTGAAATTTCATTTATATAATGTAGGTACAGTCACTGACACATTAATGATTTCATATGTTTCTCTAATTTGATACATCTCTACTCAACGTTCGCAGTACAATAAATGTTACATAATACCCGTTAGTGTAAATCATATACGGTACCAATTTTGCTGCACCAGATGCGCATTTCGACAAATTATGTCTCTTCAGTGATGCTCATGTCTAATCGTTGGGAATATGAAATACTTAAATTTCTTTTAAAAATGAAGAGCTTAAGAAAGAGGGTGTCAAATACTGGAGCCAAATACGTCGAAGGATCAGAGCTATGCATGAGGGCGATAATCCTTAATTTTGAAATAAATTCCTGGATTTTACCACATCAATTAAATATATATCAGTATTTTCAAGATAGTACCGAAGTACTTAGCTACTTCATCATATTTAGCTAGTTTCATTAAGAATATGAAGGCTTAAGTACTGAGAATAAAGATTCAAAAGTCCTTTTCATACGCCCGTTTGCAGATCGGAGACAGCCTGCACATCTCCAGGACTGTTGCCGGCAGGGAAATTCGGGCCTTGAATTTCCTAATTATCCGCGCCTTCAGGTGAGTTATCGTCTTCAAAACATTGAATTTTCCGTTTATTACATTTTCCTTGATTTTCCCTTTAGCTCTGTCTTTTCGTAACACAGTGTCATAGGCTGTGACATAATCTTTGAGCAGTTGAGACGTCATATCTAAGAGCGTTTTCCTCTGGAACTCGAGTTCAACTCTAAATACCAAACCCTTTGATGCGCACGCATGTATTAAGATAAACACGTCAATTTCCTCTAGAAACTCTCCAAAATGGAGCATGTTGATAAACAAATTATTCAAGAATTAATAATTTCAGATGAAAATGAATATGAAACTCTCTTGATTAAACAGACTTGGTCTTTCCATCTCCTCACCCTTGTCCTTAACCAGGAACGTTGTGATATTCCAAGGTTAGGCGGATTTTCTGAGGATATCGTCCCTCAACTTAACAACAAACAGTTTCTCAGACATTTCCGTGTCAGTCCTGAAATTTTTAATATAATATTGAATAGTATCATACATTCACTTGACAATAATCCATGGCCAGGTGGTTCCGAACCGATCTTACCAGAAAAACAGCTCCTAATATTCCTTTGGTATATAGCAAACCAGGAATCATTACGAGAGGTGGGAAATACATTTGCAGTTGGTGTTACCACAGTCCACGAGATAGTTGCCCGAGTTTCAATGGCTGTTAATGAAAACCTAATTGACGCAAGTATCTCATATAATTAGTACAGGCACCTTTTCAGCCATTCATTTTTTTTATTTATTTTTTTTTTTTACATAAAATTAATAGAAAACACAAATCTTACCACCTTCATTATTATGTAGGTTATAAATTGGCCTGATGCTCAAACGCAAAACGTTCTGTCTCGCGAGTTTCAACTTAATTCTGGCATACAAGGTATCATTGGCTGTCTTGATCGATCTCATATTCGCTTGTCTGCAGCTCCTGGCGGCGACAACGATTATTATAATCGGAAAAATTTTCCATCAGTTCAATTACAGGTAAAATAATGCAAATTTTTATGATATTTACATTTATTTGAAAAATGACAGAATTCAATTAATTTTTTTGAAAAATGACAGAATTCAATAAAATTTTGGTATTCTGGCAAGGAGGATATGACATATATTTTTCTCTTTAAAACATTCTGCAATGTGCCTATTATTTTAACAGGTTGTTGCTGACAGTGACATGCTTATACGTGACGCATATACTGGATGGCCTGGGTGTACGGATGATGCCAGGTGACTCAGGTGACCTGAAAATGTGACTCAGGTGACCTGAAAAAAAAACATGCATAAAAAAACCACATCTCTGGATGTCTGCTCCAACTATCAGCTAACAACATAAAAAAATGAAACTTTAAAAAAAGAAAGAGGAACAACTAGAACTTGATTTAATAATAAATGTTAATCAATGTTAATGTTAATGTTTGCCTTTACTTTTAGTCCATTGATTTTTCCATAATATCTAACATCCGATCAATCCGTTTCATCTTATCATCATGGTGACGTTCAATTGACTCCATTAAATCTCGATTCTGATCCTGTATATTTTCAATCAATTTTGTTGTTTCATTCATTTTCCGTTTCTTGGACTTAACCTTTACAGCTTTCTTGGAAGGAGATGATGGACTAGAAGTTGGCGTCTGAGTTTGTGGTGGACTCGAGCTCCCATCAGGAGAAACAGCAAGTTTTGTTTTTCGTCCAGTGTCAAATGAAACAGCAACTTTAGTTGAAGCTTTACTGCCATACACTTCACCAAATCTTTCAAAATATTTCCATGTTTGTGCACTATTACCTGTTTTACTGTTCTCATCATTCACTTCTTTATATTTTTTTTCAGGGATTTCCATTTGTTAATAAGCTGTGATTTGGAAACAACAATTCCCATTTCCTTCATCTCATTAGCAATCTCTCCCCACAAACTGTCATGTGACTTTACTCCTAAGAATCTGTCTTCCCTCTGAAGTCTAAGATCGATCAAGAGCCTTTCCTCGCTCTCTTTCCACAAATGCATTGTCTATAATTAAATTAAGTTTTTCTAATAGCAGAGAGTGAAATTCTTCATCATTTACAATTATGTCATTAGATATTCTTATTTTGTTTTTTTGTGTAGCAGAATCTGCATCTTCAATGACTGAATTTGTCCAGAATGATGAGAAACATTTTGTACTTTCACAAGTCGACATTAACAGAAAATCTAAATTTTTATCTGGCAAAGATTTAGGAGAATTATTTTCCTGAAAGTTCCAATCTACCTGAGAATCTCCTGAGCAGCTTGAAGAGGCTGTGTTTGAAGAGGATGAGGGTGTGTTGTCATGTGTTGAAGATTCTTGTTGGGTGTCATGATTGTCGAACGTTGATATTATTGCGTCTTTAATGGCTTTTTTGGTTTCTGGATCTAATATGAAAGTTAGTAAATTTTTTTCTTAGTTTGTAAATGACAGGAATTTAAACTGTATCATTCAACTGACAAGTATAAATAAGTTCCTTGAACTAATTATCCTTTAAACTCAAACAAGACTTATTTCTTTTCTTATAAGACATAAGAACAGACATATTGACAATTGAAAACTAATCCAATATCTCACATCACTATGCAGAAGACATTTTTTTTCTTTCTAAAACATGCACATTTATTCAGTCATTTCTATTGAATTTAAAAATTATTAAATAATACGTTTTGAAAATGTGTATGTTCTTTGTTATTTAAAAGATATTTGAATACTCGTTATTTTCTTTCATAACTTACCACCATTTGGGGAAGCGTAAATATCTGCTAGTTCTTTTGATACAAAAGCCGAAAAAACTGACCCATTCTCTTCTACCTGTATTGACACACTATCAAACAACAATAACAATATCAGAATAAAATTAATATTTGATAAACAGCAAAAAAAAAAAAAAAAGAATTTCCAATCATCATAATACACAGTTTGCAATATAAGAACTGGGTTGTGATGTCTCAGTAAGGAGAACAAACATGAAATATACATTTCATGTCAGCTGGCTATAGCGATTTTCTACACCATTTTTTGTACTTTGAATTTATGTTCTTAAACTCTTTCATATCGAAATATTTTAAAATGCTAGTAAACATGTCTGCGACCGATTTGATGCTTTGCATCAATTTCACTTGTAACACCTGTTCTACTGTTGTCATCGCTATTTATCACCAAAATACGAATGAAATCGTCAGGAAATGTCTATTTAAGAAAAGTCGCTTGTGTATCAACTTAGCCATATCGCACGTGATGCATATTGTTCATGTAACATGAAAATTCTTCAAATTAATGCATAAAATGAAAACCTACAGGTCTGCAGAATCCACTTCTCCCGCCATGTTTCAGAGGTCTGACCCTACTAAGATCAAGAGTCGGACTCGATGTAAACCCGGGTTTAAACTCTCGCTGTTTATCTCGAAATCTCGCGACTCGATACCAAACTCGGGTTCCAGAAGAAAACGCTCTAAGTGATTGCGAGATTGAAAACCGTTGTTGACATGGATTTTTTAACAACATATTTGGTCTCCATCAGGATGGCTCATTTACTTTCTATTTTATAACGTGCCAGGGAGTTTTTAGCTCTATTGGTCAGAGTCCAGTTGAGCTTATGCGATAGTAAGGTGTCCGTCCGTCTGTCTGTCTGTCCGTCTGTAAACAATTTTTCAAAACGCTACTCCTGCTACAGTTTTAATCTGATTTCATTATAACTTGGCACACAAGTAGACTATACTAAGATACATAATTCTGTGTATCGGTTTTTGATGAACGGTGTTGCCATGGTTACTAAAAATAGAGATTTCTGTGAAGTACTTTCAAAACGCTACTCTTCCTACAGTTTTGGTCTGATTTCAGTATAACTTAGCACACAAGTAGAGCACACAAGTAGACTTCACTAAGATACATAATTCTGTATATCGGTTTTTGAACGATGAACGGTGTTGACATTGTTACTAAAAATAAATATTTCCTTGAAATACTTTCAAAATGCTACCCCTCCTACAGTTTTGATCCGAATTCAGTATAACTTGGCACATAAGTACACTACACTAAGATACAACATTGTCTACTATTTTTTGATTTTGTTGATTGATGTTGCCATGGTGACTAAAATCGAAATTTTTGTAAAAATTCTGTTAAAAGGCTACTCCTCCTACAGTTTTAGTCTGATTGTAATAAATCTTAATAATACAAAAAATCTCAATAAAAGAAAAAGAGACTACAACAAGGATAATTGTTCTATGTATTGCTTTTCCAAATTTTCAAGTCCAAGTGCTACTTTTATATTCCATTTTTATAAGTACAAACCAGTAGAGCTACAGTCTCGTCAGGGACTTCTGGTTTTTTAACTCTCCGTGATGGGAAGGAAAATCGGGAGTTTTGCAGCACTTCTGATATTCTCTCACACTGTGAAAATACCATTTTTATATCATTTCACACTGTGTCAGAATACCACTTTTATTCAATAAATAAATTACAGTATTTCACTGTTGAAAATGTAATAAAAAGATGTACATGTCGGATTGATTCTCGGGATACCCATGTACGCGCTACTTGATGACTCCGGATCCATACAATGTTCCCGTGCAACTTGCACAAGAAAATTTGAATAGATCATTGTGCCGCAGTAAACTTTTAATTTAGCGGACATACGGGATACTTAAAAAAGGTTTCAGTGTGAATTGAACTCCAAAACACAAAATAAAACTGCATGCGTTATATTGCATAATATTGATATTAACAGATCTGACGTCACGGTAAATGATAATTGCTTTGATACTGATGTTACATGTACCCATAGTATCAATAACAGTTCAGATTCCACCTGGAAACAATGATGGTTGTAGGAAGAGAGATGGAATTGCAGAATCATTTTTCTCTTTAGTTATTTTGTTATATAATTCACAATTACTATATATTATTAAATGAATACAATTGATGCATAATTTACCCAATAAGTCTATACAGGGAAAAATATATTTATAATAATATTTGCCAAATCTAAGTAGAAATGAAAACTATTGGTCAGAGGCCTATTATGTCAAAAGCTTTATTACCATTTCGTATTCGAGTGATATAAACCCTCAGTTATATTCTTCTCACTTTCATCGCGTATAATACAAGTTCATTAAATTTACCTATAAAATATGTACATTACCTGTAGGAAATGTTTTTATTTCCCTTGATCCCCTACAACATGAAATGATCTGAGTGGATGAAACCTTCCGCTATTCATGAATTATAATAACGATAAGAACATTGTAAGTTTGTAAATGTCATTACCATTAACACTCAGAAATACGAGGATTGTTAGAAAAGTTAATGGACTCGGTGACTTATGGGAAATTACAGTGCATTTTGAAGGAAGACATATAAAGCGAACTCCATGAGTGCAAGATCCGGGCCGTCCCTGGGCTCAAAGTCTAGTAAATCGATGTCCAGCATGGTTGACTGTGACGTATGTGCGGGGTTATTGTCCTGGTGAAATTTTACTGAAGTTAAATTAGCAGCAACCTCTGGACGCTTCTTCTTAACGTCTGGACCAAGGCACGGCGAACAACCTTCAATGAAATTGTGTTATGTAATTTAAAACCAATTTCATGAAATCCCTCATAAGAATTTAAAATTGCTCACAGTCAAGCATTTCAAAAAATTAATTTTTTTAAGTTTTAGTAGTATTTCATAAACTTCGCATAATATTTTTTTTTTCACTGTAAATTTATCTACCTATTTACCATTGAGTAATTGTCAGCATTGACAGTCTGTCAGCTCGATATGGCATGGGTTAATGTCATTAGAATTTCTAAAACGAGGGAAGTTATTGTTTGTTTGTTTGTATGTTGTTTAACGTCCCTCTCGAGAATTTTTCACTCATATGGAGACGCCACCACTTGCCGGTGGAGAGCTGCAAATTTTGTCCTGTACTCGGCACTTATGGCCATTGAGCAGTGAGGGATCTTTTTCGTGCCAGCACCTACTGCGACAGGGGACCTCGGTTTATACGGTCTCATCCGAAGGACCGGTCTCCACGTCCCACAGTGGGATTCGAACGGGAAATTATTGACAAACAATAGTGAGAAAAGCATATCAACAGTCTCGTTTAAAATCATAATTTCTTAAGTCCTATGGTCGATACAATGACCTTGTCATCAAACTCAATCTATCAGTATGACATATGCTGACTGACGTTTTTCATACTAATGTTAGGCCATTTTTACACACTGAATTGTTGGATTTTTCCGTTATTTACCGATCATGACAAGGACCACACGGCGGGTATGACCGATTGGCAGGGGATGCTTACTCCTCTATGGCACCTTGTCTTACTTCTGATGTTTTCGGAGGTCCATGTTTGCTCTGCTCCCGATTTGTATTGTTTTAATGGACTTTGAGCTGGAATACTGTTTGTTATCTCATAGTTTATAAACATGATGAACACGTGTTTTCCGGCCGATCTTGTCACCTCTGCTCTCTTAGGTGCTGGTGACCTTTTCCTCTTCCACATTTTTCTTCCAGATTTTTGTTTCCGGATCGAAATGATATATCAAGGTCTCATCTGTGATGCTTATCTTATTGAGAAACCTGTCAACTTCCTTTTTCCATCGTCGTAAAAACTCGCTGGATGCAGATACCCGCCATTGTTTTTCATCCTCAAAGAGCAATCTGGGCACCCAATTTGCACAAAATTTTTGAAAGTTAACATTTTTTAAAATTATATGATCTTTTTTTGGAACACTAAAGTCGAATTTCTCAGCAATAACACACCGTGATTCTCCTATCATTATTTATTTCCCTAACTTTTATATTATTATCCACTTCTTGTGGTCTTCCTGCTCATTCAACAAAATACCAGTCCTTCCATCTTTAAACCTCAGAAATTCTTCAAAATCATATGTCAGTTTTAAATATTTTTAATATTCCAAACAACCAAAATGAATTTGAATTACCATATTTATATTGGATTCCGAAACTTCATAAAAATCCTTACAAACAAAGATACATAGCGGGTTCCAGTAAATGTTCAACCAAGCCTCTTTCTCTACTCCTCACTAAGATATTAACAGTGGTGAAGGAGAAACTTCAAGAGTACTGTGCAACAATATATTCGAGAAGTGGTGTAAATCAGATGTGGATACTTAAAAATTCCAAGGAACTTTTGGAAAATTTGAAATCGCAAGATTTTACCAAAATCAACAGCTTAGAAACTTTTGACTTTTCTACTTTATACACAACCATTCCCCACGATAAATTAATGTCCAGGCTTTTTGATATAATTGACAGCTGCTTTTTCAATAAAAATGGAACTCGTAAATATACTTACCTTGTCATTGGTCATTTGCAAAATTATTTTGTTAAAAAACATTCTGATTGTACACACAAGTACTCTGAAGTTGACATTAAAAAGATGCTTGAGTTTCTGATTGACAATATCTATGTGGTTTTTGGAGACCAGGTCTTCCAACAATCTATTGGAATTTCCATGGGTACCAATTGCGCCCCGTTATTAGCAGACCTTTTTTGTATTCATATGAAGCAGAATTTGTCCAAAATCTTGTACGTGAACAGAAGAAAACACTTGCTGTGGCCTTCAACTCGTCATTTAGATATATCGACGATGTATTGTCAATTAACAATGGCTATTTTCATTCTTATGTCGATACAATATATCCTGGTGAGCTTGAGATAAAAGATACCACAGAGTCTGACACATCTGTTTCATATTTGGATATTTTACTTGAAAAAGACGTTTATGGTAATCTAACAACCAAGCTTTATGATAAACGTGATGACTTTAACTTTTCAATCGTCAACTTCCCTTACTTATGCAGCAGTATACCTTCATCACCTGCATACGGGGTATATATCTCTCAGTTGATTCGATACGCAAGAGCATGCTCTACTTATGAACAATTTCTAAAACGAGGTAAATTATTGACAAACAAGTTGATGAAACAAGAATATCTGCTGTCTCGTTTAAAGTCATCATTTCGTAAGTTCTATGGTCGATACAATGACCTTGTCAGCAAATACAATTTATCATTGAGTCAAATGCTGACTGACGTTTTTTCATACTAATTGCTAGGCCATTATTTACACACTGAATTGTTGACGGATTTTTCCGTTATTTCTCGATCATGACAAAGAGCACACGGCGGGTGTGACCGGTCGGCAGGGGATGCTCACTCCTCCATGGCACCTGATCCCACCTCTGATGTTTAGAGGTCCGTGTTTGCTCTGCTCCTATTTTGTATTGTTTAATGGACTTTTGAGCTTGAATACTGTTTGTTATCTCCATATATTTCATGCCATTTGTATACCATTGTCCACATGTGGACCATCTCCAGCAGCATGGTCTCCATCGGAGATTTTCTCGTCTGCCCACAAAATTTAATAGCGGCTGGGTGCTCCAAGAGGTGTAGTAACGTATTGACTTAATTTTCAAGCGTTGGTCATCCATATTCAGTGATAAAAGGGTAAAAAATTCTCCGAATTGAAATTTTCACACAATGTATTTTACATGTATATGTTATTGTGACGTCATATGAAATATCGTCCATTTTTATGCTCTTATAATGTACTCAATTAGAAAAAAAAGTGAGTACAAAATTAACAAAAAAATCAAAAAATCGACATGCTCCGTGAAGCATATCTTATAATTAAGCTGTATATTTTATATCATGCATTGAAAAACAATAAATCTTTGCATATTTCAGACCTGTTTTCCCATATTGTTGTCTCTCAGTATTTTTTATTAGATTTGTCAGTGAGATTTGGCATTTACCAGTAAGATTTTACTTTCCATCGATTTTACATATATTACTAGAGAAACCACCGCGTTTTGGCAACCCGACATCACTTAAGTGTTTGAAATCTTTCTTTTTTATTGATTAAAAAGCGTCAAACTGAGACAGATCATAACGAAAACTATCTGCTAAAATCCAAACGAACGGATTTCGGATTTCCGTATTTTCATTAACGTAAAACGTGAGACGTATTTAGGACTCAAAGTGCGTACAAAATACAGCGAAATCGTAAGAGTAAACAGGTCTGATATTTATTGGAAAATTCGTCAAGTATTTATCTGAAGAATTTCGCTTGTGTCATGCGAATGGTCCGCTCACAACAGAACTTGTTTGCGAACTTTTCTAACAACCCTCGTATTTGTACGTGGATTTGTTGTAGTGTACGTGGATTTGTTGTAGAAAGTGCATCAGTAAAAATGGGATATTTAGCCTTAATTCAAATTCAACTTTTGATATCCTGAGAATTAAAATTTCCTTTCGACGTGCCATGATTTATTTATTTGATTTTAGCTGGTCAATTTCAAGACGAAAACTCTCGTTATTTTCCTCTTCGAGTTCTGCTAAATTTCTTCTGCGTGCAACAGCTTTATATATGTAAAACTAGTTACAGTGTATCTAATTTTGTCATTTTTCATGATTTCCTGACACTTTTTCATTTAAATTATTTTTAATGAATTGTTTGGGTCAAGAAAGTAGGAATGCTTTTTTCATACAGTTTACCTTTCTTTGAGATGTCTACATGTAATTTGTAGTTGTGCCAGTTGCAGATGAGGATTTGCTGATATTTTGTTCTTGTGCATCTGCATTTCATTGGTTTGTCTTTTATACTGTTTAATGTTTGTGACTTGATGATTATTTTATACAGGATAGTGATTTTTTAGAATCAAATTTAAAAATTGAAATACCATTTTGAATGAAAATACTTACTAAAATTACACTGGTTTTCCTTTTGAATTGTATTGGCACCACATGTAAAACCATCGCCTAATGGGCTGTCAAATCCAGATATATTATGTATTTTATAGTTGGAGAGAAAACCCTCATACACTGTAGATTTGTTCAAGAGAATAATGTGTGAGCTGTGTGGAGAAGGGATAATCTCCTCTAGTATCGAAGAAGGAGATTCAAATAAATAAAATGAGTTTTTAACACATTATATTGGTAATATGTCAACAAGACTGGACACAAATTCATCCCATGAATGGCACTGCGTTGTAACATTTCATTAATAGGGTTAAATAATAAATTATTCAATGAAGTAAACATTTTAGTGAATATGTGATCAAAGCGTGCGTAATCTTGTCCATTTTCTTCATTTCCTAACAAGTTTAATGAAGTTTTATTTCTTAGATTAAAACAATTGGTTGCTCTGATAATATTCACAAAACAGAATGTGCTTCTGACATTTTTTCCTGATATCTCGGTCAAATTTCATGGTTTTCTTTATTTTATATAAAAAATATATAAAATCACCGTACTTATTACCTCTTGCCCGAGAAAATGAAATCAAGATCGTATCATGTATCAGTGTCTATTTATATACGATTAACTGGTCGCAACTTGTTGCGGTTATCCGATTGGTCATTTTGCATTCGATTACAGTGTTATTAACGTCTTCATTTTCTCCATTATCCTAAAATTATTATCATATCCGGGTCTAGGAGCACAGTTATTTTGGTGGTAATTCATCCAGGGGCCTCTTACACTGTTTTTCATGGCATTTGATTGAGAATCAAACAAAGGGTTACTGAATCA
This sequence comes from Saccostrea echinata, assembly GCF_033153115.1. Classification (NCBI taxonomy): domain Eukaryota; kingdom Metazoa; phylum Mollusca; class Bivalvia; order Ostreida; family Ostreidae; genus Saccostrea; species Saccostrea echinata. Next base: position 749,314 of record NW_026889810.1, read on the forward strand.
TTTTAATCTCTTAAAAATACATCTTAAACATGCAGATATCATGGTATTCACAATTTATCAAAATTTACCTCTCTATGCTCACTTTCAAATCCCCTAGAAGAAAGCAATACACATTAACATGAGTGATTGATCACTGTAGCTTGCCTGTGCTGAAACTCAAGTGAGCATTTATAATAAAATCCTGTCTTCATCCATCTGTCAGACTACCTACCGAAGTTTCTTCAAGTCATGGACTCTCTGATCAGGATAGCGTTATAGCATGGGATCGGAGTTTTAAAGTCATCTAAAAACATTGTATATATTGGAAATTGGACCCTAAGGTGAGGATGGGGTTGGGTTCAAATTGTGAATAAATTGCACAAAATGCATCTTAACAGGATTGTTTAAAATCAATAGGGAGGTAATTCTAGTTATAGTCATAATGAAGAAAGACAATATTGTTCCAGTTAAATCATAACCGAGTAGCCTGTATCGGCTGTAATATGGAGATCAAAGTATCTAAAGGGAATAAAGAAAGACATATTTAAAAGTCTTCTTCTAAAGAACAAGATGAACAGCGTAATTCAGGTAAGCGTTGTGGTCCATGGACCTCTTGTTTAAAGTCTGCTATAATTTATGCTTTACCTGTTTTTTTTTTCTATAATTAAATCTACTTCATAGGTCAGTGATTGTATCAGCAGGCATATCTATGCTGCTGGTAGTGGGCATGGTCAGTTGATTCTTGTCTTGTTGTTTTCCACTTGTTTTTTTTTTCTGTGTGTTACTGAAAATGGTTTTAGTGCCTTAAAAAACCCCAAATTGAGGATGTTCTCTCTAGACTCTTGAAGATTTGATCAGTGAAATGAAAATTTGAGCATAAAACACGTCTTTCTTTTTGCAGCCTCCAAAGTGAATCTAAAATTTAAAGGGGGAAATCTGAAAAATCTATGTTTTGTAATGTGCGAGACACAATTAGACCGCAACAGATGTAAAATAAAAAAAAGGATCAGAATAATCCCTTTAGCGTTGACCAAAATCAATTCAATCCTGAATCTTTAACTGCTTTTTAAAGTATGAATAATTTTTATTACACAAATTCTCAGAGTAGTTCCGAGTAACATTTGCTTAAATGTCTCTTATCAATAAAAGTTTATATCTTTAATTAAGAAAAATATGCTATATAATACTAATGACCATGGAGTAGATTTTAATTAATTAATATATTTTTTATATGATTAAAATGTGTTATCATTTATTAGGATTATCATCAGGGTGGACTTTCTTACGCATAAATTACACTACTATCTTTAATTCATTTGAATATTTAATGAACGTGGTATCGTCTATTTGACATACTTGTTGCATTCATTTATACAGGAAATCCTCCATTGTATGAATTGAAGTACATACCTTTAAAATCTTTCCATGTTACTGTATTTTTCTTAATTACTAATTTATACACAACCGACAGAAAAATTCCAACAATATGTATTGTAGTTTCTACTGACAGCCTACAGGCTTAGAGCAGGAAGAAATACTTTGTTCAAAATCCCGGATGAAGTAGACGTACGTCTCCCCCCCCCCCCACCCCTTGTAAATACTTGAAAAAATAAGTATTTCATTAATTGACGTTTATTGTGAGACGTTATGGATATTGTACTTCAGATGCTCTATTTCATTTCCTCAAGGATTTTGCACATTTTACTGATACTTTTTTTTTGTAAAACTTAGCTTTTAATGCCCTATGAATAGGCCCGAGTATTTGATACAAAAGACTGTATTAATAAAAAAAAAAACCTGAAATGTATTGATTAAAGCACAAAATTTTACAGCTTTAATTGTATTTGAACAATACCTTATTAATTTCCTCTTTTCATGTAAGCAAGTTTATTACCAAGTACAAATTGTACTTCGGGTTCGCTGCCACGATGCTCTCAGTGAGGAATATACAAATTTTATCGATAAATTTATCAGGAAAACCTTTCGATATATAAATATATTCACAACTTATAGTGTTACCAATAATTTATCATTATTTCAATGGCCATTCACACAAAAGCTTTTTTTAATATTCAGGCTGCTATAATCGCCTCGTTTTTCTTTTTAACATCGGGCTCGATGCTATATGATGTTCTAGAAGCTTCCGTCAATATTAAGATCGGTGAATTACAAATATAATTTGCACATTTACCTTTTTAATCGGTTATCATAACTCATCTCTTTCATATCATTGAAATCAAGTTTTGATTGAATAATTCAGTGATTACGTTTTATGAATAAATAAAAGATTGCTTGTTGTCAAGTTTCATAAAAAAGTGCCAGTAACTTAGATCCGCCAACCGGAACCGCCACCCTACTCACTTTTTTGCTATTTCATGGCTGTTTATCGAAAATGAAAGTAGACTTTTAATTTAATGTACGATACCTACTATGCGGGTGAAATCTAAATATAGTTTACGGACATCATATTGTATCTAATGTATTCTTAGAGGAGTAATAAAGAACTCTGGTGCACCCGTTTGGGAGTTTATTTGCAAAATTTATTAATTTATAAGTATATATATTTGAATCAAACATTTGCCATGATTGAACACGATTGCAGGAGTCATGGAAGGTGTTTACATCCCGCCGCCATCTTATTTGTATTTATTTTAGCACGGTAGCTCAGTCGGTAGAGCGCTCGCTCCGTGATCGGAAGGCTGTGAGTTCGTATCTCGGCCGCGACTGACATAAGTCGACAAAAAATAAGAAGCAACTGTTCCTTCGCCAGGCGCTCGGCACTTTGAAGTAAAAGTTGCAGGTCCTTCGGATGAGACCTTAAAAACCGAGGCCCCGTGTCACGGCAGGCGTTGGCACGATAAAGAACCCTCACTGCACAATGACCCTAATTGCCGAGTAAAGGTCCAAATTTGAAGCCCTTCACCGGTATATGGTGACGTCTCTCTATGAGTGAAACATTTTCGAATGGGACTTAAAACAACACACCATCAATCAATCACGAAATGCTTACTTACAGTTGATGAAAACATCCTTCAGATTCATACCATATTATCGTTATTGTGCATGTTAAATCCGTTTTGTAGCTATATTCCACATTGTGCGGCAGCCTTGTTTGACAGATCTGTTTGTACGGAGCCGTACAATGTTGTGATTTGTCGAGTCTCACCGTACAGCTTTTTCATTCGTCAATTTGTGTCACATGACTACTTCATAATATAAGCGCCTCGCCAAATACTAAATTCTTAGTGAAGAAAGACTGCCAATTATCTCCCAACACACTGGAAACCTGATATTTGATATTTTGAGCTTTTAAATTCCAAATCAACTTTTCTACCCTTTTACCCTTGACGGTACGGTTGACGCCGATGACCAAAACAAATATTATTTAATATCTATATGTATCCAATATATATTTTTGTTTACCATGTCATTTCCTGTTGTAAGATCAATTAATAAATCAGTACTTAAACTGATACCAAGCCTTGTCCTTACTGAGAAACATGAATCAAGAATTAAGGAGTGTCCTTGAAAAATATAGTACAAGTATAATATATAGCCCCCATTCCATGATGGCCATCCGTGGGGAGCTTACAATATTATTATAAAGATCACGGTAACTGGTAAGAGTGGACATATTAAATTTTTCGACAATGAAATGGGCGTGCACCATTCAGTGCAGACGTCTGGGAAAACATTAGGTTGAATATTTTCTTGTGTACTTTGAACCCTCTATCCTTTAAATGAGTCATAAAATTACGAAATCCTTATTTAAAATGCTATATACATATACTTGTATGAGAAAATATATTACGATAAGTGTCTGTAGTTATACGAGTGTTGTTCGGAAAGTTCGTGGACTATGCCAATCTTCGTTATACTATCTTCAAGAAATTTAAAATGAGCACAATATCATATGTAAAAATATTAATTTCGTTTAGGTGTGAAGTTTCATTCCATGTGATTTAATAGAATTCATGTTATTTAATTTTAAAATTAACACGTCTTGTACCCACTGAGCAAACTCAACAACACTGTAACGTTAAAAACATACCGACATGAGGTTCTCAAAAATACTATCCCTATACATTTCACACAGTATTGCCCAATACCAGTGCACTCATTAAAAACGTTTCTCTATCACTTGAAATTTATTTTGCTAACAATTGTTCCAGTAGCATCATTTTCTTTGTCAATGTTTTTTTTTACTGCATAAGTGTGCTTTCACAAGATCAGCATCTGTGAAGCGCCAAACTCTTATCATGACGTAACTATCTTTTCAATGTTTTTGATAAGATTTTCTTAAAGATAATCCGTTTTCTCACAGATCACCATCGTCTAAGTTGAGTAGTCTATCATTCAAATACCGCTTTTACCATGTACACACAGGTGTTACGACTTACAGCTGTCTATGTTTAGCGGCGTAACATTGTGGGGCTCCTTAATCTGAATGTTGAACGAAAGACAACAGGATATAAATTGTTTTTATTATTTTATTAGATTTTATTCAAATAAATATACGCAAAACTCTTCTTTGGGTCTGCAGTCTGCACCTGATATAAAATTAAACCAACCACCCTTTCTACCAAATGTTAATTTAAACCACCCTTAAACAAACCCTTTAGTACACACAAATAGACCTAATACCTTCAGGTCTTAGTTAAAAGATTGAATCAGTGATTTCTTCACTAGTGAGTATAAATATGAAATACCAGAGGTTATAGCAAACGACTATTTGTATAGGGACAAAAGGTTATGCTAATTTCTCAGTAAAATTCAATACAATGCATCATGCATTTGTTAATTATAATGTCAGGAGTTATAATATCAATCTCAGGTCACTTCTTGTGCCTGAGTAAATAATTACCAACAACGGTGAGCTCAGATCACTACTTGTGTCTGAGAGAAACTTATAAAATGCAGAAACAATAATAAATAAAGCAATCAAAAGTTGCTAACAAATTTAGTATAAGATTAGGTTCATGATAATTACCCATCGAAGTTCTTCAGAGCCGTGCTCTGCAAGCATCATTATTCAGTTTAATAGCCTCAGGCAGAACCTTTCTGTAAGTGAGACTGCAGACTTCTGTCTGTCAGAGCCCGCAGAGGTCGTATTTATACCACTTAAACCCTCTATGACGTCCCAGGTATGACGATTTGGCCCATAACTTCAAATCGCTGAAACACTTTGGGTGCAGTTAGTTTACTGTACTCTTCCGCGGTGTTCCGAAAGTACTTTACAGCTTTTACCGCTTAATATGAAAACTGAAGTATTATTGTAAGGTTTTACCCAAATTATCTGTCACTGGTTTCGTTATTTATCCAAATTACCAGAGGTAAGCACATTTAGCTGTATAATAACGTAGTTATTGAACCATAAATGGTGTATTTCCATTGTGTGATGAATTTCCCTTGTTACATGGAGGAAATTCAAAACGAGGTGTACACTATACGACATTTTTTTTTTTATCAAGATCCTGTCATTTATTTATAATAACGATTCCACAAATAAATATAAATTTCATTACACATTATTCTTACTATCATTCATCCACTCATTATTTTAATGACTCGTTCCACAAGAAATAACTTGTCATTTGTTTACTTGTTCATAACAATAGAGGAGAATGCCGAATTCGTAACACGCCCCCCCCCCTTCTCTATTTAACATTCGAATGTCTATACACATATACCACTTAACTATCAAATAAAATGTTTAATAAACCAAAACCTCGATATCTCGATTGTCTGGTTATCTCGAAATACCACCTTCGGGATATCAAAGTTCAACTGTAAGTTCTCTTGATCAAAAGTAAATTTCAAACTGTATTAAACAAAAACAAATACGTAAAAACACATAACATTCAATTTAGTTCAATGCTCAAAATTCAATAAACACGACATATTTGTCGTATTTTTAAAACGAAAGTAGAATTCGTGAAATTTCTTCGTACGACTTATCAAATGGTGTGACGTCTAATCCTCGTGCTGAGAAAAGAAGCGCCACTGAGTTCTCACAAAGTTCTGTTCATCCAAAATATTTGCAAAAACTGGACGAAATGCAACCTTCAGTTAGAAAAAAATTGAATAATCAGTTTATTTTCCATTTAATATGACTATAAGTAGAGCTATTTCTGAATTGTTTCGCAGTATTTTTATGAAATCAACAACTTCAATTCAAATTTGCGTCGGTCAAACGTTCTATAAACGAACAACACGTAATAATAACTCAATCGTTTTGATTGCTTATCCGTATACTTTATAGGATCCTTCTATTTTGGAGAACTTTCAAAAGTACAAAAAGAAGTAGGTAAGTTCAACAATTACATTTATGAATAAATATCAATCAATCATTGTAATAAAATCAATATGTACAGTTTTTACAATGACATGAATATCAATTCAATAAGATGCAAGGATCCCATACTATTAAAATGTATAACTTTAGTTACATACAAACATTTTCAAGCCATCAAAAATTTCCTCATCTTTTGTGAATTTATGCAAACAATTCACACGGCTATTAAAAATAGCCAATGTTATAAATATTGAACGTATGTACATTTAAATGAACATATTAACAGTAATAAGCATCATAACAACAATGTATGCACACGTAATTATACTCGAGAAGCATGTGTTCATTGCAGAATAAGAGAATTACTGTCAGTCGTCCCATAAGCCAGGCTGAAGGGGAACATCTTTGCCCTTTCCTCAACCGCATGAACAAGTCCGGTGAGCCCATAATAAGTTGCCTTAACATGAATTTGTCTTGGGATGCCCTTGTCAGTGGATTGTAATTTGATGATCTCAAGTAGTCCAATACGAAATCGAAATACCGAGGGTTTCTGTCCAAGAAATAAGTTTTGATTTTATTGCTTTGAGAACACATGTCTTTGACCACCATGGCTGACAAGAGAGAACTGGGGTCAGCCTGCAACGTTTGTCTGCTACTTTCGAATCTTCTGCCCCTCACGTTTAAAATTATACGTTCTTTTTGTTGTATTTCGAGTCCTTTTAACATTATCTCCTTCTTGTCTGTAGGATGATACACTGGCGCTGTGACATTGGCCACCTGGTATTCAACGGCTGTATCGGTCTTCCTACTAGTGACTTTGGGTTTCACGGCACGCACGGAGATATCAGGACTCTGTAAGGAGTCTGCCGAAGATTTCTTGGACGTAGTGCCACTAGAGGACGATGAAGAATCGTCGAACAGCCTCCGATTAGCGGGCCTTTCTATTGGTGGAGCTGGTGTTTCAGCTGATGGAAATGTTGTTTCGGCTGGTGAAACTGGCGATTTGGCTGATGGAACTGGTGTTTCCGTGGCCTTCGTCAACACAGGTTTGTTAATCACATGATTTGATTCCTTTAAACCTCCATCATTAGTTTTTGTTGTTTCTGTTTTTGAAAGGGTTCCTGATGACTTACCCTGATTGTCCTTTTTCCTGCGTATCCTTTGTACATGTTGGGAGTTGTTTATTTTTTTTCATAAAAGGTTCAATGAACCTAAACCTATTTTTCTGAAATTCTGCAAATTCTCTCTTGTCGTCCTCGTTATTAGTCATTGTTGACTTTTTCACGGACAACACCACATATCCCTCACAGTTATGCTTTTGGTTCCGGTTGGAAAGCATGTATTTACAGACGGGACACTGAAAGCTGAAACCAGAATGGGTTGCCGTTAGGTGCTGCTCTGACTGCTGCTGGCGGGTAAACTCCCTACCGTCGCAAAGTGTGCATTTGAACCTTTGCACCTACAATGTATAAAATTTACAATATGACTGTTTCTTGCATAGAATGCACAGAGTAAATAAATATATATATATATGTATAGATCAAATATTTACAGATCATCAACTTCGTATAAAAACACAACATAAATAATCTATCTATTTTCGCAGGAATATTCATCAAAGAAAACAAAAATATCAAGCAAAAATAATACTGTCAAATATTCATAAAATTCAGCAGCTAATTTTGAAACCATGTTGGTTTATTCTCACCAACATACAATTTCAACCTATTGTGGTGCAAGATATCTCCCTTGTGCTTAGGAGATTTTTTAACTTTGTATAAAACATCATTTATTCTTTTCGTGACTACATATGGGCAGCCCAGTTCTTAAAAAGTTTTCTTGATAGGCCTGGTTTAGGGTTGGGGTAAAACACCCATACTGGATCCCCTTCAGAATAAATGTTTTGATGTAGTTTTGTACTATATTCTCTTAGCATTTTACTAGAACTTAAGTTGATGTTATTTCTTACAAAATTGTGAATCTTGTCTATTTTTTTTTTTTAGATAAATTAAAAGCAATTTCAGTGATGTTCTGATTTGTTTCAGGTTCGGGTCTGCCCAACACTAAATCAACAGGCAAGGTTATGAAGCGACCAAACACCATTTCGCAAGGACTCACACCTGTAGACTCATGGACTGAGGACCTATAGGCAGCATTAAGAGGGGTATCAATACAATAATAAAGCAATCAAAGGTTGCTAACAAATCTAGTATTAGATTAGGTTAATGATAATTACCCATCTAAATTCTTCAGAACCGTGCTCTGCAAGCGTTATTGTTCAGTTTAATAGCCTCAGGCAGAACCTTTCTGTAAGTGAGACTGCAGACGTCTGTCTATCAGAGCCCGCGGAGCTCGTATTTATACCACGTAAACACAATTTGACGTCCCATGTATGACGATTTGGCGCCATAACTTCAAATCACCAGAACACTTCGGGTGCAGTTAGTTTACTGTACTCATCCGAGGTGTTCCGAAAGTACTTTACAGCTTTTACCGCTTAATATGAAAATCGAAGTATTATTGCTATGGTTTTACCCAATTTATCACTCATTATTTATCCAAATTACCAGAGGTAAGCACATTTAGCTGTATAATAACGTAGTTATTGAACCATAAATGGTGTATTTACATTGTGTGATGAATTTCCCTTGTCACATGGAGAAAATTCGAAACGAGGTGTGAACTATACGACATTTTTTTTTCAAGAGCCTGTCATTTATTTATAATAACGATTCCACAAATAAATATAAATTCCATTACACATTATTCTTACTATCATTCATCCACTCATTATTTTAATGACTCATTCCACAAGAATTATCTTGTCATTTGTTTACTTGTTCATAACCATAGTGGAGAATGCCGAATTCGTAACTTATCATGCATGGCTCGCTTTTGACATATTTCCTACTTCCTCGGGCATTTTCAGAGGTTTTTTTGTCTGGAGAACACAAAATTGTATGGTTAATTGCTGCCGTGACGTTCTACGACGTCATCTTTTTTCAATGAGGACTACCTATCTTCTTTTCATCGAAGCAAAATATTAAGTCATAAGTTGGAATCAGAAACGATGAAAGAATTTTTAATTTGAACGTGTAGAATTTTTCCGTTTTCCTGACATTTACAGACAAAACGCCTTCAGACATTAATTTGTGTTTTGTTTGTAAATTACAAAATTTTGACCTGCTCCGTGATCCGGTTTTCGCATTTTTAAGTCTAAATAAGTTTGAAACAAACCACGATATTTTAAATTTTTTTTAAACATATCTTTGAATTTAGTGTTGAAATATTTCTTGCAAATTAGGATATAATATGGCGTTAAGTAAAAAAGTTGTGACGGTAGTCCACGACTTTTCCGAACAACCCTCCTATGTGGGAAATTATAATGTAAGCAAAAGACACGCACAGATGCTTGTTTCAAATTTTGTTTTTTAATATACATTGTATAATGGGTTTTAAAAGTCTTCATTTTTTTTACAATACATTTAATGAATACAATGAAATATATGGAGATAACAAACAGTACTCAAGCTCAAAAGTCCATTAAACATTATAAGATAGGAGCAGAGCAAACACGGACCTCCAAAACACCAGAGGTGGGATCAGGTGCCATGGAGGAGTGAGCATCCCCTGCCGACCGGTCACACCCGCCGCGTGCTCCTTGTCATGATCGGGCAATAACAGAAAAATCCGTCGACAATTCAGTGTGTAAATAATATCCTAACAATAAGTATGAAAAACGTCAGTCAGCATTTGACTCAATGATAAATTGTATTTGCTGAATGGTTCGATCTCTGAAAACAATCATGCAAACAAGTCCCCGTGTACGGGGTTCATGCAACAGTAATTTATAAAGACAACAACAGATTTTTTTTAACACATCATGCCGATTACCTAAATAATCATAATTGCTTTAAAAAAAGGAGTGTCAGATAATGCATAAATATATTGCGTATACATGAGACACGCAGTTTTGTTCACAATAAATTCTCTCTCTCTCTGGAGCTTCATGGGGTAACACTCGTTCCTTGGTGGTTTTGAAGGTCCCTTGTGTTGCTAACAAAATTTAAGTGTTTTCACTCGTACTTGGAAAGATTCTGGATTCTGATTGTCTTAAGATTCTGATTTCTAGTTTTATTAAGGATAGTGGTTGTATAGTTTCTCAGGTTTCTTCAAACATCAGTTTACAGTGTCACGGTAGATCAGTCGGTAGAGCACTAGCTCCGTAATCGGAAGGTCGTGTGTTCGAATCATGGCTGCGACTGACCTGAGTCGATAAAAAATAATTAACAACTGTTCCTTCGCCAAGCGCTCGGCACTTTGGGGGGGGGGGGGTGAAAGTTGCGGGTCATTCGGATGAGACCTTAAAAACCGAGGCCCCGTGTCACGGTAGGCGTTGGCACTGTAAAGAACCCTCACTGCTCAATGGACCTGATGCAGAGTAAAGGTCTAAAGAACAAGGTACAGTTTCAATACAAATCTTGCCCTGTGTTTTTCTTAAAAATGAAAGTGATGTAAAAAATTAAAACACATGCTTTCTGAAACATTGAAATTCCATGCAGAAAGATCATTCAAATCATTATTCTCACATGACCTTTTAAATGCTAATTGTGACATCATAAACTTGTGCATTTTCCCGTATTTTCTTAAAAAGTTGCAGAAGACACCAATTTTCAATGGAATTTTCTTTCAGATAATATTGTCCACAGGCATCGCCCACAAGGATTTTGAAATATGTGATTTTTCAAAGAATTTTACACAACATATCCAAAAATTAAAGTGGGCGACGGCTGTGGACACTATTTTCTTAAGGAAAATTACGCTTTAAATTGGTCATTTTGAGGCTTTTTCTGTTTAAAATAGAGAAATGCATCAAATTAATGACGTCATATTTCCAGAATGGTACTCTTTCATGCCATTTTCTTTCCTGATTTAGCACAGTCATATACTCAACTAATATATAGGCCAGTTTCAATACTTTTTGAAAACATCAAATTTTTAGGGCACAATAAAGGTAAAACCGTACCTTCTTCTTTGAAGCCCTTCATCGGTATATGGTGACGTCTCTCTATGAGTGAAAAACTCTCGAACGGCACGTAAAACAACACACAATCAAACATCACTTTGGCACCGGTATTTCTACATATACGGAATATACAAGTTGAAAAAATATACATATTTAAACGAATAAGTACTAAAACAACTAAGATGATTATTCATTTATTTACTTATTCATATTTAAACAAATAAGTACTAAAACAACTAAGATGATTATTCATTTATTTATTTATTTATTCATCACGTCTGCACATACCATAATATACTAACGATCAGTGATTGAGTGAGTAATCAATAAGCGTGCATATGAAATCGGGAGGAAACAGCGAACAAATACACATTTACAGAAAAAGAATGAAAACATTCTTGGATTTTTATTATTGTATACTCTATCATGAAGGATAAAAATATTGCAAAAAAGGCAGACAATAATATGTTATATTGAAAATTTCAGTACAAAGCTAACATCCTCTTTTTTTGTGAACCCTCTCTTGAAAATAGGTTGCTCTTAAATCTTCCAGAGGTAGAGGTTGTCTGAATTAAAAAGAAATTAAATTACTATTTAAACATGCTGGGATATCGGCAGAAACACAAAAACGTACATGATTTCAATGACCGATTTAATAATCTAATTTTGCAGTTCTTGTAAAAAGAACATCGACATTCCACCCGCCATTAATCACCATACTGATACATAGCTGGCTCCGAGTGATACGTCACAATAGATTGAAAACAGGAAATTTGTACAATCAATATGTACCTCGTAGCTGAGGGTGAACAAGTGTGCGGATCAAGAATTTTCAATTTTCATAGCCTGTTTTCTGTACAAAACACTTTTCACTTTCAGTTCCTTATATATTTGCTTACCGAGAAAAAAAGGAGAACATTTTGCAAAAAACGTGATGCACGTGTCTTTTTAAGAAATAAGGTATCATTTTTAAACATCTATCGGGATATAAATACGGGTTGGTCACGAGATCAAAATCCAAAAAGCCCGAAGGGCTTTATGGTAAATTTGATCTCGTACCAACCCGTATTTGTTTTAAAATGATACCTTATTACTTATATTTACATTTGTGACTTATTCATATTATATATTAGTCTGATTATAACCTTTAACGCGTGAAATGTTTTATTTTTTCAAACTCAACGGTACGAGTTTGATCTATTGATTGCGCGTAGACTCTTTATGACGTCACTGAGAAATTACGTCGAATGTTTATGACGCGAGAAACCCGTGTTTATACGGATATAGATACGCGTTGCTTTTAATAGTGTTATATAAAAAAAAACAATTGCGTGGCGCAGTGGTTAGAGCGTCTGCTCTAGAGTCGCGAAGTAAGGAGTTGATCCTTACGTAGCGGGTTCGAATCCCACTGTGGGACGTGGAGACCGGTCCTTCGGATGAGACCGTATAAACCGAGGTCCCGTGTCGCAGTACGTGCTGGCACGAAAAAGATCCCTCACTGCTCAATGGCCGTAAGTGCCGAGTATAGGACAAAATTTGCAGCTCTCCACCGGCAAGTGGTGGCGTGTCCATATGAGTGAAAAATTCTCGGACGTTAAACAACATACAAAAAAGAAAACAATTACAAATGTAAATATTACTAAGACGACTATAATACCTTATATTTACATTCCACATGTATATATTTTGCATATATAAAGTGAGAGGAAAGCTGTGGCATTCAAACACCATAACACGAACGGGGGGTCAAAAGATTAAAGTGTGAGTTTTACTTTGACGTCACAAACGTTGAACGGCGTGGAAGCGAAAATCAAAACCCACGCTCACATTGATCAGAAGCTGTTGCAATGGCTCTTCTATTAATTGTAACTTACCCGAAGGATAATACACTGGATTTTGAAATTTGAATCACATTTGCAGTCAAGCCAAGGTATCAAAAATATAAATATAAGCATTGAATCATTGGGGATTTTTTTTGGAAAGATATAGTCTCATAACCGCAACGGTGTGTGCAAACAAATTATCATTACGCGCGTTACTTAATTTGTTTGCACACACCGTTGCAGTTATGAGACTATATCTTTCAAAAACAACAAGAAAACGTTGATGTTGCCATCAATTGTCGCCCAGGAAATAAATGAAGTCACATATCTTGATTTTGTTTTATTAAGACGTGTCTGTAATTCCTATATTCTTAAATTAAGCCTTGAGGCAAGGTACCAACGCCATCATTTTTTGTGAAAATAAAACAAATGAATGGTCTTTTTCTATTTATAGTCCTAGAGTTTAATCTGGCAACACCCCTTAAAAAAGTAAATTGATCTCCCAGACCGAATGCAATTGCTTTCAAAGTCCTGTATTTATAACTCAGACATTACTATTAGTACTTTATACATGTATAGACAGACTCTTGACCTTTAGACCTCAAAATCATTCATGAGTTAACTGTGTAATTTGCCGCCAAATTCTTCCGATAACAATGGAAATAAGTCTTGATCATCAAACCGCTTCGATCTGTGTGATAAAGGCATGCGTGCGAATGATCGAGACTATAGTCGAGAAGATTAATTTATGGAAAGCTTCTATTCGGATGAAAATCGAACAAAAACGATACCGTTTTTGACTTTATCATTTCCTCAAATAACCATTGGCTGCATAAAATATAAATTAGATTCAGACACATGCATCACCTATCATCAAAAAATATATTTGACTTAATTTATATAGAACACAAACTGTAAGGTACGATTTTTTGCGATAAGTAAAATATAATGTTCTAAAAAAGGGGACCTGTTGTTTTGTCGATAGTAAATGATAAGCAACTTTGTATATTACATTTGAAAAACATATATATTTTTAAAAGATATTCTTCATAAAAGTATATATATTGTGTATCTCGTAATATACAGTCCCTGAAACGTTCTACTTTCCCACTTGAACGGTGAGCGAACGCTGAACGAACGGTGAACGAACGCAGAGCGAACGGTGAGTGAACGATGTGTGAATGCTGAACGCAACTTGGTGAACGATGTGTGAACGGTGAGCGAACGCAGAACGCGAACGGACCGCAAACGCGAGCGCAAAGTGAACGGTGAACGAACGGTGAACGCAAGATGAACGATTTATTCGGAATGCCTCTGATCTTTTCATTGCATTGAAACTATTCTATTGTATTCTAATGCCTGGTGCTAAAAAAATAATAAATAAATAAACAAATCAATGAAAATTGTCTTAAGAAAGACGATACATGCACATTAAGTAAAATTATTAATTTAAGTTTCTTACAATATTTTCTGCACATATGTTCGATGTTTAAATTCAACTTTTTAATAACACGGTTTTTATCGCTGTGAAACATTATAATTGTTGCCGAACGCTGTAGTATAACAGATGAAATAAATTTAGTTGTAAAATAAATATGTTTATTCTTATTTGATATATAAAACCATTACAAATAATGTGGATTTTAGAAGAGAAAACTACGGACTTATAGAATGAATTACAACGGTTGTAACAACCATACAAGGCGATTCTGTGTAAAATAATGAGAAAAAAAAAAAATTTTACAAAGGTATGTTGACGTGTTGCAGAAATACATTCGTATTTTAAGATTTTAATGCAGTGATATATTTATATGTGTCAGTTTTATTTCTTATGATGATTTATTGAGCAGACTTCTACATGTATCTGTAGACATTTCCCGGCCGTGATTATAGTCGGACAAGATGATACAAAGAGGCAATCCTATTATTTTTTATATATTAAATTTTCACAACTTGATATTTAATTAATATGCTGTCATAGTTTTTATTAAACAAATGAGAGAGAGAGAGAGAGAGAGATATTCGGTTTTAGCCCCCCTCCCTTCATCAAATGTTTGTACCTATATCAAACAAAAATTCTATTTTTTTTTATTTTTTTAAATATATCAGGCAGTGAAAGTTACCATTTTTTTAATCAACAAATCCATTTGTTTTACAGTCATAATCGGTTTCTATTTTCCTGCTTCAAGTTCACACGAAGTCCACGTGCTTGACCTGTCAATCAAAATCATTCGACACTGTGCAGGTGTGAAAGTCTCGTCACACCGAAGGCAAAGTGTTAGTATTTCCAAGAAGTTTCAACATTTTTTCTTATCATTTCTAGATCTGATTCCAACACTTCTAAAAATAAATAAATAAATCAATAAAATACATTGGGAATAAATACTTGGAATAATTAAGCCGCTTGAATTTGTAACACACTCCATGCCAATTTAAAATATCACCGACGGCACATGTATATTTTGAACTACTATTGTTTAATGACTTTGTTTAGATGCATGTTTGTTTTGAGACTGAAATTTTTGTGCTGCAAAACACAATAACTTCTTTTTAAATGTTAATTAAAATATACTGGAAATATTAACTAAGTAACCGATTTAGGGGAAAAGAGGGGGGGGGGGCTCTTAATAATATCGAATGACAAACATATAAAGTTACGGTGAAAAATATCGTTACTGGAGAATCACCTTGGTTATATAAATGATAATCATGTTAATAAGGCATTTCTCTATCTCTAATTAAAGACTCTATATATGTAAAGTAGAAAAAAATTCTTTTATGTATTACATTTTAAACAAATATTTTTTTTATACCACACTGTCAATTTAATTCGTTCTAAAGATATTTAAGAGCCATTCTCTGTAATGACTTTAACTTTTATATAGGAGCTGTGGCACGCATAGTCTCAGAATTTCTCCAAACTCTCTATGATAAAAGTCTTTGATAAGGTAAACTCAAATCAGGCAAAAATTGGTTGCTACGTGTCATGGTTACCATAGCAACATGTCCTAACGTTTGAAAAATGGCATATTTCAACATGTTCAGAGTCCCACAGTTAATGTTTGCAGCAAAGCAAACAAGTGGCAATGACTGTTTCTGAATGTTGAAGGCCTGATGTCTTAAATGCATGATAAACATGTTTGGTAAATCAACTATTACATACGTTACTATGGAAACAAAGTATTCAAAAGTAATAATTTTGTTCATTTAATTTTATAAAGTCATACACTTAAGAATAAAAACAATTATAGGTTGAAATGCAAGCATATAATAGACAAGAGATCCTTGTAACATATACCAAGGACGAAATATGATATTTCTTATGGGTTGGCACTGGTTGCCATGGTTTTAATACCACAAAGGGATTTTAAATTTACTCTCTTAGTGTTTTAATCTTATCCTATCTTTTTAAAAAGCATATTTCTATATAACTGGTGATCAATTTTTAAAGGCATTGGTGTGACCCTAATTTTCACATTTCAAAAAATTCAAATTCAGTTCTTTAAATAGAGCGTTGCTATGGAAATTAGCCGAAAAAATATGCATAAAAATCTGAAAAATATTCTGTTTCCTTGGGTACGTACCCTTGTATGTAGATTCCCAAAACTTTTATTATTGATATATATGAACAACTAACCCGACTTTCAATTTTGACTACCACCCAATCTCTAACTGGATGCAAAAAGCTGGCACATAGGGTTTAACACTGATATAAAATTAACAAAATCGAACATTTTCCCTTCTTGGTAACCATAGCAACAGTGTTGTATTTTTCAACAAACTTTTATCAATATATGATATTCAACTTTAGTTCTACCAGATAAATACCATTCAAGGTGAATCAAATGATATGTTTCTTGATTAAAAGGTAAGTAAATTCCTAAAGCAGCAAAAAAATATCTCTTTAAACAACTGGTACGTTGTTTCCATGGTTACACTGCAAAATAACAATTAATCCCAATTTTTCTTATGTTGTCGGTGTTGCAAGGTCCTAAGGATGTATATGTGCCAGTCATGAATTTTATTGTTTTTCCTCAAGATAGTAGCATTAACCCAATCTTAAGAACAGATTTTGCATGGTTACGCTGTGTTACCATGGCAACCATGAAGGTTATTTTTAGAATAATATTGCCAATACCTAATTACATAAGGTCAAATATTTTTATTGTTTTTCTTTGGTTGTTGATCGAGTTTGATCATGTAACATCTATAATTAGTGAATATTGAGGGTTTTTCAACATTTTTCACCATCTAAAATGTATTCCAAATGTACCCATGGTTACCACTTACTTAGAGATAAATTCTTAATAGTTTCTTTACAGCATAAATGGCAACAAGGTGTCATGTTTTTGTGACAATAGTTTGTTTGTTTTTCTTAGTCTTTATTAAGGCTTAATAAAGATTCAAAGAAGCTGAAAATCTCAATTTTTTCAACTTTTCTGGCTGTTACCATGGCAACCAAGACACATAGCAACGAAATTTTATTTGATATATGTTTCTGGTGTCAAGTTGTAATTATCGACAAAGTTTCATCAAAATCGGTGACCATGCGAGGCAAAGAAGTTTAAGTGGTTACAGAGAATCGCTATTAATTAACTGGATATCCGCAGTGCTGTTTATCATTCTCAGAACAAGTTCTAACATGTATTTCTGTATTATTTGAAAAAAAATGTGATAGAAATAAATATTTTCGTATTTTTGCTGCAGTTGGTAAATTAATTGACTTCGATTATTATCTATCCATTAACGATTTGTCGTCTTTAACATAACAACAAAATGTTCCAGTGCTTGAAGTATGAGTATTTTGCCCCGTATTTAAATTTAATTTTTCAGCATCGTTCTACATAGGTACATACATGTACTTATAACAACATTTATTTTCCAGATAAATTTTATAAGTAACCTAACAGCTAAGTTAAAATAATAAAAATAAATATATTTTTTTCATGAAATAATGATTCTTTAAACACACTATGTTATTTATTAAATTCAGAACCTGTAAATCCTTACTTAAAAAAAATAAGTCCTTTCACTTCGGAGTTCCGAATGACACTGAAGACTGAACGATGAGTGAACGCTGAACGCAAGGTGAACGCAAAATGAACGAACGAAGAGCGAACGGTGAACGGTGAACGCGAGCGCACGGTGAACGCTGAACGCAAAACTGTGAACGGAGAGCGAACGGTGAACGCACGCTGAACGAACGGTGAACGCACGCTGAACGAACGGTGAACGAACGGTGAGCGAATGGAAAAATGGGAAAGTAGAAAGTTTCAGGGACTGTATAATGGGAAAGAACATTCTGATGTATAATCTCTTTAATGTTTAGTTTACCTTTAATTTCTCCCACCTCAATCCCACACATCAAAACTAACTTTTATGTATAGAGCAGCCCGGTCCTCCAGGCTGTAGTAATATTACTTACAATGCTAATCGCCATCTTGCTTTAAAAAGTTCGGGAAAACAGAGTATGCGTGACGTCGTATTTTGAAACTGCTGCACTAAGAACATGGAGGTGTTAACATGGTCGGGTTTTTCAAGCTATTCGTTGGATTTAAACGATGTTCCAGCTGTAAAAATATTAGTAAGTGTTTTCAGTGGTCCTAGTGAATATGTATTTGTATACATTTTCGTTCTCCGTAAGTTATTTCTTTATGAAATCTGTAGTAGAAAAAATTGCTAGTCATGCAACGGAAGACTCGGATCGGACGCATGCGCCTGGCATGACTACAAAACGTAGAACAATTTCAACAAACACATAAAAGTAGACACATATTTCCCAGTACAAAATAAGATCAAAGAAGAATAAAGTTATGAATAATATAAAACACGTACACAAACACATTTTATATACAAGAAAAGACAGAGTCCAACCTGATATTACAATCTCCAATAGATAAGAGTTTACGGCAAATTTCAACAGCAAATCTGCTTCTACCGTGTGTTCTACATCAAAAACCAACAGTTAGATAAATTCGGAGACATATTATTATTCCAAGATAAAAAAAAAATTACCCTGTTTGAAAAGATGAATAATATAACATACTTATAATGGCTCTCTTGTGATCTTGTTTGTTACAAGTTTATAATTTTTCTGTTTGTGCACTAGATTCATCTTAAAATGAGATGAAAACATTTACTTTCAAAAACGATTGCAATATATTATAATTGTTCAAACATCATGCAACAATATATTCAACTCGCACTTTGTGCAAGTAGAATTATTAAGGATGGATTCTTGTCAGCATTTTACGTCGTCAATGGGTTTCCATAAATTATGCAAGTCGTAAAATGCTAAATTCATATTTAGTTATACTGAAGGAAAAACTATTAGTTAATTTGTCAGTTTAAGTAATGTTGAATCTTTTTCTTTTGAAATTAATAAATTTTTCGTAATATTTTCTTTGATTTGCGACAATCGCAGTTAATATTCGCAGTTCGGTAGCGAATGACGGAATGTCAACATGTACAGATCATTTTCCGTACAAAACCCCGAGAGGGTTGTTTTGTAAAATCTACAAACTGTGAACATTATCGAAGCATTGCAAAAGCCCAGGGACAGTTATGACAAATTAAATCATAGTTATTTATGCCCGGGGCATTCCGATCAGCCAAAAGGGAAGCTTGAACTTGAAGGTCACAAACGTGCAAGATTGCAGATCCACGTTGCCTCGTCTGATGTCATGTCGTGTGCAGTGAGCATGTAAGTTAGTTATATATGTCTGAAGATTTTTATAATTTTGGAATTGAATTCAATTACATGCTGGTTTGTATTGATTTATGGGAATTCGCACGGAAATTATAGATCTGTTATCAATATTTCGTCTACTTATTCCCGCGACTTGTCAACATTTGAAGAGGATACATTTCGTGTGTTCGTCAGGTTTATGAATAATAATTCACAAAAATAGCATTTTTTGTATATAATTACAACAAATTTTATATTTTTAACAAGCCTACTTTGTTCAAGAGACAACAATCATCAAGCTATTAGAAAAGTAAGGTGATCCGCTTGGGTACAAATCAAACGGAAAAATAACGTGATATTGTATGTGGAAATATCAATAATATTGAAACACACAGTTGTCTAATAAATAGAGCAAAATGAAACATTATTGTTAAAAAACTATTTATATTATTGTTTTTTTTTTACTTTTCTGTACTGTTAGGATAAAAAATGTCTATTTATTTATATCCAATACACTATAATATAAGAGATTATACATGTGGTAGAATCTATTAAAATAAATCAGTAAATGAAATACAGATGAGATAAGTTGTTTAATCTTATAATCAATTTCCATTAATTTAAAAAAATAGTCTAAAGGATGTTCATGTTTAATTCTTAGGAGAAAAACAACCCTACTTTACCCTAGACTAGAAAAAAGATTGGAGGTCAGAATGCAGGATGATTGAGCAAGGAGTGCTGGCAGATGGACTATTGAGGTACATGTACATGTATAAGAAATATGGACACAACTTTATCTAACTATCATGTAATGCAGCATCTGTGCTGCTATGTAAAATATATTACTTTTCTTTAAATTAAAGGTTAACAAAAAATTTGGACTTTCACCAGGTGGACACATGTTCAGCAAGAAATTCTCACATCAAATGAATGATGGCTGTCTGTGGAAAAGAGATTTTCTCAGAATATATCATGTCAGAAGCAGGAAGTAAATATTTATCTGATCAAAGAAATGTTTTTGTAGAAATGTGGGAGTCAATGCATGTTATCAAAGTCACTGCTGCTTGTTGCATGATTCCATTCTTGATTTTTTTTCAGAAACTTTCAGTCAAAATAGTTTTATTTATAATTATATAATGTTTAAATATTTGATTCCCAAATACTCGATACAGTGCACGATTTGTAGAATGTGATTACTTTACAAAATCTTTGATTCAGATTTGAAATCTTACTCCCAGAGTGAATTTTTCAAGCATTATCTTTCATTAGATTACAATGTGAAGATTTACATGTACTGGAATTACAACAACTTGTAAATGATATATACCTAGCTCTATGTATTGAGTTGCTTTACATTTTCAAATACAGTTAAAATCTTAAAATACATTTCTGGAATGCATAAAAATGTGCCTGCTTTAGAACATTTAGTTAAAGGGTGATTTTAAGCAAGAGCATGCCGAACAAAATTGCTGGTAGTGGCTGGGTTAAAATTTAGATTTTTACAAATGAACTACATATACATGTACTTGCAGTAAAAACCCTCAAGAGGTAATTTTTAATTCAATTTCAATACAAGTTATTGACACTGATCAATAAGACCGCGGAACATTAACTGGCAAAATTGGAAATGTACAGCTTACGCAGCTAGGATAAGGCTGTCCGAAGAATGTCACAGTGTACCAGCCGTGGTAACTTCTCTGAACTATCTACATATGACGTCATAATGGCGTATGACGTCATGTCACTGCAAAAATGACGGGGACAGTGTCATAACTTTTACATTCCTTTCACATCACATGTAGAATTTTCTACGTTGATGTTTAATTCATGTTTCTAGATTATTGTTTTAAGGCTGTTATGATGGTGAATATTTGCAGTATAATATCGTTATTACTTTTTCTTGTCTAACATGTACGTATTCAAATAATTACAAAAAAAAGAATGTGAAATGCTCCCCCATACACGCCCGTAGACAGACTTAGAATTCATAAATCTTATATATATTAGACTGGCACAAGTGAATAATAAAGATTAATTTAAGATATTCTGGGTGAATCTACTAGAGAAATATGTCCTGTAACTGAATTTTGCTGGGGGATTGTATGCAATTTATCCCATTTTGTATAAATTGCGATGAAGAGTGGAAAATGACCCCTTGTATATGGGTAAGTTGAATTTCTCGTGAAATATTTTCTTAATAAATAAAATTCATACTTGCCCCCAGCACTTTTTATATACCCAAGAATATGTTTAATTAATTTATGTAACAAGCCGTTCACAATAATTTTATTTTTCACTTGTGCCAATGCGATTTTTGTGCTACATTTAAGAAAATTTATAAGTGTCCGTTACGTGATCAACACAGTCATGTGACATCACAAAAATGCTTTTTTATCATACCTTATTCAACTCTCTTTACAACTTAACTGTGTATGTATACATAGATTACAAATTGAAATCAAAACATAGCTCAACATAAAATAGTATATATCTAATACATATTAAGCCTTCGGACAGCCTTAACACAGCTGCGTACGTCTTTTCCATCTGTTACAGTCAAAACATGTAATGATAGACAATGAAATGGGCGGGTACAATTCGGCACGGACGTCCGAGAAAACATTGGATTGAAATTCTAGTTTGAAATTCATTTTCAATCCACCTGAGCTGTTTTCAAGCGCAGAGTGTGATTGTATGATCCAAAAGACAAATAATTTTAATTCCCAAATACATGTTGTTTGAAATTCATATTTATCATTGTTTATATGAGTTTTAGCCTATAATTTTAAGGACACGTAAGTCATAGAAGACAGAGATTATTTTTTCAGATTTGATTCTAGAAGGGGGGAGGGGGGTAAAAAATTGTCCAGTCAGATCATGCCTTCACATGACAAAATATGTTTTTCTCTAGGGTGACAAGAGGTTTTTTTTTTTAGTTTTGTCTTCACTGAAAAATGTTTGACAATCAAAAACTTGGGAGGGGTTGTCCAAACTTAGAAAAAAAACCTTTTTTATTTCCAAGATCGTTCAGCCCCCTCCATGCACCCCCCCCCCACAACACATGTATGCACATACCTAACAGAAATTAAATATTTGTTCCTTTATATTTCTTTAAAAGCACTGGTCAGAAAATCTGATTTATATATTCAAGCTTCAAAATAGTCCGAAATTGAAATTATTTGTATTCTGGGTCAATCAGTAACGCATTGCCTTCTAGCGTAGCTGAGGTGGATTGAAAATGATTTTCAAACTAGAATTTCAATCCAATGTTTTCTCGGACGTCCGTGCCAAATTGTACCCACCTATTCCATTGTCTATCATTGAATGTTTTGATTGTAACAGATAGAAATGACGTAAGCTGCATATTTCCAATTTTGCCAGTTAATGTTCCGCGGTCTTAAATGTTTGTGCTACAAATGCTCAAAAAGAAATTTTATCCTTGAATAAGTATTTTGCATCTAAATGTGAAATTAAGTTTGATAGCTGCATGCATATTAATGTTACAAAGTTCAAGGATGTCATTTTCAGGCAAAGATGATTGTCATAGATGGCTTTTTTGTTATCTTAAAACTCCAGCAAATTTTACGCAATATATAATCACATTGAGGAGTTATATTTATTGGTGCTGAACAAACTATATACTTATAAATGTGTGTAGGTATTTATTGTCCCTCGCTTTAGGGAAAGGGAGGGGACATTAAATCTCATTCGTCTGTCGGTCTGTCTGTCACAAAAACTTTAACCTTGGCCATAACTTTTGAGTGAGAAGAGATTGGGTTTTTGTATTTCACATGTACATTACCTGTAACAAGATCTTTCCAAATATACCGTGAATTTAGACCCCATGGCCTTGGCCTTGAAGTTTGACCTACTTTTCAAAAAAATTAACATTACCTTAAATTGGTCATAACTTTTGAATGAGAAAAGATAGGACTTTCATATTATGCCTGTTCATTACCTGTGACAAGACCTTTCTAAATTATACTATGATTTTTGACCCCGTGACCTTGACCTTGAAGTTTAACCTACTTTTAAAAAAATTAACATTTCTTTAAACTGGTCATTAAATTTAAATGAGAAAAGATGGGGCTTTCATATTAAATATGAACATTACCTGTAAGAATACCTTTCCAAATGTACTATGATTTTTGACCCCATGACCATTACCTTGAAGTTTGACCTACTTTTCAAAATTTTTATCTTTGCTTATAACTTTTGATTTAGAATGGTTAGGGCTTTCATATTTGACATGTGCATTAGTAGTGACAAAGTGTTTACGAGCATGCTATAATTTTTGACCCCTTTACCTTGACCTTCATGTTTGACCTAAATTTCAAAAATTTTATATTTGGTGATTACTTTTGAATGACATATGATAGGGTGTTCATATTTGACAAGTGCATTACCTGTGTCAAAATGTTTCTGAATATGCTATGATATTTGACCCCGTGACCTTGACCTTCCAGTTTGATCTAAATTTCAAACATTTCATCGGTTTGCTGACTTTTGAAGGAGCAAAGATAGGGCATTCATATTTGACAAGTGCATTACCTGTGACAAGCATTTCCAAATGTACTATGATTTTTAATCCCATGATCTTGACCTTAAAGTTTGACCTAATTTTTAAAAAGTTTATCATTGCTAATAACATTTGATTGAGAGAAGATATGGTATTTACATTTGACATGTTCATTACCTGTTTCAAGACCTTTCTGATTGTATACTCTGGTTTCTGATATATTTTTTTTTTACATGTGCATCGCTTGTGAGATCTTTTGGATTTTATTATGATATTTGACCTCATGACCTTGATCTTGAAGTTTGATGTAGTTTTGAGAAGCTATAGTCTTTGTCATAACTGTTATTAATTCAATAATTTATGTCTTTTTGTATGATGCACAGATAAGACAGGAGAAACAAACAAGACAGTTACAATATGCCATAAATAATTGCATCTCATCCACTAAGACATCGAAAGCGGGGGACCACAATTCTTTGAATTTGCTTGTTGTTTTCTAAACTCAGTTTACAAATGTAAAATATCCAATAATAACATAATACCAGGGACCTATATGTATATAACTACATATACATGTATAGGCATGTATATTAGTCCCTCTGATATTCATATATTAAGCATTGAATGGCATGTTCACTATACATGTATATTGATTTCATGTTTATGTCATATATAATGTATTGAAATCTTTTCTAGTCTATGAAAATTTTATATATGATTTTTCTCATAACTTTTTGGAAAGTTTATTATTTATTCCTGGTTATATTGAAGGTTAAGTTGCTTTGAACTAGTCCTGTGCATGTGAAAAATGTATGTGATAATTATTCTGTAATTGCCACTAGAAAATTGATGTATTTTATAAAGTTGTCAAACATAACATTCATAAGAATAAAATGACGGAGAAAATTCGAAATGAATATTTTGTATATCATTAGTGTAAAATACCATAAAAATAGAATGTATAACTGGTAGAAATGAATGTATTTATGTCACAATTACACCAAATTGATATATTTTTGATGATTAAAAATCTTTCTTATAGACATTAAAAACACTCTGTAAATTGAAGATTTCAGAAAGTATAGAGCAAATTCGGGCTAATTTTTTTTCGATAATTTGCCTGATTACTATATCTTTTTTAACTTGTAAATTAATCTTTAACCTTTGAATATTCATCAAACAAAAATCTAAATATTTGACATTATATGGTCAATTGTAAAAATTGAGATGAAATTTCATGTGAATTCATGAAAACTGAGAATTTTGAAAATATATCGAGGAAATTCGGATTAAATGTATTTATTGAATATAAAGGATTTCATGTTATCTTTTCACCAGCTCATTTCATATGAATTAGTCATCAAAAATAAGTAACAACTTTAATTTTGTGGTGAAAGATATTTTTTCAGTCAGCAAAATTTATTCATATGCATAAATTTCAAAAGTTCTCTGTGTAAAAGTACTGTTTTTTAGGACTGACTTTCAAATGACCTTGACTGAAAATCAAGGCCGATGACACCAAAGTTTTTGGATGTTAAAATAGTGTAAACAGTCTGAATATTGAGTATTCAGAAAATCAAGATTCTGCCATTATAAGAAATATGAGAAGAATCCATCCTTAAAAAGATATTGTGTTCTGTTAAAGGAGAGGGAAGAGAGAGATTCATATTGATTTCTTTTTTTCCCCTAGGTTTCTGTGCAAACGGGTCTTCTGCTGTCTTTAAGGATGTTGATAAGAAAATTATCATTAATATAGAGGTAAGAGACTCAAGGGTGGTTGAGAAGAGAAGCCAAAGACTGGAAAAAACTTTTCAGAGAAGGATGCCTCAATTTCCTTATTTTGCACTCACCAATTGTGGTATGGGAAGTCATATCTGATGCCAGTAAAACAGTTATTTCTGTTTTTAGTAAGTATTCAATATACCGTTATAAATTCATGCACTTGTTATTTCTTTCTTACTGGTAAATTCCCAAATGTAATTGTATTATTCTCAACCATTTTCAGCTTGCTCAGGTCATGTTTATATGTTTTGTTTTGTTTTTTCAAATGAGTTTTGTTATACCGTATTACATTTGTTACCACAGTTAACATTTCAATTGAATTATTTTTATTGAAAACAACCATTTATTTTCCATATCTTAGCCCTGTCAACATCTGCAACATAGTTTAGATGTATGGCACAAATCCAAAAGACTGGCATCTACCTTAGGGGATCTCGCAATGCGTTCAACTTTCAAAGCACCCCTTCCTTGAACCAGACCTATGATGAATCATTTTTGGTGGTGTTGCAGTACTTCACAAGGGAACACAAATGAACATTTGAAGAGATAGATGGCAATATTGTTCGATGTCAACAACAAAAATATTTGGCCCGGAGGAAAGTAATGTAAAATATGTTAGCCCTATTAATTATCTCTTGAAAATATAATTATAAAGATTGATTGATTGATTGTTTGTTGTTTAACGTCCCTCTCGAGAATTTTTCACTGATATGGAGACGCCACCACTTGGCGGTGGAGAGCTGCAAATTTTGTCCTATACTCAGCACTTACGGCCATTGAGCAGTGAGAGATCTTTCGTACCAGCACCTTCGGCGACACGGGACCTCGGTTTATACGGTCTCATCCGAAGGACAGGTCTCCACGTCCCACAGTGGGATTCGAACCCGCGACGTAAGGATCAACTCCTTACTTCGCGACTCTAGAGCAGACGCTCTAACAACAGCGCCACGCGGGCGATAATTATAAAGAAGATTGATTATAGAATTTGAGGATATTTCGTTTTAAAAGGAATCAATAATATTTCAACAGAAAGTCAAAAAAATAATTTATGCACCATTGAAACAAGGTTTGTTAGGAAGATAAATCAATATTTATCTGCTTTTTGACTCAGTACAGGTATTGCTTGTACCTTAACCGTTATCATATTTCGATCATCTGTCAAGTTTAATTGATACAGGTAAAAGTCAAAGTCACTTGATTGATTTATGTTGAATTCCATTTTAATTTCAATGGCACTGACATAAAAACAGTTTTTGATGCATTTTTTTGGTGAAAAATTTGGAATTTCAACCAAAGAAGAAGTACTGTAATATACTTAATATAACATAATCCATAAGGATTTCAACATCCAGAAGGTGCAAAGTGGCTGCAGAAAGATTCATCAGCAAAGACTACAACAACCAGGTACGAAGGGCAGTGCGTGTCAGAGAGAATGGTGAACCTTATGCTCAAGCACAGGTGTCAAGACACACCTACGAGAAGAAGTGTCCAAAAGATTTCAAAAATATTCCAGGAAGGATCTTTTCATTATTAAATTTTTTATGTAGTTACAAAATAAATTAGGATTAAATGCTGACATAGATTTTAAATGCTATTTTTTCCACATCAGTTGTTTTAGTATATTATTTTTCTTCCTATAGCAGTCCAGCTATTATGTTTCTATACATCACTTCAACATATATACAGTCTGTTTCCTTTTCTTATATTTAGAACTGATGTCTGTGTGCTTAAGAGAGATGTACGGTAAACCTTTGTACACCTATACAAACATTGACAAAGGCACAAGTTTAAGGTCTTCTCGGCCTAAGACTCTCTTAGCATGTATGAAAAGCAGGAAAAGGTAAGGTAATACATGCTGAATTTTGGTTGGTAATTTATATGAAAAAAACTCTTGTAGCTTGATTTCTGAAATGACACCTTGGATATCAATGACACATGAGAAATAACATAATTCAGCAAAAATTAATCGTTTCAACGATTTATCATGTGAGTAAAACCAATACCATGCTTAAACAATTGCAAATACGTAGTTCTTTCTCAGTCACGCAGAATTTTACCCAGTGTACTGTCCTTTGTCTGTAGGAACCTAAGGCGCACTATATGCTAACCACAAACTGGTACTGGAATGCGTCTTCCATCACCAAGCATGTTGCCACAATATGAAATTTCTGTATGCTTGATTTCTACATATGAACTTGGAACCAGAAGTCTCTGATGAGACTGTAGCTCTACTGGTCTGTACGTATAACAAAAGAAAAGTAGCACTTGGATTTGAAACTTTGCAACATGCAACAATAAATAGAATTATGTATCTTAATGTAGTCTACTTCTGTGCCAAGTTAAATTGAAATCAAACGAAAACTGTAGGAGGAGTAGCGTTTTGAAAGTATTTCACGGAAATTTCTATTTTTAGTAACCATGACAACACCATTCACCAAAATAAAAAAACAGAAATGCATATTATGTATCGTAGTGTATTCTAACTGTGTGCCAAATTAGATTGAAATCAGACCAAAATTGTAGGAGGAGTAACGTTTTATGGGAATTTCACAAAAATTTCTATTTTAAGGTATGTCACTCGTCAGCCTTTTAGAAAATTTCGGTCAGAACCTCTTGCTTACAAACTATTTATTACAATTCAAACTTTATAACATATTGAAATTAAACAATGTAAAATGTTCAACATTCCATTAAAAAACTGCTCAAAAATTCACAAAGAAGCAAGATTTATAAGGGACTATTTCTTGTGGCGGAAGGATATTTAGCAGAAAATTCTGCAAATCTACACATTTATTAAATTTAATATCTTGGAATTTTAGCCTCACATACTTTTACTCAGAGAATATTTTCCATTATGATATGCCTGGAATATTAAATATAGGTCTCAATTTATATTTTTATAACAAAATTTACACCTTCGCTCAACAAACATTGCCAAGAAATGAACATATATTAAGGAAGTCGAGATAAAATTTACACAGTTTTTTGCCTGAAAATCGCATATTTTGACCAATATTTCAAAATTTACATCACTGACCCCAACTTTTTCTTTCATTATTTTAAACTACTCGATACTTTGGACCGATCAGCACTTAAGTCGTTAAAAGTTTGATACATGAAAATATTCTATTGCCTATTTAGATTTTTAATACCCCAAATATGAGACTTTTTAGTGCAAAAAGGTCACACAATAATTTACGCGCATTAATTTGCATGATTTGTTCAATGATAAATATTATTCAAACTATTTTACGTAAAATAAGATTATGTTTATTTCCATGGTTACATCTTATAAAATATGATAACGGTTAAAGTGATTAACCAAAGAGTTACAATTTAAGTGCAAAAAGGTCAACGTAATTGTACCGTACCTCAGTTAGATGCACACTGACCCCCCATTTTCTCTGCAATTTTGAGCCATACTATATGAGTACTTATCCAAAATATACTTCTCAAAAAATCCTTGATATAACAAATTTCACGAGTGACATACCTTAAGTAACCATCAGACTAAAACTGTAGCAGGAGTAGTGTTTTAAAGTAATTTCACAGAAATTTCTATTTATAGTAACAATGGCAACACTGTTCATCAAAATCCAAAACCAATGCACTAAATTATGTATGATAGTGCAGTCTACTTGTGTGCAGTTATATTGAAATCAGATCAAAACTGTAGGATGAGTAGCGTTTTAAAGGAATTTCACAGAAATTTCTATTTTTAAAAACCATGGCAACACCGTCCATCGAAATCAAAAACCAATGCACTAAATTATGTATTTTAGTGTAGTCTACATGTGTACCAAGTTAT
Organism: Saccostrea echinata; assembly: GCF_033153115.1. NCBI lineage: Eukaryota > Metazoa > Mollusca > Bivalvia > Ostreida > Ostreidae > Saccostrea > Saccostrea echinata. The sequence goes on from NW_026889810.1 coordinate 779,234, forward strand.
ATTGAAATCAGACCAAAACTGTAGGAGGAGTAGCGTTTTAAATGAATTTCACAGAAATTTCTATTTTTAGTAACCATGGCAACATCGTCCATCGAAATCAAAAACCGATGCACTAAATTATGTATCTTAGTGTAGTCTACATGTGTGCCAAGTTATATTGAAATCAGACCAAAACTGTAGGAGGAGTAGCATTTTAAAGGAATTTCACAGAAATTTCTATTTTTAGTAACCATGGCAATACCGTCCATCGAAATCAAAAACCGATGCTCTAAATTATGTATCTTAGTGTAGTCTACTTGTGTGCCAAGTTATATTGAAATTGGACCAAAACTGTAGGAGGAGAAGCGTTTTAAAGGAATTTCACAGAAATTTCTATTTTTAGTAACCATGGCAACACCGTCCATCGGAATCAAAAACCGATGCACTAAATTATGTATCTTAGTGTAGTCTACTTCTGTGCCAAGTTATATTGAAATCGGACCAAAACTGTAGGAGGAGTAGCGTTTTGAAAAATTGTTTACAGACAGACGGACAGACAGACAGACGGACGGACGACGGACACCTTACTATCGCATAAGCTCTTCTGGTCTCTGACCAGTAGAGCTAAAAACTAGGGTCCTGGTTGGTTTGGAAGCTCCAATAGCTTTTCCAGCACACCTTGCCTCAAGCACAGATTGCGAAATTCAGGCTTTGAGGTAATGCATGAGATTGCCTGCAGCAGATGTTCATGTCCTCATAAATCTTATCTCCCACCCACATGAACACCATGTCACACTTGAATTGAAACTACCTGAAGCTTCTCCAGTACCATGTTGCTGTTCTATAAAAAAGATCACATAATTTCTGGACAAGCTGTGATTGCTCTCTTTTGCCTTGTTCTCATTTCATATGTGGACATATTAACTGTATCTTAAACGTAAAATTGAACTAGATAGTAAACGTTTGGACACTTAATATAACTAAGATTACCATGAGACTGATGCATTCCACCTCATCTCTTGTATTTTCAGCAGATGTCTGTGCTGCCATGGCCTCGTTTTTGCTTTGTTGGTCTTCATTCCTGGCATTTCGTGAAATATTTTCAGCATATGGATAAAAGTGACCCTTATTTCAGTAGAGAAAGTGAGAAAGAGTTCAAAATAATAATATTCCCTTTCCAATCTAGATGTACCTCAACGTGGATGAGGGGTGAACATCATAAAATCGATATCCTTCACTCCTAGGATGAACACCTAATTTTAACACTTCTGTAGAATTTGTCTTAAACTGACATTAAGGGTTCATGCAATTAGTTCAGCCTCTCCTTTTGTAGGGACATCCCTTGTATTTGTCTCTGGCTTCTCTGCAAAATGTAAAGCATTGATAGATTTTTTTTCACAATTTCATATCAAAGTTGTTTTATAAAATGTACCGGGTATTAACACCGTGTATTTTAAAGATGATAAAAGTTAATATGTTATATATATTACACATATATATACACATAGGCAGATCAAGGAATTTTTGAAAGGGGAGTCCACCATATGATAATTCGGAAGTTTTCTTATCCCATCTCTATCAACTCCTTTGTTTTTGTAGATGTATGTATCATTTGAAGGCGTGTCGATCCAAAATGAAAAAAAATTGGAAAGAGGGGTCCAGCTCCCAAGTGCTTGTGGACCGTGTTTGCTCTGCTCCAAATCTGCATTGTTTCTGATGGTTTTAGAGATTTATACATGTTTGATATCTTCAACCTCTTTAAACACAGAAATTTAGGAAAAAATAATCTTTGCTCTATAAATGAATTGTACTGTTTGATTATACAATTGGGAAATGGTAAACAGCTAATGTGCATTGAACAATTGACAGTTCTTCATTACAACTACTGATCAATTTTAATTGATCTCCGGAGACCAACACAGTATTTCAACAAATTATATTTTAAATGTTTTTTATCATTATAAAACGATTAAAATATTAATGTGCTAATTGATGTCATATCTTTGCAAAAAATATACGACGGTGTGAAATTTACTAAAAATTAACTATAAAGCCACGCACAGTATACTTGCAACGTTGATATTTTCTAAGAAAACGCACGATGGAATTTTTTATTCGGAAAAAAATATGTTAAGAAGAAATGTGGGAAGACTCTTTCTGTTCAATTTTTGCGTGCGTCATGTTGTTCAAATTTTACAAAACGGATACATCGGCTTACACTATTGCTACAGAATGGACAGAAAAATGATTAATTCGTTTGATAGATACAGCTTTATGGTTAGTTATTTCAAAGGTGCCAATTATTGTGAAATCAATTACGAAAACTTTTTAGTGTGTGTATGCTATTAATAGGCAAATAATTTTAGACTTAGTGAGATTTTTGTAAATTGTGTAGATTTTACATAAAGTATACTTTAATGTTAGATGAAATATCAAAGAAAATTTTGATATAATTGAGATTTCATTTTTCACTTCAAGTTTGTCGCACTATAGGCATTTCGACCGCCTTGTTCACCTATCTTCTTTTATCGCAGACATGAATACCTCTCTTCTTTAAACCTGTTTTTAATTATTTATGAATCCATTTCTCATGTTCTGTTAACTTTGAGTTGCATTTAATATCCTAAGTGTCATAATTTTTTCACCATATATTTTTAGGAAAATATGATATGTATGGTGTTATACATTTATAATCTCTCTCTGGATCACCAATAGCTAAAATTGAACAAATGTTATAATAAACTATGTTTCAGGTTATTTTTTATATCTACAAGCATACAAATCATAACTTTAAGAAAATTAGTATACTTGTAAACATATCCATTTCATTTAGAAAAAAAAAACAAGAAAACTATAAATTGGTGATCAATAAAGAATTAAATATATTAAGGATCTCATTTATGTTATCACCACTGTTGCTTTTTCTGGAAATAAGTCAGTGTATAAAAATCATTGTAATACTAATCAAATACATATACATGTATACATATACACTGCAATATCTTTTTGCACTTGGTAAACCATCTGTATCTATCAGACAGACTTTTGATAAAATTACAGTTATTATCCAAAAACAGAAAAGTCTCACAGCTGGCTTGTAGTTGACTTATGATACTTAATGTTTAAAATTTACATTACAATCTGAGATCCTATCTTAGTAGAATAACATTAAGTTTCAAATAAACTTGCAAAACGAGTAGGTAAAATATAACCCCTTAGTGTTTGCTGAATATAAATGATTTATACCTCTAGAAAATCACTTAAATGTAAAATTCATTATTGACTTTTTATAAATGCAGAAATTCATTACTTAGGTGATTATCAAATCAAAGTGAATTATGACATGCTAATTTTCATTGTAAAATCTCCTATACATTGTAGACAAAGATCATAGATAATATTAAATGCTATTCAATTATTGTTATTGTGTGTGTGCCAATAAAATTATTTGTACAATATAAACATTAAACAACTACTGCTTTAATACTTCTATAGACTCTTCAGAGTCATCTATATCAATATTCTTAGTACATGTATAATGAATTCTTGTTGCATAATTTAATTTATGCCTTTATGTTGTAATTTCTTTAAAGACCAGAGAGGGGGAGAGCAAGAGGGAGAAGGAGAGAGGGCAAAAGATCTATGTCAATATTCTGCATTTTAGGCTCAGTAATAGGAATCTGAAACTCTGCTTGCAGTTTTAATTGATAATATATTTTCTTGATATTAAAGTAGGCAATCTCTGAAATTTTTTCAGTTTCTTTTCTCAGCTTCATAACCTCTACCTCCAGTCTTTGATTGTCTAATTTCAGGTTTTCAGTCATTAATTTGTCCATTTCTGAAGATGCTTGCCTTGATTCTGCAATTACAAAAACATCAGTATTTTTGCAGAATACATAATATAAAGGTGCTCATAGCATATTTAGATAAGTTGCCTCGAATGTTCATGCACAACCATTTCTGTTATAACTTTTATTAATATGCATGCGCTAAATATGACGATGAAACAATGTGAACTAGTTTACCAAAAAGTACAGGTAGATCAGACGTGGATCCAGGAATTTTTTCCAAGGGGGGTCCACCCCAGCCCCCCCCCCCCCCAAAAAAAAAAAAAAAACAAACAAACAAAAAAAAAAAAACAAACAACCAACCTAGAAATTTCTTGACAAGCCAAAAAAAAATAAAATAAATAAGAACCTAAACCCCTTTCCCATAGGTGAAAAACCTATTTCATGGGGGTCGGGTGGGGGGTTATCGCTCATTTCTTACGCTTCATACATATATGACCTTTCATTACAATTTAACAGGGGTCTGCGTTTTCTAGGGGGGTACATGGTCACTTTAAGTTGCGTTAGTATATATATATATATATATATATATATATATATATATATATATATATATATATACATTTTTATAACTGCAAATTCCGGGGGGGGGACCCCTTCTAGATCTGCGCATGGTATATTATGTATGTATATATACATACATACATACATTATATATATATATATATATATATATATATATATATATATATATATATATATATATATATATATTCTTATTTCATTTTACTTTAGTGCACCAAGATGAGAGGCACTTACTCTTCTGAATGGTTTTTTCAGAGACTTGTGGTACATGTATTGAACTAGGTGTAGGTGCTTCCGCTAATGAGCTGCATGGAGCAGTACTGCTATCTTCATTGGCTGAAAAGTGTTAATGATATCATGAAACTATCAGTTATACTAAACTGATATCTGACAAATTTGTATTTGATAACATGTTATAGATTCATGCATGTAAGTACCATCTGTATCTATCCCTCCCTCAATGCCTTCAACTACTGGCCTCCCATCAAGTGAATTGGCCAGTGCTTCTTCTGCAGAGGTCAAGGAGGGAGGTGTTGGCCCACCACCTGTCTTTCTAGCAGATCGTTTAATAAAGTTAATCTTCTCTTTGGCTATAGAACAAAAAAACGAGCATTTAATATGTGTTGTTTTTTTTTTATTTTCAATAACTTTATTGTTACTTGTGAGGATTAAAAAAGCAGTGGACATCATTTTGATTACGTATATATATTTTTAGTGGAAATATAATAAAATTTATTGCAGCTTTAATTGAATCCTTCTAAGTCCTTTATACTATAATGATAAATTATTAATAAGTCATGAAGGTATACATGTAGAAAATAAAGATGAGTTGTTGATTTAATACCTCTCTGCTTCAAATTGAAATATTTTTTCTTGACCTCATTAGCTTCTCTTTTGGTTGTGCTAAATTGCCTGATATTAAACAAAACACCACAGATATTATAAACTTGTTAATTTTCTGATCAATCATTACTATTAGACGTACCCCCCCCCCCCTTTTTTTATATATTGTCTAGCTGTGGTTTGAATTAACATACAATAATATATCCAAATGTGCAAAAACAATAAATTTAAATGTTGAAAATCAATTTAGATATTACATGAACAGTGAATGCCCTTTAAAACATACACATCGAATATTTACTCAAAAGCGGACGTCTGTGAAAACTGTTAATAAACAACTACCTCGTGACACTCAAAACCAGCAGGTGTAAATAAAACTAATGACAAGTATAACGTACCACTTTTTCAATATAATTAGACAACTTAATTAATACTTACGAGTTCAAGATATCGCTGATCTCTCCCCATCCCTCTCTCCGTGCAACAGATTTTTTCTTCGTACCCACCCCCTTTATCTCCCCATATAAATCGCCCTCCCTCTCCACATCGCACTGGATGAGCACAGTCTCCTCATTTTCTGTCCATTTTCGTTTTTCTGGATTCTCCGAAGCCGCTTGCACGCTGTTATCCATTTTTGGAATGACAGAATGAAGCAGGCGTTTATTTACATTTGCAGACGTACATAAATTGCCCTTATAACGCATATACCGGGTACTAGCACGTGCGTGGCCCCGCATTTTAATATTTATGTTTACATATTTCTTACCTCTAAAAGCTGAAGATTTCCATTTTCAGAGTTTAAGTTCGTACTCCAAATCCGTTGAGTTTGATTCAGAGGTGAACGTACTTCAAGTGTTTTATAATCTCGAATTTAGAAATGTACTCAGCGGAGTTCATACTCGGAGTTTGGAGTTTGAGTTGGAGTATGAGTACGGTAAAAGTTTTATAACCTCGGGGCCTGGTGTTTTGCTTCAAAATGCATTTTTAGCGACTAATGAAATAACATAATGACTGAATATTGAAGGTTATTTCAATAGTTGTTACAACCTGGGTTTGGTTTTAAAATGCATTCTCAACCACTTTTAAAATGAGTATTTCAGTAGTGAACATTATTTCAATAATGATTGCAAACTGATTTTGGATTTGAAATGCATTCTCAACCGCTATCAAAATAACCATTCCAACAGTGGTTGCAACAAACCATCTTCAAAAACAAAATTATTTTAGTACTAAAATTGAAAGGATTTTAATAAAGCAGTATTTGATATTTAACGCGACAACCTTCGTCATTTGATGTTATATTAAGTATGCCTTTAAAATTGCTTTTTCAATATTTAATGTTGATACATCCGGTATGTGTTTATTTCTTCTTCTTTTTTTCTTTCGCCAGGAGCTTGTAGAAGGTTGTTCAAAATCTAGCTGCAGTATAAGCCACAAGTGTACTTCTCTTCCTTTTGGAAAATACGTATGCCAGCTCTCAGGTGTGTCATTGACTGAAGATTAAACTTTACGAGTTTTCTCTTTAACGTCAAAATTGATTTTTTAAAAATATTTATGCTAATAGACAAAATAATTATTGAAAACGGCAGTTCAAAAGTATCTTATTAGAGTTAAGCGCCATTCCATTTAAATGTAAAAAGTTCCATGTTCATAAAGAATTTCATATACTCTATCGATTAAAGATAAGAGCAAATGGGATGTTAAGCTCTCCCGACTGCACAAAATGCTAACCCTCCTACAGCTTTTAACCTGTTTTCCTTTCTTTCAAATCGGTGATGCTTAAGATTGCGTTTTTATTAAAAATGCAAATATCTGTGAGTTCTTCAAAAGTAAAAGTTCGAACTTTAAGATACCTAAGTCTTTTGTTAGGTTTCTGATTTTGAAATATACTAAATAACACTTTCTGATAAATTTATTCGCAATGCTATCCAATGTACACTTTTGGTCTGATCTCAATAAAACTTTGTACACATGCAAATCACTTTAATATACATAACTATTTTTCCACTCAAATATGTCATGGTTATGTAAATTAAAGACATCCGTGAAATTCTTAAAAATGAAAACTGGTCTCAATATACATATTTTTTTAATACTGCCTAATACACAAACAGACCACAATAAGATACAGAAATCTCTTTTTCGATTTTAATTTGCCATGATTACAGATACTAATATCCGTGAAGTTCTTTTCACACTTTATTTTGTAAAGTTTAGTACCGACTTCCAACTTGTAAACTACACCAAGAAAATCTGATTTGAATGAACGGGTTTTCCATGGTTTATAAAATAAAATTTCTTTGAAATTCTTTCAAAACTCTATTCCTAGACTAGGGGAGGGACATTCATCAACAACGACCCATTTTTAAATTAAAATAAATATTACAAGGATGATAGAAGCTAATCAATGTTGAGCTAATTATAAACAGTTATGATATGCAGCATCTATGAATAAAGAAGAACAAAAACAACTGCAATGCATAGTCCTTTTTCCGCAAAGTTTATTGATACCCAGGGATTTCTATTTGTTCCAAACTCATTCGTCATCAACGTCCGTGTCCCAACTTTTCTTGACCTAAATCGTACCAAGTTTAAGTTAGTGTAATACATGATTATGTTGTAGGATGGTTTTGATCTGCGTCTTACAGTTGGTATTGTAGCTGCTTACAGGTTACTGTAAAGATAGAATATATTTTTCTATCAGATTGTGGAGTCCCCGCAATACAAGGCGCTGATTTAGACAGTGTAGATCGATGGGATGCCACTGGAAGTAGGAGAGAAATGAAACCAAAATGTCTTGGAGCCTTTAAGCAGTTTGGATCGGGCCTTCTTAGGTGTTCAACGACTGGACAATGGATATCGAATTTCAGTTGCAGTGCATTTTTATTTCTACAACTCAGAATTAAAAAGTTAATCTGCTGGAGTATGTAATGAAAAAGATATGTCCCACACTACACTTGTATTTACTCAAACCTGTACATGTTATTTGAAGAAATGTGTCAAAGTCAACCAATATTGATAGTTTCATGTTGAAATCCTACGACTATGGCCGGAGTTGAAATTTGATCAAGGGGTCAGACACTGATTTATCATTAAAGCATACCCTGTACATAGTCCCAATTTAGTCGACGAGAGAGGGGTATGAGACTTTCAAAACTTACCTCTCTTTACGGCCAGAAGATGTTGCCCGAGTAGCGCAGTGGTTAGAGCGTTTGCCCTAGAGTGTAGATCCTTGCGTCGCGGGTTCGAATCCCACAATGGGACGTGGAGAACGGTCCTTCAGATGAGACCGTATATACCGAGGTCCAGTGTCGCAGTAGGTGTTGGCACGAAAAAGATCCCTCACTGCTCAATGGCCCTAAGTGCCGAGTATAGTAAAAATTTTCAGCCCTCCACCGGAAAGTGGTGGCGTCTCCAAATGAGTGAATAATTCTCGACAGCAACGTTAAACAACAAACAAACAAACAACCAGAAATCAAATCGTTACAATGATATTTACAAAGAAAATAAACTATAAATGCCCACTGATGGAACTCCTCCAGTATTTGAATGTTGTCTTCAAAGGTGAAATATGTACCTCAACATTACATACATTTGTACTTTCAGTCTGTGAAGATGAAGGGAAGCCATTCGGTGACCATTGCTATTTCGTCAGTGAAACAAATGCAACTTGGGAGGATGCCGTGGTATGACATCAGCTTGTTTCAAAATAAAAATTCTTCAAAAGGACATTTTGCATATTTTCCTATACTGTAAAAATACTGCCATGCCAAAAGATATATTTCTTCAATTTGCCAAATTAATTCGATTCTGAAAATATTAAAAAAGAGATCTACAACTTCTTATTCCATAAAAAATATCTTTGCCCCCAAGAATTTTAAAGTGAAAGCAACATTGGAAAGAACATTGTATATTTAAAAGAAAGTGCAAAAGCCAATATAATGAAAATATAGCTTCATGCTACACATTTGCAGATGTCGTCATGAAAATACATGTTTCCTGATGGTGATTCAGTTTTCGATGTTTCATATTTACATGTAATTACTTTAAATCTTTGTTAACTAAGATCTTTTCTAGAATATCTTGACGTACTTGAGAAAATGAGAAAGAATAACGGCACTTAACGCCTGTTTTTGGGGTCTTTTTCGGTTGCTTCTGTTGCTTTTATATCTAAACCTTATCTCACTTTTGTATGTTTACGAAAGAATATTGTCAATTTGGAACCACATTTATATCTTATAATGATTTTAGATTCAATGTTTTTTGTCCTTACTGCTTTCCAAATATAGTGAATTTACACCTACCTGCCCCTGATTGAACATTAGATATGCATGAGAGATGGAGCTAACATTGTAAGAATTGGTCTAAAATTAGACTTGATAAATAACAATGACATGTTTGGAAAAGCGAACGTGATCACTCTTTCCAATCTCCCTCTCTATTCTGTATGGCACAAAAGGTTTCAAAACGAAATTAACAATATGAGCACGTCAATGTAATTAAAACAGATTTCATATTCAATGCTAGATGACTTAACGTGTTCGAACACAATGACCTAGTTAGCACAAAACATGCTACCTTACAAGTCACGTGACGGAATGTAGTATTCACAAAGTTACCTGAGGTACGGAATCACGTGGTGAATTATAATATTCAAAATCTCACAATCCTTGGTTACAACACGAAGAGCGAATGTAAGAAGCAGTTTTTTATCTTCTCTTTTTACCATGAGCGCATGTTTGTCTATTTACTATTCTCTTTTTGACATTTATGCAAATATACAAGTACTGTTAAACGTTGAACAATAGACAAACATGCTCTGACTATGTATAAAGTCAGTAAAAAAGTGGGCGCCCTCATTATCGAACGGAGATTCAAGAAATTGTGATGACCCCTGCCTTTGAAAATAGATTCAGACTTCGTAAATACACACTTTTATTAAACATAATTACATAAAGTTGTAGATTGGATGTTGACCATTCATGCAATGAAAAGAAAAATGCTTGTTTTGAAAGTTTATTTTGTCGAAAATTCCGCATGTCCTTAAGTGCAGTCATCCTTTTCATTAAAAATTAATTTTTCCAAATGCACTGCACTTTTAATCAATATTTAATTGACAAAAACAACTTGAGGAACTTAATCACTCTCGAAAGGGGACAAATGGTCTATAATTATTGTCAACATCGATCTTCCCACGTGCTTTACAGTAAGCATAAATTTAACAAAAGACAGTTGTTTATAATTTGACAATTTTGATTAAAAACGAATTATACTTGAATGTTTTAATCAAAACCGTTTCTCCCCCCCCCCTTTTTTTTAGGATCGCTGCAAAAGTATGGGTTCGTACCTGGTAGAAATAAATTCCGATGCAGAAACAAAATGGCTCTTAAATTCCTTTCTCCTTCCTCGTGCTGGTCAGGTGGTGAGATTTTATCAAATTCTGTATAACTTCGTCGTTATTCTAACCCTATAATTGTTCACAATAATATAGCTATAACAGGGTGAACCTACACCATTCAGTCAACTGATTGATTGAATGCAGTTTTACTTTCCGATCGAGAATTATAGAGACGTCACCACATACCGGTTAAGGGCTTCAAATATAGACTTTACTATATGGCACTCAGGGCCTTTGAGCAATGAAGAATCTTTATCGTGCCAATGTCTGTCGTGACAAGGGGCCTCGGTTTTTAAGGTCTCATCCTAAGGACCCGCAATTTTCACTTCAAAGTGCCGAGTGCTTGGCGAAGGAACAGTTGCTACCTATTTTGGTAAGTCGCAGCCGGAACTCGAACCCATGATCTTCCGATCACAAAGCAAGCGCTCTACCAAATGAACTACCGTGACTGAAACCTCTGCCATTCAGTCACCTTTCAGTAAACATTCAGTCACCTTTCAGTTAACTAAATGGTAGAGTTTCATCTTGTGTATTTTTCTCAAACACATTTTTGTTGAGTACAAATGATTTTAAACAAACATACTGCATTGAAATAAACAATTAAATAATCAATATATCTATTAATATATATTTCTTCATATAAGTTTCAAGTGTTCGATAACCTACTCACCAAAATGGCTGACAAATAGATCTATGTTTATCAAAATAAAGTACAGTACTGCAATATTAAACTAATGTATATCTAAAAATCTTAATCATACTTATAAAACATGATTCACTTCAACTTGTCATTAAATTGCAGTTGAGGATCAGTGCCCGAAATTCTGAGTTGTTCTGTTTGGATAGGAGCATCAGACCTTACTTCTCCCGGTAAATATCTGTGGAACCACAGCAGGAGAAGGATGGAGTTTCCTGAGTGGGGATATAAACAACCAAATGGGGATAATCAGCACTGCGTCGTCCTTATGAGGGGTGGCAAAGCAAACGATCTAAATTGTTTAAAAGTGTTTCAGTTTGTTTGTGAAAGGGTGTGAAACAACGACAAGAAGCGGAAACTGCACGGCTGTAACTTGCTGAAACTGCATATCTTTCATTAAGCATGTACAAATAAATAACTTCGAACAAACAAAAAAAATAAATCAGAACTATATGCATGTTAATTAACTGGTGTGACAATAGCTATGTAATAAATAGGACAAATAGTAGCAGAGTTTTTATTACATTTATGAAAAAAGTTCTAGGGAAAAAAGCTGGAACTCCGAGTCAACATTTCAAGACTTTTGAAACGAATAGTAACGAACTGCGCAAACTTTTATGCAAAACCGTAACGATTATGTCAACGCTATCTAAGTAATTTTACTTTTTGACCATTTATAGTTACGATGAGAAAATTTAAAGAAAGAAAAAGAAAATTCAAAGTCATACAGTTGTCCGTGTTTGTTTGAAATTATCGATCATCTCAGGCATTATATTGCCCCCCCCCCTCCTACCCCACACTTACCTTTTACTATTGATAATGTTTACTTAAAGGCTGGTTGCCCCCAACTTTATGTTGTAGCATAGATAAATCATGGTAATCGGAATAACAAAACGCAACACAAAATGGGGTGTCAAAATCCACAGGCCTTTGAATCGCTTAAATCCGACTTTGAAAAAATTTGGGTGTATAAAAAAGATAAAGGTATGGAACTATTTACATAGGGTATCCACTTTCGCTAATAAAATACTTTTAAATCGAATGCATGCTCTAAAGTTTTACTTTCTATTCATATTTATTCATGAAATATATGAAGATGACGAACAGTATTTTAGCTCAAAAGTCCATTAAACATACAAAATAGGTGCGGAGCAAACACGGACCTCCAAAACATCAGAGGTGGGATCAGGTGCCATGGAGGAGTGAGCATCCCATGCCGACAGGTCACACCCATATATAATCAATTTACATTACTACCAAAATTCATTCCGAAATTCCATGTACTTCCCGAGATATGGTGAAATCAATTCCAAAATTGACCTCCTTTTTTTTTTACTTGACATTAGCTTGGGCCCTGGTACTTCACATGTGTACAGACGGTGTTTGAACTGCAGCGAACAGCTGCATAGTATTTGCACACTCTTTCAAAATTTTACTCCAGAATGGCAGATCGTAAGGTTAAGTCAGTAATAATTCCTTTCGCGAAAAAACATTAGGAAACGTTTGCTTCAACAACTTCCCAGACATGTTGTTTATTAATGTAAAAAGCAATATGATTGAACGAAATTTTCCCGGAATGTATAATATACCTTTTGATTCCGCTAAAATGTTGTTGGTAACTTAGTAAGACCATATGATCAAATCAGATAAATTTCCGGGATGAATTCGTCCCGTCGTTCCCGCTTTACAATTAGTGCAACTATTCAGCATCCTCACAATGTCAAAGTTTTGTGATTTCGGAATTCCACGCAAACCCTTGACACAAGTCGCTATTTAAAAGTTGGGCTAGAAAGCTACTATTTCATTTATTCTTGGTCTCGGACTGGAACCAATCAGAAAACAGCTTTTATTGTAGGTAAGTGTTGTAAACAAATATGACTCGTCTTTCAAATGGAAAGTGTCGATATTGTAGGATTTGTGACTAGCTACATTAAATGAAACATCGGGGATTAATTTTTGGAAGATCGTCCTCCTAACAATCACAAAAGATATGCTCTGGAGTTGGGCCATTTGCAAACGACGGATTTGAAAAATGAATTTTCATTGGTTAGTTTATAATTACCCATTACGTCATGTGTAACCACAAACCCAACTTTTAAACAGCGACTTATGTCAAGGGTTTGTGTGGAGTTCCGAAATCACAAAACCTTGACATTTTGAGGATGCTATTCAGAGGCCCAAGCTAATGTCGAGTAAAAAAATAAGGTCAATTTTAGGGTATGATTTCAGCATATCTCGGGAAGTATACGGAATTTCGGAAAGAACTGTGGTAGTAACGTAGATTGTTTATATGTGAGTAGTTATGAATAGAAAGTAAAGTTATAGATCATTTGATTTAAAACAGGGTTCAACACTAACTTTTTAAGGCTTTAGTCCAGCCGGACTAGTGCTTCATTACTTTTACTAGTCCGCACGCGATTTTATTAGTCCGTCAAAAAAAAAAGAAACATCAATGTTTATAACATTAATTTAACGTGACAATTAATATGCATATTATTTTTTGAAATAAACATAGTATTTCCGTGGGATATATTATTCCACAGATTCATTGAAATCTCGCAATCAGCAAGTACAATCGTTTTTTGTTGTTGTTGTTTGTTGTTGTTGTTTTGTCTTTATATTACATCCAAAACGTCCAACATCTTTCTTAAAAGTGTCATACTAAATCATTATCGCTAAAACTTGATACTTCATATCGATCAGTCGGGAAAATTAAGCGCTGAATTGACCTGGCTTTGCGTAACTACCCCCCAAAAGCTAGAAATCTAAAGATACACGCAGGGTTTTCGAGTTAAAGTTGTCGAAAATCGGACATCGGTAATTTATTCATATTGTTTTTCAGAAATTTTCATTGGTCCGTTCGAACTAATTAGCCACATATTTTTATTAGTCCAAATGAAAATGTATTAGTCTGAGACTAACGGACTAATGTTAGTGTCGAACCCTGTTTAAAAGTATTTTATTGGCGAATGTGGGTACCCTATGAAAGGAGTTCTACACCTTTATTTTTTTAAACACCTTCATTTTGTTTAAAGAATGGAGTTCAGAAACTTTTGGAGAGGACAATTAATCCTGTCGAGCTGAACACAAAACTGTGCAAATTTTATGCAGAGGCACAACCTAAATTTACAAAATGTCCAACGGTAGGATTTAACGAATATCACAAAAATACTACGAAAAATATTAAACAGTAGGATTTAAGGAATATCACAAAAATACTATGAAAAATATCAAAGCAGCAATTAATAGGCACCTTAATGATTTAGGAAGATATATAAACATTGCAAAAGACAAAGAATTTAAATACGCAATTAATACTTTGGATGGAAAACTAAAACAGAATATCAGGAGCGGACTTTCAAGACCAACTAAACATAAGGACATCATCACCCCCAAGGATTTGAGCAAAATCAGAGAATACTTGCACTCACATGATAACCCCATAATTCTGCGTTATCGCGTATGGTATGATCTCGCAATCCATTACGTTACTCGCGGACTTGAGTTTCACGAACAACTTAAACCAAATTCTTTTGAATTTCTAAGGGATGAACACGACCGCGAATATGTTGTTCTTTCCCACGAAACAAAGCAAAAATCAATACAAGGAGGGTTGTCGAATGAAGAAGGATGTCAAGATAAAAGAATGTATGCTACAAATGAAAACAAATGCCCAGTAGCATCATTAAGAGCCATTCTCTGTAATGACTTGAACTTTTATATAGGAGCTGTGGCACGCATAGTCTCAGAATTTCTCCAAACTCTCTACGATAAAAGTCTTTGATAACGTTAACTTAACGAGGTTCGCTTCTGAGTTTTTGAGCAAATTTTTATCTTAACCTATATTTCAAAAATTCTGCATAATGTTTTAATTCTTACAATAAATTTGGATTCTACAACGCCAATTTAACTATATTCAGTTAAAACTCCATGATTAAATTCCATACTAAAAGCATTAAGTGAGGAACTATATTTTGTGGCGGAAGGTTTTTTTTAGAAGAAAATGATCATTTTTTCTCTTTCGAAGTATTTAAAGTATGCTAAGTTTGGATTCCTATTTTTACATGCAGTCTGCACACATAGTTATTTTGTGCAGTGGACTGCTTTATATTGATCCTAAATTATCTATTAAATAAACTGTCATGAATTCTATCATCATATATGATAAATATAGCAAATATATTGTGAACATGAAGAAAAAAATAGCCTTTATTTAAGCTTAAAATTAGCACTGTTTTAGTAATATCTAAAAATTAACATCACAGACCCCCACTTTTGATGTTCTTTTCTGAATATATAAGATATTTTTAACCATTCTTCTTAAATTCAGTAAAATGTCATTACTTTCAAATGATTTTTTTTTGCTTGTTAAATTTTTAATGCCAGAAAAATGAAAATGTTTGAGTGCAAAAAGGTCAAATAATTGAACATGCGGAGTAATTTGAAAATTTCTTCGTTGTCACAAATTTTAATGTGTCTATTTAAGATGAAATAAGACTGTTTTTGTCCCCATTATTTATTTAAACAAAAATTATTGGAGTAAAAACTTTAAAAATCGATTTATGTGTAAGATGTATTTACAGTGCAAAAAGGTCAAACTAAATGCTCTGTAGTGCCAAAAGAAGCGCATTGACCCCCATTTTTTGTTTTGATTTTTAATAAAGCTATGTATATAAGTTCTAAAAATATACTTGATAAAAAATTCTCATTACTTTTGATGGCAGGATCCAACCTCCTTAAATCAGGCAAAAATTGGTTGCTACGTGTCATGGTTACCATAGCAACATGTCCTAAAGTTTGAAAAATGGCATTTTTCAACATCTTTAGAGTCCCACAGTTAATGTTTGCAGCAAAGCAAACAAGTGGCAATGACTGCTTCTGAAAGTTGAAGGCCTGGTGTCTTAAATGCATGATAAACATGTTTGGTAAATCATCTATAACATACGTTACTATGGAAACAAAGTATTCAAAAGTAATAATTTTGTTCATTTAATTTTATAAAGTCATACACTTAAGAATAAAAACAATTATAGGTTGAAATGCAAGCAAATAATAAAGAAGAATTCCTTGTAAAATATACCAAGGACAAAATATGATATTTCTTATAGGTTGGCAATGGTTGCCATGGTTTTAATACCACGAAAGGATTTTTAATTTATTCTCTTAGTGTTTTAATCTTATCCTATCTTTTTAAAAAGTATATTTCTATATAACTGATGAGCAATTTTTAAAGGCCTTGGTGTGACCCTAATTTTCACATTTCAAAAAATTCAATTTCAATTCTTTAAATAGTGCGTTGCTATGGAAATAAGGCGAAAAAACATGCATAAAAATCTGAAAAATACTCTGTTTCCTTGGATACGTACTGTTGTATGTAGATTCCCAAAACTTTAATGATTGATATATGTGAACAACTAACCTGACTTTCAATTTTGACCATCACCCAATCTCTAACTGGATGCAAAAAGCTGGCACATAGGGTCTAATATTGACAAAAAATTAACAAAATCGAACATTTTCTCTTGGTTACCATAGCAACAGTGTTGTATTTTTCAACAACCTTTATCAATATATGATATTCAACTTTAGTTCTACGAGATTATAGTACTATTCAAGGTGATTCAAATGATATTTTTCTTGATTAAAAGGTTGGTAAATTCCTAAAGCAGCAAAAACATATCACAGTACATTGTTTCCATGGTTACACTGCAAAGTAACAATTAATCTCAATTTTTCTTATGTTGTCGGTGTTGCAAGGTTCTAAGGATGCATATGTGCCAGTCATGAATTTTATTGTTTTCCCTCACGATAGTAGCATTAACCCAATCATAGCAACAGATTTTGCATGGTGACACTGTGTTACCATGGCAACCATGAAAGTTATTTTTAGAATAATATTGCCAATACCTAATTACAGGAGGTCAAATATTTTTCATTGTTTTTCTTACGTTGTTGATTGAGTTTAATCATGTAACATCTATCATTTGTGGCTATAGAGCGTTATCCAGCATTTTTCAGCATCTAAAATGTATTCCAAATGTACCCATGGTTACCACTTACTTAGAGATAAATTCTAAATAGTTTCTTTATAGCATAAGTGGCAACAAGGTGTCATGTTTTTGGGAGAATGGTTTGTTTGTTTTTCTTAGTCTTTATTAAGGCTTAATTAAGATTTAAAGTGGCTGAAAATCTCAATTTTTTCAACTTTTCTGGCTGTTACCATGGCAACCAAGACACATAGCAACGAAATTTTATTTGATATATGTTTCTGGTGTCAAGTTGTAATAATGGGCAAAGTTTCATCAAAATCGGTGACCATGCGTGGCAAAGAAGTTTAAGTGGTTACAGAGAATTGCTATTAAAATATTAAAATTGCTCCTAAGTAAAACAGATCCAAACACTAGCGCTTTGTTTAATCACTGTACAAAAGAAGCAATTAACAACCTAAACGAAAATATATGGTATTCAGAAACACCAGTGAAAAAAAAATCAATTTACAAAATTTATGAGCGACATTTCAAGAAATGCAAAATGTAAACAAAGGTATACAGCACATTGACTAAGAGCCACTAGCATACAAGCCCTTAGTAATGCATGGGTATAGCTGCGTCACATAATGTTCATGAACGGACATAGAAACGAAGGGTCAATTCGGAGTTATGCCAGGGAATGTGCAAGTAACCAAAAACTTCAAATCAGTAAAACTTTATCGAATCTGGCGTCGGCTTGTGATGACAGCGCCGGACCTAGCGGCATTGATGTTATGCCACATGCCCGTAACCTAAACATGTCAGCTACAAATATGTACAGTCAACAAAGTACAAATGTATCGGCAAACACAAGTTCGGGAGGATTTATTACAAATTCTGATTTTCAGAATTGTGCGTTTAACGTTCATGTTTTGCCGAAAACAGGTGAATGATTTGTGAACAAACACGTTGCTATTAACAATTTTTCGGCCAGCACTCCTCCCTGTGGATCACTCCGCGTGTTAATTTCCTGTTTATTTCGTGTTGATTTCTTGTTATTTAAAATAAAATTGTCAAACGTATACATGAATTATATTTTAATTGAATTATAAGCATTGACTTTATAAATTATTTTGTTCATCGAGAAATGAATCTAAAAAACGAATCGCGCACTTTTTTTATGATAGCGAACGAGTCGTTTTTCAGATTCATTTTTCGATGAACAAAAAAATTTATATAGTCAATCCTATAATAACACTGAAACTAACCGAAGCTATTTTTAAGCCAATGACTGGGCCAAAATAAAAATTACCTTTGTGTCCCCTAACGCGACCGACCCACTTAAATCGTGCCGACTGAAAAGTTTTTTTTTAATCAGATTATTGAAATATTTTTTTATTGTTAATCAACTTTATAAAATACAATTTCATCAAAATCCGTTTCTTATCAGAACGGCGGCTTTTGTTTGGTGTCCACAACATGTGGCCACAGAGGGTTAGTTCGTGTTATAAAACAATGGTGACGTATTAATCTTATACATCTTTAACTTATTAGAATCCTAAACTCTTGAGACATCTCGTGAATTAATGTACCATGACTAAGGAGTGTTAAGATAGTATTTACAAATGTGTCTTCTAAAATTTACGTACGTAGTACGCATAGCAAAGCCTGTCTCATGAGCAGATGACGGGCGCTCCTTGTGAATACATATCAAAAATTTCACTGCATTATATTCGTTTCGATCTTATAAACAGTTCATGTATGATCCCATTTTTACCATAGGAGTTGTAAATATGTCTTTGTATGATTATTTCACCTTGATAAATAAAATTCAGATGTCGTTTCTTTATTCCTTTCATCTATGGGGTATTAACTCCGTGACTATAAAATTAGATATATGAAACTTTAATCATTTTAGATATAGTTTGGTTGAATTATACATTGTTTATACATGTACACTATTTCCAAAGAGTGTTGAAATCTTTAAAATTTGCTGATGGTACGGCTTCCTGAGACGTCCAGTTTATTTTTCTTTAGTTAGGCCCTTGAAAACAGGTTGTTTCTTTGCTTTAAAATACTTTTAGAAATTGTTGAGCCGGTGGAGGGCTCCTAATTTAAACTTTTACTCGGCACTTATGGCCATTGATTATTAAGCATCAGTAAAGGATCTTTTATGTGCCATCTGCATGTATACTCCGACACTGGACCTACGTTTTTTACGGTCTTATTCGACTGACCGGTCTCCACGTCCCACGTCGGGACCTGTGACTTAGAATAAGCTCCTGAATTACGTCGTGACTCCAAAACGAAACACTAGAATTACTGCGCCACGCAAGGCCCTTGACATTTTGTCTGTGTAAGTACTCGAAAATCATAGTAGGTTTGAAAAATGTACTCAAATGTCCGATAGTTCTGTATTTGCGAATTGTGTTTTTGTAAATATTCGATTTCAATAAATTTACGCTGGCCTGAGATATTTCACAAGTTCAAATGAATAATATTTGTGAATTAATTTACCATACATGTTGCTTCATTTGTGAGATATTCGGTTTAAAAATCGGTTTCTTTTGTTCTTTCTTATTTATAAAGATATTATTCAATTTGTCAGAATGTATTTCCAAAACTGCTGTCAGAAAAAAAAAAATTTACCTACCTACCGACCCAACTTGAGATTTTGGGGTCGGGTTAGGGGAAACAAAGATATTTTTAATGATGGCCCTACATCTTATTTACAGACAAAATATAGTCTGCGTACTAAAATTTATAGAATGGACTTTCATATGGGCTTTGTTTGGGCCTGATCGGAAATTTTGCAGGAAGGCTGAGCCTGTCCGCTCAACCAAGAATGAAAGACAGACACTTCATAGAAAGCTTTGTCGTAAGTTATATGCATAAATATCATTTTTGTTTAATAATTCACTTAGTTCAGAAAAATTTGTAGGAGTATACAAGAGGCCCCATGGGCCACAACGCTCACCTGAGTATATTTGGCCCTGCTGTTCTTCTCCTTGTAATATGTATTGTGTCATACCCTACCCCCGGGGGTCATGATTTGAACAATTTAGAATCTACACTATGCAAGGATGCTTCCGTTTAAGTTGTAGCTTTTCTGATCAAGTGATTCTTAAAAAAAGGCTTTTAAATATTTGTCCTATATATTTCAATGTAAAATTTGAATCCCTACAGTACCCGCATCGTTATTCTTTACATTTCTATCGTGTCCTATCGTGCGTGTATCCTATCGTATCGTGCGTGTATCCTATCGTATCGTTCGTGTATCCTATCGTATCGTGTTTTCCGTTTATCAGGTTTTGCGTTTTCTATCGTGTTTTTCGTTTATCAGGTTTTGCGTTTATCGTGAAGATCGTTTATCAGGTTCTATCGTGTATCGTGTTTTGCGTTTATCGTGTGCATTCAGAACTAATCGCTTATTATCTTTACATATAGATGAAACACCCGAGGAATTCCGAGTCCAATTTTCGTTTTGTTATTTTTTTTTACGATTCATTCAAACAATGGCGCGGACAGAGAGAGGGACACGTTTTTCGGAGGCCGTAAAATTGGCGATTATCAGGATGTTCACCAGCAAGATGTCTGTGGAGATGATACGCGATGGATTACGGAGGCACCACAATGTAATCGCCAGTAGACAGGGAATATACGGATTCCTAAGACGGTGGAAGTCTGGTAGTGGTCTGGCAAGGAAATCGAGAACTGTTAAAGAAGACGCCATCAAACTGAAGTCTCTTCATTTGAAATTCATGGACGCTTGGCTCTCGAAAAATAATGAACTTACGACAACAATGTTGCAAAGAAAACTTTTTGAAGTGTTTGGAATCCGTGTTTCCAGCAGTCTTGTGAGGAAAAAACGAGCAGAGCTAGGATGGAAGACTGTTGTGTCAAAAACATGCCAGCTCATCAGTAACAAGAACAAATTGGTAAGTGTTTTATATCTGAGTATTAAATGTAAGATATTTGAAATTGTGTATAAGGTTCAGTTGTTTCTATTATAGAGGATGTGTTTGGCTGTGACAAGGCAGCATCTACAAAGTTCAGAAGTTTTGTATTTGTTTTTGTTTTGTTCTTTTTTTTTTTTACATGTTGTCACAGGAGAAACTTCCTTCCCCCCCCCTTTTTTTTTTTTACATGTATCATTTTTACATGGGTGAGGTTTAAAATCATGAAGCAGTTTGAGACTTGAATCTGAACATGATTTGTAAATAACCAAACACCATATTACTTCATACATTTCCCATCTCCAATTACCATGATTATCAGCATTGTTGCATACTCTTCGCTATTTTAATGTCGGATGTGTAGCAGTACATATGTTGTTATTAATTTTACATTATTTAATTTTTTAAAATTTGTTTGTGCTTGATTGTAATATATTGATCCGTGCAATTGATGTTACTTTATCTGCTGACATTTGAAGTTTCGAAGCATTTAAGTTCAAACTTTAAAGGAATGAATAACTCTTTGTTCTGGGTCTAATCAAATGATATATGTAAACCAAATATTTTTTATTGTAGGTTCGACTTAAGTGGTGTCTGAATGCCCTAAACCAGAGAGAGGACTTTCGGGACGTCATCTTTGTGGATGAAAGCACAGTTGAGATGTCAGCTCATGGAAGACTTTTCTTCCATCAGGACAGCTCTAGACTGCAGAGAAAGTGTGCAAGGAAGTCTAAGCCGAAACATGCCTATAAGGTAAGAGAATATGACTGTATATGTAATAGTTGTTATTAATCCTTAGGTAATGAACACTAAGTGTATATTGTTTTACCTTTTTTCTGTCAAGGATATATTATGTATATCCTTTGCAATCCAAATCAAGTTTATAAAAATGTAAACTATATATTGAACATCCAAGTCTTTTCCCATTTTCTGCATGTGGGAAAAAGGTGTTAAATAATGTTTTAATGTACATGTATGTTGTGATTCAGGTTCATGTATGGGCTGGAATATCTTATCGAGGCCAGACAAGCATTTGTGTCTTCAATGGGGTGATGGATTCTGTCATTTATCAAGGAATACTGGCTCAAAACTTCATTCCATTTGTTGAAGACAAGTTTCCTGATGGATATCGTTTGTACCAAGTAAGTTATCTACTTTTCATTTAAATTTTTATTTTGTCAATCAGTGTTTGGTTATGCTGTAATTCAGTGTATAATGAAAATTATTAAACTCTTAATAAAAGTATATTTATTTTTGAGAAGTTATATATGAATATGTACAAGTAGCCATGTACATGTATATATTTCCCTCAAATACTATTATATTGTAGAATTGATTTTTAAAAACAAGAAAATTAAAAACTGTTCATATTTATTTTTTCTGATTTTCCTTTCATTTTTTTATATCAACAGGACAATGACAGCAACCATAACTCAAAATCAACAAAGAAATGGATGGAAGACAATGGGGGTATTAGACAATGTGATGGAGACACCTGCCTCATCACCAGATCTCAACCCGATAGAGAATGTCTGGGCATCAATGAAGTATTACCTGCAGACCAAGACCGAGCCAAGGACCAAGGATCAGCTTGTTGGAGGGATAAAGGCGTTTTGGGAATCCCTGACTCCTGACCAGTGTGGCCGCTACATTGACCACATCCACAAGGTAATCCCTTATGTTGTATTGAATGATGGTGAAGCATCTGGATTTTAATTCATAGCTGCAGTGCATATGATGAACGATTAACGGATTATGTACCCCCCACTCAGAGTGAAAGTGTTCTGTTGGAATTCTATAATCTGTGAAAATTCCAAGTGTACAAACATCTTTTAACTGATATGTGATTTTGCCTTATCAATTGAAATTTACATGTTATATGAATATATGTGTACAGTATAATTTTTGAATTGACTGTAAATAGTAATAATGTGTATATTTGTTTTTGGTTTAATGTATGATTCCATTTGTATGTATTTTTTTTACCACCACGGACATTTTAAATAATGTACATTGTAAATAACAAGTTGTATGTAAAATCTTTTCTAGCTTTTGTGTTCTAATTTAGCAGTTTATACATGTATGTACATGCATGTGCATAGTGAAGGATGTGTGTCAAGATTTTGCTTTAAAAATTCTAAGTGTATAAACATTTAAATGATATGTGATTTTGCCTTATCAATTGAAATTTACATGTTATATTAATATGTTTTGTGAATTGACTGATAATAGTCTTAATATGTATATGTGTTTTTGGTTTAATGTATGACTCCATTTGTATGTATTTTTTCACCACCACAAACATTTTGATGTACATTGTAAATATAACTTGTATGAAAAATCTTTTCTAGCTTCTGGATTCTAATTTTGCAGTTAATATGTACATGCTTAGTGAAGAAGAAGGTGTTCCAAGACTTTGCTTCAATTGTGTAAATGTATAATTTCTTAGTTACATTATTCAGTACACAACTGTTTGAAATATATTTAACCATCATTGAATAAATCAGTGAAGTGAAAAATGTGTTCAGGCCTTGTGTTAAGGATCAACCCTTTTTGTATAAATGTATATATAAAAAAAAGGTCATCACATGTTATTATTGAGGTCATTTGAGGGGGCACAAGCAATAGTAATTATATTTCCTATATAGCTGTAGTATTCTATAATAATGGGGGGGGGGGGGGGGCACAACCCCGGTTCTTAAGGCCATGCACTTGCATGTACAAGGGTTATGTGCTTTTTTTCCTGCAATAGTTGCTATGCTTTGCCCAAGCTAATAACATATTTTATTATTGATATTTACAAGATGTACAGCACTATAGTGATATGTACATCACTTTGTCTTACTGAAGGAAGAGCTCTGTAGAGGTGACTTGCTTAGCAGCCTCAAAATTGATAATTGATCATGGGTTTTTGAAGATACATGTTTAAAGGAGATCATACTTAGTGGATGTAAATATAATGTAATTAACAGTTTAAAAGGTGATTAGATGGGTTCGATTGTGGTACAATTACAAAAAGCCACTTGAAACATCAATATTGTAATAGTCACCAGCCTGCATACATGGCTATCATTAAAAATATTTTTTGTGTGATGTACTTTGACCCACATTTCGCAAGGTTGGTAGTATTTTTTTGGTGGTGGGGGTGCTCTATCCAACAAAGCTGTAATTGGCCATTAAGTCACAAACTTAGAAATTTATTGGTGTTTTTATGTTACACTGGACAGCTTAACAGATTTAATATTAACTTTCAGTAGCAAAACCTAAAGAAATGGTAAGCCTTCACTTTAAAAATGAAACAATCTGTATTTCCCTTGATACACCGATAAAAAAAAATTCTAAATTTTAAAGTACTAAAAAAAAGATTGGTTAGGGGCATTTTATAGGGTTGGTCAGAGTACATCAAACAATTTTTTATTATTGGCCTAAGCAAGGTTTTAGACTTTTAGTGGCTACAAAATGCTACAATCTTGAATGATACATGCATCTACTAGACTGCGATCTATCTAGGGGTAACAAGGGTTCTATCTTAGTTACAGTGTGGTCTACACAGATCCAGAATAGCAACTAGGCTCCTGAACTGGCTCAGCTTTGTTTATGCTCAATGATTCAAACCAGCAGTATTATTATTGATTCCTATTGCTACATTATAGCTCATATTCTTGTTAAAAAACAAAACAAATTTCAATAATTACAAGATGATACTTTATCTTTTTTTTAAAATAAATAAATAAATAATTCAACATGATTTTAAGTACATTTACATGTATTTACATCTTGTGACTCCATGCTAAAGGAAAGGAACATGTTACAAGAAGTACAAAAGCATATTATGCAAATTGTAATCTTAAGTAATCAATAATTGTGGAATGTATGTATTTTAAAAAACAAAAGAAAAATCCCTATGGTACTGTAGCTTTTAATGGACTGGACTTAAAGCACCCTATATAGCAACATCAAGAATCATCAACGTCCCAGAGAACGAATGCCACTGTTGATACTGTTCACTGCCTTGGTGAATTCCATATAGGATGTCCCACAACATGAAATGTAAGCATGTGTCAGTGCCCTCTTCCTTCGGGGAGATATGGGTTTTCTTCCTTTTCTACCAAAGAAATTCCTCTCAACAAGTTCATCTTCTCTGAATAATTTCCTTGTAAGAATCCACATGAAGTTCCCATCAGAGCAAGCTGTGGACTTTACATCAGCTAGGATATCTCGTCGTATTCTGAATTCAAAATCTCCAGGGACTACATCAGTGACGTCCTTTATTTCTAGAATTGTTGCCGTCGAACTACAAGACACTGTCAGAACCTGATCTTTTTTGGCCTTCTTCCTGTTGTTAACCCTGTGAGTCACTTCCTGAACTGGGGTACAGGTGACATCTTCTGCCCCCTCATGATCAACGTTTTCCTCAGCATAAAGAGTCTTCTTGGCTGGTAATGGTGATGAGCGACGAGCTGGTTGAGTTGAAGACCTTGATGGTGAAGAGTGGTGGGATGATGGTGGTGATTTTACTTGTGAGGAGCTGCTGATTGGAGGTGAGGAGCTGTTGACTGGAGGTGAGGAGGGGCGCTTCAGAGGAGATGAGCGGCAGGCAAGGCGTGGCGATGACCTGAGTGGTGAAGATCTGCAGGCTAGAAGTGGAGAGGACCTCAGTGGTGATCTTAATGGTGATCTGAGTGGTGATAAGCATCGAGCTTTAACAGGCGAAGGTCTTTTCTCTTCCTGCTGAATCACCTCTATCACAGGTGTTGCAACTGAGGGGTAACGTGCCGGAATTTCCATGATAGAGTCCTCTACAGGCACAATAGTGATAGATGGTAACCCTGGCTTGGGGGTTGATGTATTTTCTGTAACCCATTTAACAATGTCGCTTACATTGAGAATGTTGCTGGTCTTTAGGGAATAGTCAGCAGCAGTAGCATGTAGAAGACAGAGAATCTCATCTAGTTTGCCATTAACTGATGATAGGTCGCCACTATACGAATCTGTTTGCACACTTGTTTCACAAGAAGAAAGGGAGTCTGTTTGAGTTGACACAGTCTTCCTCTTCTTTCCTCCATTCTGCTTGGCAAGAAGGTCTGTTATCTCAGTCTCATCTTGAATGACAACAACTTTCTCTGTTTGGGAGGAGGTGCAGATCTTGTTGTCTTTGAAGTACCTCATTTGAAGACCAACCACTTCACTCTCATCTGTTGAAAGTTCCTTAAGGTAGCAGGGCTCACGACGAGGGGTAGCAATAGTAGAGGCTCTTGCAGCAGCTGATCCCTCATATAGAACTGTAACTTTCCTGCCTTTCACACCCTGAAATGTTAACACAATCTTATCTTAGAAAGTTGTAAAGAGCTAGAATTGTCTTAGGACTACATCATAATACATTGTACTTTTGTACAATTAGATCCAGATGGGTCTTGGTCACTCAAATTAAAAATTTTCTGTTTGTATTTGACAATGCCTCCATTTTCTTTCATCTTACAGTTAATTGCAATTCATGTATACTAACTAGTGAATGACTGATGATATGTATAGGGTAGCATATGGAATTTTTTGCCATTTTCCCACTTGAAAACCATTTTGCTTTGTTTTAAATTTGTACAGTCACATTTCTTTTTAAGAAATAATACTGTCTTCTTTGAATTCACAATGTTTTAAATTCACCCACTTGTGACAAGGGCAAAAGGGACAACACTGAAACTTGGGTGAAAGTTTCTCTGTATACAGTATGTATGAAATAAATGTTTTACCTCTATTACTCTGCTGGAAGTCTGCTCACGTAAGACTGGTTCTTCATTACTTTCATCCTCCTATAAATAATATACAAAATCACATATAGGATAGTCACTATTTTGATGGGAAAATGGTTTGACATCAAATTTGATTCCCATCGTTCAACACCAAAACATAAAATATTTTACAACAATATATTGTAGGATCAAGGCAGAGCTTAAAAAACTCTTTGCTTGCATGTGCCGACCTATGATTTTTATTCTTACTTATTTCAGAAATTACAATAATTTCTGTAACCAATAATCATTATATTCTCTTGCATTGGTTTACATGTAATTATACAGTAAAACACACTGATTAATGTTATAGCGAACACACTTGTAATGAATTAATGCTTTCATCAAAGTGAATTTCATTTCCAATGACTTTGAAATACATATAACAAATTTTGCATATAACGAAGCAAAATGGACTGTCTGTGGCAATTGTTATAAGTGTTTTTTTTACTGTAATTTGACCATATTATCATGAACTTTGAAGAAATATTTCATGTAAATATTTCCTGTTTACCTCATCCACTGGCCAAACAGAAATATATCCATGAGGCTTGTTTTTCCTCTTCTTCTTTTCTTTGTCAAGGGCAAGAGATCGATGACTGGTGGACCACTCATCCTCATAGTCATTCAAGAAAGCCCGTGAATCTATGAAAAAATTAAATGGTTCATTAATGCCGCAAAATAATTATGATTATTATACCTCTACTGATTTTATCCCTATATAAAATTAGATCGTTAGATATGACTAATTCCCTAGAAATCATTATGAATGGACTAATCCCCGTGCGTTAGTCAAGTGAGCTAATCCCTGCTTTGAAAGCAAATTCCCGGTTAACCGTAATCCTCTAGATTTTACCTTTACATTGGTATGATATATAAATGGACTAAGCCCCGTGTGTTGGTTCAGTGAGCTAATCCCTGCTTTGAAATCACGCTATCTGAATCCTCTAAATTTTACGTTTGTATCAGTATAATAAAACAGTTAAAAGTATATCATTGTGGGAGTTAGCAAGATTCCAGTTCCCCTCAACCCGGACTATTTCCCTCGGCTTCGCCTCGGGAAATAGTCCTGGCCTTGGGGAACTTGAATTTTGCTAACTCCCTCAATGATATACTTTAACTGTATATTAATATTGTTTACTTGTGGATTTCTCATGTATGTTTTAGTCATGAATATTTAAAGAAATGCAGCAAAATAATTTTGATTAATATTGTTTACTTGTGGATTTCTCATGTATTTTTTAGTCATGAACATTTAAAGAATATTGGATATTGGTATATTTTAATGCACTACAAGATTGGCTTTATTGGTACATAAAAATAAGCACCACAATTTATATAAAGAAAAGTTATCTAAAGTACTTTGAATTATGAAAGTTTTAGAATTAGCACTAAAAAACTCCTTATAAATGGTGAGAGTGAATAAAACATCCTGACACTGATTATATTACTTTATTATATGATTGAATAATTTCGATCTCTCTGATTGGCTAAGATCCAACAGTGTAGAAATAATACTATGTTATATTCACCTGCAGGTAACCTTCCAGGTGAATATAAGGATTTATTTTCTCTACATTAGTCTAAAAATAGTTGGGAAATTTCAAATTGATACAAATAGTTTTGGAAATTTATTTCACTTGCTACAGGGGACCTCCCTCCCAAACATTTTTTTACATAAATTTTTACTTATAAATTAGACTAAAAATATTCATTCAAAGACTGGTCCCCCACTAATGGACCTTAATCCCCCATCCCTAACCCTAAAACAAAATTTGAAGTTAAAAGAATTTTCTTTTTGTGGGGACTAATCAAAGATTTTTTTCAGGTGTCATTTTTCCCTGATAATGCCCCCCCCCCTCCTCCACCCTCTTTTAAAATCTATTCTATAAAAGAGCCCGGCATAATTTCTTTTTTTTCAAAGCAACTAAGTCGATTTAAACGAGAGATGTTTGTGAAACACTAATGCCCCCCTCCCCCAAATAATTGGAATTTTTATAAGTCCAAGGGGCATAACTGTCAAAAATTGCTCGATCGTACCCAAATCAGAACCTAGATATTTTTATGATAAATCTGTATACCAAATTTCATTTCAGTATGTGCAACCTCTGCAAAAAAATGAACGGAAACTGTTGGTGGACTGACAGACCGACCAACAGACAGCAGCAAAGCAATATGCTCTCCCAGCAGCAGAGCAATATGTGTAAAAATTCCAAATTAATACAACTGATAATGTTTCTCACATTGCATTTAGCTAGGAACTTCAGCAAATGTAAACAAGTAACATGTCCTGAACTGCTTAATGAATAATGAGTTTGTATCATTTAATCATTGAATCATATAATAAAACAATTCATGCTGTTTTTGCAGTCAATATGATGATTTAGCCACCTTCAAAGTACATTATTCACCTCACCCTTCGGGCTCACTGAATGCTGTACTCCTCAAGTGGCTAAATCATCATATTGACATCAAAAACAGCAATATTTGTATAATATTGACAAACTATCTCATCTTTTTTTTAAATTATGTTAAAAATTTTCAATCCTACAATTGCTAAGTTTTGACCTTTCAAATCCCTTCACTCACAGATTTTTGTATTTAGTTGAATTTGTTCTCTAATCAATGCTAATTCTGGGGAATTTAAATTGTTTGAAAAGCTTACAGATGGCACATTGCAGACAAGACTCATGACAGTTATTTCAATTAGAACTAGAATCTACAGCCTATAACTTTTTTTTAGCATGGTTAGAAGTCAATATAGTGATAAAACTTGAACTAGACATAAATGACTGCAGGTCAGTTTTACAACTTAAAGCTCATCAACCCTCTGTTCACTCTTATTAAATTTTGCTTAATGATTTTCCAAAAGAAATCTAAATAAGTCAAACCCGTTATCTCGAACTCAATGGGACCAAGGAAAAACTTTGAGATATCCGAGGATTCAAGATATCTGGGGTAAAATTCTTCAAGAATAAGTGGGTAAGACTTCCAAATCACTTCGACATATCCATGGTATTCAAAATATCAGTGTTCAAGATATCGAAGTTCAACTGTAATTCATAATTTAAATGCACACAATTTCAGCATGCATTGTGGAGCAAAAGGAGATAGAAGTGACCTCGACAATTTATAAAATTATTTATAAAGGAATAATAGTAATTTATCCTAGTGAGAATTATCTTTCTTATCAGAGGGTCAATGAACCTTTATGTTTTTATACAATGCATTATGGAATACATATAATTACTTACCAGAAAGTTCCAAGATTTCAACTTTCAAAATCTTTCTCATGTATAGCACATCAACCTGCTGGCCTTTGAGGACAGCTTGAACATCTGGAACCCTAAATTTCTTAACATCGATTATGGCTGTACATCCGTCTAGGTCAAAGAGCACAAGGGCAAACATTGTTCAACCTGTAAAAATAAATAAATCGAATACATAAGGCCAAAAAAAATAAGTCTTGTTTCCTGCTACCCGACCTACCCTATTTTTTAGCCCCCGACCCTAAAGTTTTTTTGGAAGAAAAAAAATCGGGAATTTCCAGAATTTCATTGTTCTGTCACCGTAATCAGTTTCCTTGTTAACACAAAAGAAGCATTTCATGAAATTCTTGTTTCAAATATGGACTTTCATAAAATACCACCTGAGTTGTGCATAAAAAGACATGAAATTTAATTTTAAAAGACAACGTTGACCTGTGACATGTTTAATTTGATCTTGTATTAGTTCATATCCAAAAAATGCTGTCGGAAAAAAATAAAATAAAAATATGAAATAAAATAATTTTCCTAACTACCTACCCTATTTTTTTCAGGCCGGTAGCAGGAAACAAGACTATTATTTTTTTGGCCTACGTGTAATAAATTAACTAAATACACATCAGGTCATTAGACACCAACTCCCATCTAAATGAGTTTTTGCAGTATACATTCTGATTTAATATATGATCATAGTCCTGCTGAAGATTTTAAATAATATAATAATAATATATTCCAAGGTTAAATTGTGACCCCCAGTATGTTGCCCCATGCAGAACCACCCCATCCTACTCCCAGGTGCATGATTTGAATAAACTTTAGCTAATTATTACTTTGGGATGCTTACAATTTAATATTACTGAATTTCTTCCCATATTTTGCGACCCATTTGTTTGATCCCCTACTGTGCAATTTGAAGAAAAAAAATTACATTATGTCAGGAAGTTTACAAATAATTTTCATCTTCTTTGGTCGAAAAATTTTTAAGCCCACCCAATTTTCACTATTTCTAAATTATCTTCACTTGATAGAGGACTTGGCCCTACATTTGTACACACTTGAATCCCCTTTACCCAAAGATGCTTTGTGACAAGTTTAATTGAAATTGGCCCAGTGGTTCTGGAGAAGATGAAATTGTGAAATGATGATGACAGACAATAAACAATTTTTTTTATTAGAAAAGCTCACTTCAGCTCAAGTGAGCCAAAAAGTGAAAACACAAAATGCTGTCCTTTATACTGTCCCTTCCTAATCCTGTGGTCTTTTGTACAAATTTGAATCTAGACTATCTGAATATATATGTATCTGCATATTTCTAGGATGTTTCATAACCCTGTTGTATTTGAGACACACACCCCCCAGTATAATAGATAAGACTTAAATCCTTACATCATGCTACTATCAAAACCTAATGCAAAGATATACTGTACATGTATGCCTGTGCATGTGCTGAATTCTGAAAGGTTAATACTTAAACAGTTATCATAATTAACTGCCTGGATTTTCTTATGAAGTATCTGTATTTGCTCTGACAATGGTTCTAGAGTTGTCAAACAGAAGGAAGGTGGATTTTTGATCAAATAATCTGTTTATATATCACTTGCAGTAAGGGCAGAAGACATGAAAATACATGAGAGGCAAACATGTACATGTAATATATATCGCATGTATCAGTACTAGTTTTTCAAAGAGCACGAAAATTCCAAGAAGCTATTATTATCATATAATATATCATACATGTACTTATATCTAAAAATCATATTTCAATTGTTTATTGGAAATTGTGATTTTTTTTAAAATCTTCTAAGTTCAAGGGGTATAACTCAGTCATCAAACCATGACCAGATTTGAACTTGACCTTTATTTTCTGATAAAATACCTGTATATGCAATTTCAACCTTATACATACACCCCTTCAAAAGTTAGAGAGCAAAAGGAGGCCCAGGGGCCACATCGCTCACCTGAGCACTATGGCTAGGAAAAAGCAGAAATCAGTTCAGTCTTGAAAGGTTGAAAAGTTTAAATATAAAAGTGATTCGGGGGGGGGGGGGGCATGAATTGAACAAATTTGTATCTACATTACCTGAGGATGCTTCCATTTAAATATGACTAATCATGGCTTTGCTGTTCTTGAGTAGAAGATTTTTAAAGATTTTTCCTATGTATTCCTATGTAAAACTTTGATCACCCATTGTGGCCCCACCCTACCCCCATGGGTCATGTTTGAACAAACTTGAATCTACACTATCTAAGAATCCTTCCATATAAATATGACCAATCATGGCTTTGCTGTTCTTAAGAAATAGTTTTTTTTTAAAGATTTTTATTATGTATTATGTAAAACTTTGATCGCCCTTTGTGGCCCCACCCTATCCCTGGGGGTCATGATTTGAACAAACTTGAATCTACACTACCTGAGGATGCTACCATATAAATATGACCAATCATGGTTGTGCTGTTCTTGAGAAGATTTTTCCTATATATACCTATGTAAAACTTTGATCGCCCATTGTGGCCCCACCCGACCCCCATGGGGTCATGATTTGAACAAACTTGAATCTACACTACCTGAGGATGCTACCATGTAAATATGACCAATTATTGCTTTGCTGTTCTTGAGAAGAAGATTTTTAAAGATTTTTCCTATATATTCCTATGTAAAACTTTGATCGCCTATTGTGGCCCCACCCGACTCCCGGGGGTCATGATTTGAACAAACTTGAATCTACACTACCTGAGGATGCTTCCATGTAAATATGACCAATCATGGCTTTGCTGTTCTTGAGAAGAAGATTTTTCCTATATATTCCTATGTAAAACTTTGATCGCCCATTGTGGCCCCACCCGACCCCCGGGGGTCATGATTTGAACAAAAATCAGAAAAGGTGGTAAAACTGAGGGTACTTCCAAAACAAATTACTAGTTAACATATTACATGTACATGAAAATCATGTCTTTATAAGACATGGTTGATTGAATTTTGATAAAGCTTACATATGAGTACATGTATAACAAACATTTTATCAAGAAATGCAAAATTTTTTATACTATTTAGTTTTAGAAAGAAAAATCATTTAAAACCAACAGGTAATGTTTATATACTTTATGAGAAATCTTCTTAATTTCAATCAGTACAATGTCCTTGATTTGATACTGGACAAAAAGCTCATGGACCACATTGCTCACCCGAGCACCTTAGATAGGAAAAAGCAGCTATCAGTTCAGTATTGCAAGTTATTAAAATAAAAAAGTTGTCTTAAGGACATACGCAACATACTTTACCTACTGATAATTTTTCAAGATATTCTGAATTTAAGATTGTAGTGCCATCAGATATTCATAGATGAAAAATCACCATCAATACCAGGGGTTTTGAAAAGATATCAATTGATGAAAATTCTTGTATAATTCAAAGAAAAATAAACAAAAATTCTCGTACATTTTCAACCATGACAATATGTTGAATGAAGTGAATTTAAGAGCGTCAAGTGAAGGCTTTTGTTAAGTTGTTCTAAGAAATTTTATGAATTTTAAAACATGGTTCATGTTTAACATTATTACTAAAGATCAACTACATGGATATGTATTGTCTGATTGAACTATTCATAATATATTTAATGAAACTTATTGTGAAATGGAGGGTCATTTACATGTATCTATAGCGATAATATTTACCTTTTGCTTAATTAACTTTAAACTGAACCAGGTACAAGTTAACAAAGAATCATTGAAAAAAATGTCAGCACAATGGGAAATATTATCGGAAGCGTGTTGACAATAAAGAAGCAAAGCAGTGCAAGTGAATTGATGACTTGTTTAAAGCTGCAATATCCTCTAATTCTACTGCAGCTCTGATACCAAGCTCTACAGCTTGTGCAAAACAATTATTCTCATTGTTGAACTCTTTGTGCACCAGTCTCAGGTCTACTATGAGTCAAAATAATCTTGACGACATGATTTGCATCGTTAGTGGGGGAGCAGGAGACTTACAGCAAACCAGATTAATCGGTCCGTAGCAAATTTCAAAGATAAGAAACAAAAGGCTTTAGAATTTTAAGTAATAAATGGCTTGTCTCAGCCAAAGTACCGGTCTCTATGTCCCACAGTGGGATTCGAACATAAGAATCAACTCCTTACTCCACGACTCTAGAGCAAATGCTCTACCACTGCACCACGCGGGAAATGGGGGAGGGGTAATAAGTATGTTAATTTTCCCAATTTGACAAAAATGTCGAGGATTTTTCCCATTTGAGAGGGACCCAGTCCCTGTACCTAAAAGCGCAGTGACAGCCCTGGTAATTAATAAAATTCCAATTGCTTTGTTAAAGTAAGGAATTACATTACACATTACATTTTATAACATAAAAACACAGATGTTATGACCACATAAATTATAGCTATAAATAAACTTTCTCACACTTTGTGCTTGGTTAGTTTACTTTCCCTCAGGTCTGTAAGTCAGAGTGGTGTTTTGTTATTTAAATTTTGGATTCATTTATCATGTTCAAGTAGTTTGACTATCTACAGTTGACAAAGAAGTGGATTGAAACACTTTAATTTCAATGTTGTAATTTTGTTCATGCAATCTCTGTTTTATGTAAGGCCAACTTTAAGATAATATTTGCTGGCCCTCTCCCAACTCAGGATGGGTAGGTGAGAATTTTTTTTTCCAAAGAAAATTTCAAAATCAATGCTGAATTTTTAAAGATCTATTTTCAGGAATGCATAAAAAAATAATTGATTCCAGGAGGTTAAAAAATTTTTGAGTCAGGCCATTTTAAGCCACTCAGTAGGTAGAGGGCAACCAAACAATTTTTTTAAGATGGAGTATTTATAATCAGGGGTGATATTTAATTAACTGATAATGCTATAATTGTAAAAACGACCATGTATTAATAATTTAATGAATTAGTGTTCTTGTAATAAGAAGGGCAGGCATAATCAATGAAGTGACATAAATTCATTAACACAATCAAAGGCTATAATTACTTCAGTACCTGAAGATATAGGGTTTGAAGTTACATTACTGGAGCATACTAACTTCCAAGATTGGAAATATATATGCAGCTAAGGCCATCATTAAAAATATCTTTGTTTCCCCTAACCCGACCCTAAAATTTCAAGTTGAGTAGGTAGGTAGGTAAATTATTTAACAGCAGTTTTGAAAATACATTCTGAAAATTGAATAATATCTCTATAAATAAGAAAGAACAAAAAAAACGAATATCATACAAATGAAATTTAAAAGCAACATGTATGGTAAATTAATTCACAAATATCATTCATTTGAAATTGTGAAATATCTCAGGCCAGCGTAAATTTATTGAAATTGAATTTTTACAAAAAGACAAGATTCGCAAATACACAACCATCGGCCATCCGAGTATATATTTTTCAAACCTACTATCATCTTCGAGTGCTTACACAGATAAAATGTTAAGGGCCTTGCGTGGCGAAGTAATTCTAGTGTTTCGTTTTGAAGTCGCGACGTAATTCAGGAGCTTATTCTAAGTCACAGGTCCCGACGTGGGGTGTGGAAACTAGTCAGTCAAATGAGACCGTAAAAAATGTATGGCCATGCAGTGTCACAGTATACATGTAGATGTTGGCACGATAGAGATCCCTTACTGATGCTTTATGATCAATGGCCATAAGTGCCGAGAAAAAGTCTAAATTAGGAGCCCTCCAACAGGCAGGTGTTCAAATGTCGACCCAGCAATTTTTAAAGGTATTTTAAAGCAAAGAATCAAACTACATGTATTTTACAATTAATACACTGGACGTCTCAGGAAGCCGTACCATAAGCCAACTTTAAAGATTTCAACACTATAATTTGAAAAGAGAGTACCTGTATAAACAATATTTAATTCAACCAAACCATACTAAAAATTATTAAAGTTTACTCCATAAATAAAAGGAATGAAGAAACGACATCCAAATTATATTCATCAAGATGAAATAATTATACAAAGATATATTTACAAATCCTATGGTCCTATATAGTAAAAATGGAATCATACATAAAGTGTTTTTTAGATCGAAACGAATGAAATGAAGTGAAATTTATTGATATGCATACACAAATTGGGTCCCTCTTCTGCTCATGAGGCAGGCTTTGTCATGCTTACTACGTAAGTTAATTTTAGAAGACACATTTGTAAATACCATCTTAAGGTAGAACCTATGTCGGAAAAGTCTTTGTCACAAGATTTTCAAACTTTCCAAAATGATAAATTAGCTCTCGCTTATCAATCAGTTAAAAATATATGGTATGTTTCTTTGTTATTAAATGTAGTGCAGTCTATGCAACTTGGAAAGATAATTTTACACTGCGACTACATATTTTCAGCCATTTTTAGAGGTACTGGTCATAAAGAGAATATAATAAATCACTTTGGCCCACCCTACCCCCTGGTGTCATGATTTGAACAATTTAGAATCTACACTATACCAGGATGCTTCCATATAAGTTTCAGCATTTCTGGCCGAGTGGTTCTTGAGAAGAAGATTTTTAAAGATTTTTCTTATGTATTTCAATGTAAAACTTGGATTCCCTATTGTGGCCCCGCCCTACCCCCGGGGGTCATGATTTTAACAATTTAGAATCTACACTATCCCAGGATGCTTCCACATAAGTTTCAGCTTTTCTGGCCCAGTGGTTCTTGAGAAGATTTTTTAATGACCCCACCCTATTTTTGTCTTTTCTTGATTATCTCCCCTTGTAATGGGACTTGGCCCTATATTTTAACAATTTACACTCCCCTTCACCCAAGGATACTTTGTACCAAGTTTGGTTAAAAGTAACCCAATGGTTCTTGAGAAGAAGTTGAAAATGTGAAAAGTTTACAGACGGACGGACGACGGACAACGGGTGATCAGAAAAGCTCACTTGAGCTTTCAGCTCAGGTGAGCTAAAAAAGAACGTGGTGTGCACTCTGCAGTGTTGGACTTTGTAAGAAACGTTTTAAAACTTTTCATACCTTTACATTATGAAGAATATAATTAACTACAAAATTGTCTTCTATCTTTGCAAAACAAAATCATGAATACGTAAATTTTTCTGAGTTTTGTCGTAGGGTTAACATAACACGGTTTTAGATTAACGATTAACCTAATTTAAAAACAGCGATAACCGGTAGGCAAGAATAAGTACATGATTTGCCTACTACAGCACTTTCATTCAAACCTTTCTTATCAGAAGAAAAGTTGCAAAAGAAAAAAAAAACTTAAGTTTAGTGAACCGTGTCTATAGACAGAAAATATTGGTTATAATTCCCTTGCTGATTTTGATCAGATTTGGTTTTACTAACACAATACAATTCTATACAGTGTTAATACAGGGAAAATATTCTTATATTCTAGACAGTGTGAATACAGGAGAAATACTCTTATATTGTAGACAGTGTTAATACAGGAGAAAGGTTCTTATAAAAATACAATAAAAAAAAAAGTATCGCGCTCTTTTATCACCACAGAAACGTAATTTTCATTAGGCAAAAAAACATTTAAATACTCCGTAGAACTGTACTGTGTTTCCCTATTTTAGGGGGGGGGGTGTCAATTATTTAACAAATTATCAATAAATTGGCAAAATTAAATGAATATAGTTATTAAGGACAGACGATACGTTCTTCAAAAATATATAATTCTTCCCAAGATTTGTCATTGGAGTTTTGTTACTCTAACATGTTTCCTTAAAAATTGAGGTACATTAACAGGCATTTGTGCAAGATACCAAAGATGGTGTTTCCTATATAATACTTTTGGAAGTAACTCAAATTGCCAATATCAAAATTTTTAGCGTTTCGATGTTTTTAAGACAATAAATGTGCCGTCTTGTAAGCCGGAATTTTTTCTTCCGGTCCGCTTTGGTTTTTCTGCTTAATTGTGCATCTCGTACAAACTCGCCCTGATACAGATAAGGACAATTATCCTGTACGTATTTCAGACGTCCACCATTATGGTCATCAGAGAAACGTCGACTATTATCGTTCTCCGTTGCTTACAGATACGAACACAATCTACTGTGAATTTATCATCACAAAACTATTCAGATGCCTTAAATTTCCTTCTCAAGAAGAATTTACTGTTGGAAAGTTTTCAGCAACAACGTTTTGACGACAAAGCAGATATATATATGTAGTGTGGAAAACACAATTTAAGACTATGGTGTCAGATAAGATGTTATCACCAAGAGAAGTGGATTAATCGTGTGGTTCATTACAAGAAAGAACACTGTGTAATCTTTCCTCCTTTCAGTGAGTTTGTGGCTTTTATTGGTGAGATGAGCATCATCAGAAATGATCCTGGATTGATGTATGATACTTCTAAGGAAAACCGCCTTGAACGCAAAGGACAACATAAAGTTAAACCTACTGTGTTTACCCACAAAACGGACATTTCATCTGAAACAATGAATGCTGGACATCAGTGTTTGATTCACAAAGGATCCCGACATACTATAAACGAGTGTAAAGCTTTTAGAACCAAAAGTATTGAGGAACGCAAGCACATTCTACGTGATCATAACATTTGTTCTCGTTCTTGTGAAACGTCAGATCACTTTGCTAACCGCTGCAAAGCCAAAGGTTTGTGTGATGTGTGTAGAAGTATCTACCATTGTACAGCTCTTCACGAGGATGTTAATAACCGCCAGATGTCAAGGAATTCTTCTTCCCGGCTAAACTATGGCGAAGAGGAAAACTCACCTTCTGGAATCTTGAAGCAGTCAGTTACTTCGAAGTGTACGGACATTTGTGGTGAATTTAATGGAAAGTCATGTGCAAGAATTGTACCGGTGCGTGTATTCGCTCAAGGTCAACGTCAAGCATCAATTTGTGACTTACGCTATGTTGGACGCCCAAAGCAACAAAACTCTAGGTAAAAGTTACCTTTTTGACTCTGTGTATTAAAACTTCTCCAGTTGACATCACAATGCAATCATGTTCAGGCAAGGTTACCAGTAGTGAGCGTGTTGCTGACAACCTTATCGTCGAGCCAATCAGTGATAATCTTCAGTTGAAATTGGCACCTGCAGGGATAGACATTAACTTTCAGATCCACTTGCCCTTCGGGCAAGTGATCTTAGACTTTGACTTGTCCGAATGCTAAACTTGGTTGCCCAAAATTAGGAAAGAAATTAAGAGGAAAATTATTAATTTCTGTAGACGTTATAAGATAAAATGTGACCAAATACACAACTGTCAATTTGGCAAGTTGAGCTACCTGAAAAAAATTTCGATGTTGCATTTGTACATTAATGTATACCGCTGTACTCGTAAAATTTAACCTGTTAACACGTACTGCCATGCAGCATTAACCCTCCATTTCCTTTTAATAAAATTCATATTTTTAAAAATTATTTTCGGTAGGATCCTTTTGTGATTCGTGATTTTCAAAGATATCTGTGAAGCAACGCTTAAGGAAGATTTTGCTACGAAACATACATCTTATCTTGATCAGGATACATCGTGTTATACTGTACTTATATATTCTGTGCGTAAATAAATAATCTAATATCCTAATAAGAAGTTAATAAAATTTTGTTAAACATAGAGCATATTTATTACGAAAGAAAATAACGAACCCGATTTTTAAATGAACGGTATAATCCAGAAACGCTACCAGGGAATTTCGAATGCAAAAACATTGTCAGTCAGGTGCGTGACGGAAATCAAGTGTTCAATTTATTGTTTTATTTATTAATTAATGTAAACTAAATTAATATGTAAATTAAAATGTATGAGAACAATTCACTTGCCCGATCGGACAAGTACGTCGACAATTTCACTTGCCCGAACTGAGAATTTACTTGTCCCGGGCAATCGGACAACCGTTAATGCCGATCCCTGCACCTGTCTTGGAGTGTGACAACATGCCAAACAGTCAGGCAGAGATTCCTACACCGGATATCGCTCGTCATTATCCAAACATGCAGGATATTGCTCGAGATCTACATCCGTTAGATCCATCTATGGAAATCCTACTTCTTATAAGACGGGATCTTCCAGAAGCCCATCATTGATCAGAGATTAGGACCGTCACGATTTCCTTTTGCTCAACAGTCTCCCTTAGGATGGACAATTATTGGAGATGTTTATTTGTCTTGGAAACACATTCCACCATTACACGTCAACAGAACTTTCATCGATAAAAGTGGTCAACCTACAATGTTGGAACCTTGCAAACAAACATTAAACAAACAAAAAACTGTCATAACTACGAACAAAACAGTTATCGGAATAATAGATATCTTCAAGAAAACGCCATGATATTCAACTTGGCCTCTCGATTGAAGATCGCACTTTTCTGAATATCATGGACAACAAGTTTCATCTTGATCCCATAGAGGGAAAATGGACTGCTCCGTTGCCCTTCCGGCAAAATCGTGAACAACTTCCAGACAACTACTCAAACCTTGTTTCGCGCTAAATGTCTTGATGCCTCTTTAAGCAAAAACAACACCAAGAAAACACATTTCATTTATGCAGAAAATATTTAATTGTGATCATGCAGAATTAGGTCCATTTATATCACCTGAAAAGGGACATTGGTACCTTCCACTGTTCGGAGTCTACCATCCTCATAAACCCGACCAAATATGCGGAGTCTTTGACTCCTCAGCAGAATTCAAGGGTGTGTCTTTGAATTAACAACTGTTACAGGACTAGACTTCATAAATGATCTCCTAAGAATTCTTATTCGATTTAGGAAGTTGCAGACATTCAAAGCATGTTTCATTGGTTTCTGTTGGATGAAGGCCATCGTGACTATTTACACTTCCTCTGGCACAAAGATAATGACTGAAAAACCATTGGTTACCTACCGCATGAAAGTTCAGTTTTTGGCAATCGCTCCTCTCCTTCCGTTGCAATGTATGGGTTACGTCAGATTGGCGATCTAGCTGCGAAAACTCATGGACAGGAAGTGGAAGATTTCATTGTGAATGACTTTTACGTTGACGACGGCTTGAAATCTTGTGCAACAACTCGTGAGGCAGTCAGCCTCTTACAGAAAACTCAAGATGCTATGAGGGAGTATGGTAACATTACACTTAACAAATTCGCATCCAACGACAAAGAAGTTATGAAAGCCTTCGACTCTAATGACTTAGCCAAGAACTTTGTTGACTTGAATTTTGATAAGGATGTCTGAACTCAAAGCAGTCTTGGACTTACAGACAGATACCATTAGATTCAAAGTTTCTCGTGAAAACAAACCATCTACAAGGAGAGGAGTACTTTCTATTGTGAACCGTCTTTATGATCCTCTCGGATTAATCGCTCCAGTTGTTATTCTACGCAAGATCATTTTGCGGAAAGTAGTGTCAGACACGTCCGACTGGGATGAAGCCCTACCTCATTATCTGCTTGAAAAGGGGAGAAATGGAAAATAATTTACCTGACTTGGAAAAATTACAAATTCCTCGAGTGATTGTTCTAAATTTAATTGAAGCATATAGAAAAGAATTACTTATTTTCTGTGATGCGTCAGAACTAGCCATTAGTGCTGTTTGCTATTTGAAACCACAGTATCCCAATGGTTCTATTTCTCAAGGATTCGTTGTAGGGAAAGTAAAAGTGGCACCTGTCAATGTACATACAATCCCCATACTGGAACTGTGTGCCGCTGTACTTGCCGTGGACATAGGACAAATAGCAAAAGAACAGTTAAAGATAGAAATAAATGATGTGAAATATTTTAGCGACAGCCGAATCGTATTAGGATACAAACAAATGTAAAGAACCGATTCTTCGTGTATGCCAGTAATCGTATTGCTAACATTCTCAGTCTTAGCAGTCCGTCACAGTGGTGTTACATTCGTAGAGATCAACCCGGCAGATGTAGGCACGAGAGGAATTCTCCCGAGTGAAATGCAAAACTGTGCTTGGCTCTCAAACCAAGAAAAACAGAAATTGTACCTTCTAATCAACATTTTCCTCTTGTGACCCAGAAGACAAGGAAATCCGCTGTAACAAAATTGACATTGAGACAAAAAGTTTTCGGTCTGGACAATGAACTCCTTACGGAATTCTCGAAGTGGAACAAGCTTTTATAGCAGTGGTTGCTTAAGTTTATGGATTTATTCAGAAGTGTCGCACAGCTGAGAGTATGATGAAGAGTGATGTTTATCTTCTGTGCAAAGCTTAAACAGTTATTATCAGAGACATTCAACAGAAATTATATTCTAAGGAAATTGAAAATTTAAATGACTCTTAAACCTTTGTGAAAAAATAGTCCTATGCAACAACTAGATCCAAATACATTGACAGTGAAGGCATTTTACGTGTTGGTGGTCACTTGAAAAACCTCAGTGCAGATGTTTTATTCAAGAACCCAATGATCCTGCCTGCAAAACATC
This sequence comes from Saccostrea echinata, assembly GCF_033153115.1. NCBI lineage: Eukaryota > Metazoa > Mollusca > Bivalvia > Ostreida > Ostreidae > Saccostrea > Saccostrea echinata. The sequence continues at coordinate 821,859 of NW_026889810.1, forward strand.
ATGTTACCACTCTCATTGTCAGAAACCTTCATGCTGATGTCAGACACTAAGGACGTCATGTTGCAGAAGGTCATATTCGTTCATCTGGATTTTGGATTTTCAGAGGAAAAAGACTTGTGTCATCTATTCTTCATAAGTGGTCGCCCGCGTGGCGCAGTTGTTAGAGCGTCTGCTCTAGAGTCGCGGAGTAAGGAGTTGATCCTTACGTCGCAGGTTCGAATCCCACTGGGACGTGGAGACCGGTCCTTCGGATGAGACCGTATAAACCGAGGTCCCGTATCGCAGTAGGTGCTGGCACGAAAAAGATCCCTCACTGCTCAATGGCCGTAAGTGCCGAGTATAGGACAAAATTTGCAGCTCTCCACCGGCAAGTGGTGGCGTCTCCATACGAGAGCTGCAAATTTTGTCCTATACTCGGCACTTACGGCCATTGAGCAGTGAGGGATCTTTTTCGTGCCAGCACCTACTGCGACACGGGACCTCGGTTTATACGGTCTCATCCGAAGGACCGGTCTCCACGTCCCACAGTGGGATTCGAACCTGCGACGTAAGGATCAACTCCTTACTTCGCGACTCTAGAGCAGACGCTCTAACCACTGCGCCACGTGGGCGACCATAGAGACAAGAAAATGTATAGAAAACAAAAACGACATAACTCAATAATTTAGAATTTGTATTCACGTGGAAATGTAACTCTGAATTATGTGATTTGCTAGAAATGAACCAAACGTTCATTAAGCATGCAAGTTTAAATAAATTTGATATGACTGCATTTAGGATACCAGTTTTATGTACACCACATGGACTTTTTGTCAATAAATGTATTGAAAAAGAAACATACATGCTTGCTTTGTTCAGTGATGTACAATTATCGGTTAATTTAGACAATATAGTATCATTGCAAAACATCAGACTAGGGAAACATTAAGGATTAGGCGTTTACCCCTGATATTCCACCAAAATGAGTATTAAAATTACACCCTCGCAAAAAAAAAAGGGTAGGCAGGTCTGCTAGTGCTATTTTGCATGGTCTAGTAAATAATTGATAAATTAAATGTATGCAAGTTGTTTTTTACGCATTTATATCGGGTTTTATTTGATTTTTGTGTTAAATATTAAAGACGTCATAATGATATCCGTCTTACGGTAAAAGAAATAGAGGATATTCTATGTTTTGTAGATGAACATGGAATTTATTTCACGAGTGGGACAGGGTTTTTTGATGTTCTCACGAGTGACATAAATTCCATATTCATCTACAACACATTGAATTTTCTGTTCATTACATTTTCTTAGATTTTCCCTTTGCCTGTCTTTTCGTAACGCAGTGTCATAGGCTGTGACGTCATAGTTGAGCGGTTGAGACGTCATAGCTAAGCGAATGCGAGATTTAAAAACGTCAACATGATTTTCAACGACATATTTGGAAAACCTTAGGCAGTATATCTATTCGTCTCAGTCAGGATGGCACATTAGCTCTATCTTACAGCAGGCCGGGGATTTTTTTTAAAAACACTAGTCGTGATGGGAAGGAAATTCGTAAGTTTTGCCACACTTCTGATATTCTCGCACTGTGAGAATACTATTTTGATATCCTTTCACACTGTCAGAATATCACTTTTATTCGATGAATAAATTACAGTATTTCACTGTTGAAAATGTAATAAACATGCACATTCAGGCATTTCTTAACGTTGTTGGGCTTTGCTGAAAACTTCTGAAACTAAAAAAAGAAGCTTCTTCGAGGGCTTAGAAAATGGCACTTATTTCTGATAGTTTTTTTTCCCCAGAGGCTTTATTGGCCTTTTTGTTTTAAAGATTAAGTCATCGAGTGACATTGACGAATAGGCCTGAGACTTGTTACCGTCATCGTTGATTGATTTTGAGAGTGACTGTCCGTCAGTATCTTCTCACACTCAGTCTTATTGCTCCGGTCCAGCTACCTTATAGATATCCCGATTCGGAAAGGAATATTCTCTTTTGGTTTCTCATTCCCAAGGTGATCTTGTCCTATAGATGCGCATTTGTCCAGCCCTTGTTCCTCTTGGCTGGGATAGGCTGACAGGTTTTTGCCGCTTTTTTCCGGTAGCTCTTACATATCTTGCGTATTAAGCTTCCGAAATACGTTAGCAAGATGTCGGATGCCCCGAGGAGGACCTCCGTTTAAATTTAATTCAGTTTTTCTGATGTGCATTTCGAATAAAAACAACCCATTTTAAAAAAAACTTGATTAAACTTAAAATTACCAATAAAGTTTTCCAACGTTAGTCCTCTTTAACAAATTTTTTGATGTAAATTTTTTCTGATTTTTTCCCCAGAGGCTGTTTTGGGCCTCTTTTTAAAGTTGAATGATCATCGGGTGACATTGATAAATAGGTCTCTGAGTGGGTACTGTCATCGTTGATGGCTCATGAGAGTGACTGTCCATTAAAGTGTTATTACTCCGGTCCAGCTTCTTCACAGTATCTCGACTCTCACAAAAACAGCTGTTCTTATTCCACAACCTTTTGATGGTTTTGTTCTGCAGGTGTGCTGTTTTTCTCTCCTTGTTTCCTTGTTGCAACGCTGCCTATCTGTGAAATTGCGAAATTTACAAAGGGTTTCCTGCTCTACTATAAAACACCATAAGCATTTTCAAGATAAATAGTAACTGCTTGAAAATCATCCATCTCCATTGAGAGCAGAAATATCACAGCAGTAATGTTTCGTGAGCGATTTTCTTTCTCAACAACCACTTTGGAAATATTCATTTACAAATAGTTGGAAAGTTATCTGTGGGGGGAAATAAGATTGGTAAAGAGTTAACAAGTAGTACGATCGAAACTGTGAAGCTTTCCAGTATTTCACATATATTTTTACAGAACACGGTTCTAAGGTAATGTTAAATCACATTCACAAAACTACAAATTGACAAAAGTTTCCCACTATGTTCAAGTGCAAAACAGAAGTGTCGTCATATATTTTGTCAATCCAAGTAGTATCCCATTCATATAATCTATACATGAAACTGCAAGAAGGTCTTTTACAAATGAATTTGTGTTCAGTGCAGTTAGACAATTTTGCTTCATTTGAACATGAATACTATGTGGACCACCTTGAAAATCTGCAGGAAATAGAAAGAGCAATCACATGATCTCTTTTTCGCTAGTTTGCTATGTCACCAAAGGGAATTGTGAACTTTTAGAGGATGTTTCACATCATTATACAATTTCCAGTACTGTCTCGTCGTTTATAGAAGGATTCAATCTGCCGAATAATAAAGTAACTCAACAAATCACAATTCCCCTCAATGAATACTTCAAAACAAAAGTTGCACTAATGTTCATATTTTCAATAAAGCGGTTACATTTTGCTACAAAGGGAATTATCTTATATCCAGAAGATTCGATGGATGTTAGTTGTTTTACAGATATGTAATAGAGCAGCCTAGTAGCTACATTTGCATAGACCATTCGACAGAAGTTTTGCGACACCTGCATGAGCCATAGAAGAGATAGTGGATATTCAATGTTTTGTAGTTGGATATGGAATTTATTTCACGAGTGGGACAGGATTTTTTTTTTATTTTCACGAGTGTGAAGCACGAATGAAATTATTAAAAAAAAAAAATCTTGTCTCACGAGTAAAATAAATTCCATATTCAACTACGAGACATTAATTTTCTTTTTTTTTTTCTTTTTTTTTTTTTTTTACACTTTGTGCCGTTGTCTTTTCGTTACCCAGTGTCATAGGCCGAGAGTTCATAGTTGTGCTCTTGAGACATCATACGTAGCTAACATTGTAAACATTATTTGCAGAAACTTTGATTGTAGTCTCTGTCAGGATGGTTTACTTACTCTCTTCATCTTGTAACCAGCCAGGGAGTATTTTTAACAACTTAGTAAAGAAAATTGAGAGTTTTGCAGCACTTCTGATATTCATTTATACTGTGACAGGATTTTTTTTTTTAGACTGTGACAGAATGTCACTTTTATTCAATATATTGATTACAGTATTTCACTGTTGAAAATGTAATAAAATGCTATTGTTTTATAAGTTTTGCTAAAAAGTTGCTGTAGCAAACCAGTAGAATAGTGTCTTGGAGCAGCTCCACAAACGGCACGGGATTAAGACGGCATTTGGCTTTAGGGCGTAAAATATAGCCAAAAAATAAATTGTCGCCATAAATTATCTTGATGAAAGATCTCGATTACGATAGCTTAGAACCTACTTGTTTGTGATTATCTCAAAGGCTTTCTTGCAATCCGTGAGAAGCAGTGGGAAGGCTTACCACAGATTACTTTTGCCGATTCCGGGTAAGCCTCGGTAAGCATCCCCGTATCCGTCTAATTTGCCTTTCAAGCTTTATCTATTTTGCAGACGAACACGGAAGAATGCATTAGACATGCGCAACTACATACACTTCTAAACTTCCAAAAGAATTCAGTCATTGAAAATTACACCAATTTCTCCGTTTACGTGTAGAATTACATCTTTTTTTTTTATAACGCTTTCTACGCATGCATACGTTATTCGGCGGTCAAGCCTTCCTTTACAAAATTTACGACCTTAAATAATATTCAGCCCTGCTGACAACAATGAATTGACTCTTCAATTCTTTCGGTGACAGAATATTAAAAGCTAGAGCTTTTGACGCTGACCTGTCTGGGATGCAATTCGGTACTCTCTATAGCCTAGTGGTAGGGTGTTTGCTTCGTGATCGTGGGATCCGGTTACAATTCTCATGCTGTGAGGCGTCAAGCCTAGGTGGTGAGCATAGGTTGTGACTGTTTCTTTGCTAAACGCCCGATCTCGTACCAGAGGGTGCACTAAACAAGATTTACATTCTGTTGTACCGGTCACGTTAGCCTTGTGGTAAAGCACTTGGTTCTGGATCGGGATACCCAGGTTTGATTCTCTACCTATTTTACTTACCCTTCCCATTTTGATCCTCGGAAAAGTTATATGATTTTATAAGATATATTCTAAGCGTTGTCCTAAGATACAGCATGATGTAGATGTTCTTATAATACCCTGCATTGTTTGAGAATACATGCAGCTCTCTGAAGTTTGGAACAAGCTGTTTCAGATCAGATGCAATGTCATTGATGATTGCTGATGTGATAAATCATCTTTGGAAACCTAGGCAGTTGTAGAAAATATAAAATCGTTTCATCAATGGTAAAAATAAATCTTTCTTGAAAAAAGCAAAAGGCCAAAGAGCACTTTTTCTAATTCTAAAATGACCGGTATAACTGTTAAAAGGGATTAAACAAAAGAAAAAAGGGGGGGAAATCAGGGATTAAACAAAAGAAAGAAGGGGGGAAAAATCAGGGATTAAACAAAAGAAAAAAGGGGGAAAAATCAATGTTTGTGTGTTGAAAGATGTTTGTAAGCTTGCTTGAGAGGAAAAAATATGCACACAAGTAAAGGTGCTTTTAATCTGCAGCAGTTACTGTGATGTGCTAGTTAAGCCCTCTTTTGCCAAACCAGTCAGTCTGTCACTCTCTGTATTAACGAGGAAGAAATTTCATTGCCCAATCATATGTCAATATTATTTGATAATCCTGAAGAGACTGTAGCAAGCCCAGATGTTTCTTCTTCCTGGTTCCTTGCTCGAATAATATGTACCTTCCACTCTCTGATGCATTTTGTTGCAGTATCAACCTGGTGAGGTATATGATAAATCTAAATAGTTTAATTTACACAAGCAGAAGCTCTGCTCTATTTTTAAAATATTTTACAATGCAGAAACTAAGTCTTATTTCAAAAATCATTGCATCTTTGTTATCTTGAGTTGTTTCAGCAACTTTTTTTTCTGCTATGGCATCTAGAATGTCGTCCACCACATTACAGTTACTGCATACTTCATCATGCTCATGATTGCAAGTTTCCAAAATTCATTTCTCATGTCCACTGAGGACAAAGCTGCGACAATGATCTGCAATGTTTGTGCTTTATCAGTATGCACCTGTAAAGAAAACAAGCATGAAAAAAGGTCAAAACAATATTACAAGCAGCACCCAAGCACTGAAGGGCTTTCCGGACACACACAATTTGCTACTTTTTCACTGCACTGACCAAGGCTACACATAATGAAAATGCGGGTGATGAGGATGATAAATTAAAGAATACATATTTTTCTTTTTCACTTTCAGTAATTTCCCTAATCCTCTCATTTGGAAGTCTAGGATGCGTAATTTTTTGTAGTTTATACGCTTGCTGTTCGAGGAGATTTAATAATCCTAGAAGAAGAAATACTAATGAACACGAGTGCTATTATCCTTTATTAATGTATTACAGGTTTGGTCGGCATATTAACTGTTCTTTGGCAACTTTTAGAAACACTTCTACAAATTTTAGAGAAAAGTTTTCTTGTTTAAAAAAAAAAAAACATCTATCAACATATTACGCATTTTTGCCGAACTGTTATAAAATACCTTTTAGAGAAAAAAATTCAAAAAAAAAAATATACCTTCAAAAACTCGCACTGTACAAAAACGAGAATTACCAGCTAGACAAAGAAAACTTCCTAAATTGTATGGATATGATGAATATGCATAATGGTCAAAATTATTACACAAATTTGAATTTTGATTATGTACATCAAATGATTAAAATGCATCATTCCCATGATATAATACTATTCAATTATTGCTGGTTTTTGAGGTCAGATTTACACACCTTTTAGTACAATATTCACCGAACTCCAAGGGCGAGGTAAATATTGTACTTCGAAGGTGGCTAAATCATCGTATTGACCTAAAAAAAACAGCAATAATTGTTTTATTATATGATTAAATGACAAACACTCATTCAGCAATCCATGTCATCTTACTTGTTCACATCTACTGAAGTACTAGCCGAAGATAATGAGAGAAACGGGGTTAAAAAACAACCAGTTGTATTATTATGGAATTTTTAATTCTAGTTTAGGTGCAATGTAGAAAACAATAATTGTCAGACACATATATATGATTGATTTTGAAAACGGGGGCATTAAAAGGAAAAAAAATGAAAACTTACCTGAAAACAAATCTTTAACTATCCCCCCCCCCCTCCACCCCCAAGGAAAAAAATTCTCCTAACTCAAAATTTTATTTGGTTTGGATTGAGCCCTCTACCAAAATTGTGAAATTCATGGCCCCAGTGTCAGGGGTTGTGGTGCTAGGGTGGGACTATATAAATTTGTCCAAAATCTTGTACGTTAAAAGAGGAAAACACTAGCTGTGGCTTTCAACTCGACATTTAGATATATCGACGACGTATTGTCAATTAACAATGGCCATTTCCATTCTTATGTCGATATGATATATCCTTGTGAGCTTGAGATAAAAGATATCACAGAGTCTGACACATCTGTTTAATATTTGGATATTTTACTTGAAAAAGACTTTAATGGTAATCTAACAACCAAGCTTTATGATAAACGTGATGACTTTAACTTTTCAATCGTCAACTTCCCTTACTTATGCAGCAATATACCTTCATCACCTGCATACGGGGTATAAATCTCTCAGTTGATTCGATACACAAGAGCATGCTCTACGTATGTACAATTTCTAAAACGAGGTAGATTATTGACAAACAAGTTGATGAAACAATTATATCAGCTTTCTCGTTTAAAGTCATCATTTCGTAAGTTCTATGGTCGATACAATGACCTTGTCAGCAAATACAATTTATCATAGAGTCAAATGCTGACTGACGTTTTTCATACAAATTGTTAGGCCATTATTTGCACACTGAATTGTCGACGGATTTTTCCGTTATTTCCCGATCATGACAAGGAGTACACGGTGGTTGTGACCGGTCGGCAGGGGATGCTCACTCCTCCATGGCACCTGATCCCACCTCTGATGTTTGGAGGTCCGTGTATGCTCTGCTCCTATTTTGTATTGTTTGATGGACTTTTCAGCCGGAATACTGTTCGTTATCTTCATATATTTCATAGTAAAAGTGCATTATTTCTTTGAAAATCTTCTCTGCTCCTGATTATTAAATAAACTAACTAAGAACATAGCTATGTTGAGCAAGACTGCCTCTTCCAAAATTGTGAATTTCATGGCCCCAGGGTCAGGGGTTCTGGTGTTAGGGCGGGGCTTTATTGATTATATAGTGAAAATGCATTAAATCTTTGAAAATCCTCTTCTCTGCTCCTGGGTATGAAATAAACTAAGTACATAGTTATAATGAGCGTGGCTGGCTTTTCAGAAATTGTGAATTTCATGGCCCCTGGGTCAGGGGTTCTGGTGTTAGGGCGGGGCTTTATTGATTATATAGTGAAAATGCATTAAATCTTTGAAAATCCTCTTCTCTGCTCCTGGGTATGAAATAAACTAAGTACATAGTTATAATGAGCATGGCTGCCTCTTCCGAAAACGGGAATTTCGTGGCCCCTGGGGCAGGAGTTCTGGTGAAAGAGGGGTACTCTATTGATTATGTAGTGAAAATTCATAATTTCTTTCAAAATATTTTTTCTACTCCTGGTTATAAAGCAAAGAAACAAGTGTATAGTTATGAAGAGCAAAGATGCTTTTACAAAATTTTTAGGTCACCTGAGTCACTCAGGTGACCTATTGCTATCTGTTTTCGTCCGTCGTCGTGCGTTAATTTTTGAACTTTTTTAGCTTCTTCTCTGAAACCACGGAACCAATTTCAACCAAATTTGGCACATAGCATGTATGGATGAAGGGGAACAAACTTTGTGAATTTCCTGGTCCCTGCCCCCCTGGGGCCTGAGGGGTGGGGCTAAAACCACCAAAATTAATGCAATCTTTAAAAATCTTCTTCTTTACTCCTGGACATCAAGCAGTCAAACTGTTGGTATAATTGTAATAAGCATTGAGCCCTCTACCAAAATTTTGAAATTCATGGCCCCAGGGTCAGGGGTTCTGGTACTAGGGTGGGGCTATATAAATCATATAGTAAAAGTGCATTATTTTTTTGAAAATCTTCTCTGCTCCTGATTATTAAATAAACTAACTAAGTACATAGTTATGTTGAGCAAGACTGCCTCTTCCAAAATTGTGAATTTCATGGCCCCAGGTTCAGGGGTTCTGGTGTTAGGGCGGGGCTTTATTGATTACAGTACCCGCATCGTTATTCTTTACAATTCTATCGTGTCCTATCATGCGTTTATCCTATCGTATCGTGCGTGTATCCTGTCGTATCGTGCGTATATCCTATCGTATCGTGTTTTCCGTTTATCAGGTTGTGCATTTTCTATCGTGTTTTCCATTTATCAGATTTTGCGTTTATCTTAAAGATCGTTTATCAGGTTCTATCGTGTTTTGCGTTTATCGTGTGCATTCGGAAACCCTCGCTTTTTATCTTTACATGAGAAGAAACACCCGAGATATCCCGAGTTCATTTTCGTTTTGTTGTTTTATTTAATCCATTTAATTGTTGAACAGAGAGAGAGAGATTAATAACTTATCTGGTTCTCTGGTATATAAATTTAAGAAAATGAATAGATTGATTGATTGTATACTGTTTAATGTCTCTCGAGAGAATTTTTCACTCATATGGAGACGCCACCACTTGCCGGTGGAGAGCTGCAAATTTTGACCTATACTCGGCACTTACGGTCATTGAGCAGTGAGGGATCTTTTTCGTGCCCGCACCTACTGCGACACGGGACCTCGGTTTATACGGGCTCATGCGAAGGACCGGTCTCCACGTCCCACAGTGGGATTCGAACCCGCGACGTAAGGATCAACTCCTTACTCCGCGACTCTAGAGCAGACGCTCTAACCACTGCGCCACGCGGGCGACAGAAAATGAATAGATAAATACTAAATAAATAAATAAACACATAAATAAATAAAGTCCCGACCGTGGCCAAGCAGAGAGCGTGAATCGAAAGGTAAATCCTATTTAGCACATAAAATAATCGGTCTACAAGTCAATCGTTTTTTTTTTTAATTCAAATTGTCGATTTGTAAGATTGATTGATTGATTATTATTGTTTTACGCCGAGTCGGCAATATTTCAGCCATATTTCGGCGGTAGGAATTTAAATATAGGAACGGTTTTGAAAGTTTTGGGTTTCTTTGGCGGCCCCCAATGAGCCTACTCTTTTTCGAAAACCAGAGAAACGATCTTTAGCGTGCCAAGGGGGTTGCAATCCTTGACACGGGCACCATTTAACGTCCCATCCGACGGACATGAAATTTAAAAATAAAATGAAAAGTTAAATTGAAAATTACAAAAATACTAATAAAAAATATGTACATTAAAGCTTGTTGTAAAAATCAGTTTCTTGTAAGTATTGTATAATTGTACAAGGATTAATGTTTGTAAAAAGATCATGCATTGTTCGCACAGTATTAAAAAGTCTCTTTCGTATAGGCGAAAAATCAGAACATTCCAAAAGAATATGGTGTATAGTTATTGCACATTCGCAAGATACACATTCAGGTTGATTTTCTTTGTCTAGAAGATATGAATGGGTAAATCCTGAATGTCCGATTCGTATTCTTGAAATAATGACTTCGTCCTGACGTTTCAGGCCGAAATCAGATGATTGATTAACTTTGTTCTGTATTGCATACAATTTATTATTATCACAAAAATCCCAAAATATCTCCAAAAGAGAACTTACATAAAGTTTGACTAAATACTTTAGATCGGTGTAAGGAATTTTAAAAGAAACGATTTCATATTGAAGAGCAGTTTTTGCAGAACTCTCGGCCTTGTTATTACCCGGAATACCAATATGACTCGGAATCCAACAAAATTCAACTTCTTTACCTTGTTGAGTCAGATGATAGAACTTAGTCAATATATCCAAAATGTATGGGTGATCTGTGTTCATATTGTGTATGGACTCTAAGCATGAGAGCGAGTCTGAAAATATTGTAAACGATTTTTCACTAGAAGTTGTCATATATTCAAAAGCTAGTTGTATAGCTTTTGCTTCGGCCGTAAAAATTGTTGCTTCGTTCGGAAGTCGAATAGAAAAAACATCATTTTTGACCACTGCAGCGGCAGCAACCCTAGCTCTGTCCTTTGAACCATCTGTGTAAATTTCTGTTGTAGGATGTTTAGATTTTATTTCAGCTAATTTCTGTTGAAAAATGAGGGGATTTGTTTCTGATTTCTTTAGTTCGGATAAGGATTTGTTAACTATTGGTTTAATTAATTTCCATGGTGGTATTTCAGAAAGAGTAGTAGGTTTGACAATATCCAATGGTAGTTCAGAATCTCTAATATGATTTTTAAATCGGAAACAAAGTGGTTTTATGCATTTCTTGTTTTTATCAAATAAATGTGCATTTTGTGGATGAAAAACACAGTCATGAGCAGGATTATCGGTGTTTGCTTTTAATTTAATTATATACTGTAAAAGCAAGTTTAATTCTTCTTAAATCTAGAGGTGGTTCATTTGCCTCTACATATAAACTATCTTTAGGAGATGTCCGAAAAGCCCCCAAGCACAATCTAAGACCTTGATGATGGATTGCGTCGAGAGCTTTTATATAGGAAGTCCTAGCTGATCCATACACAATACACCCATAGTCTAGTTTCGATCTTACTAAAGAGCGATACAGTTTAAGTAGGGTACTTTTATCAGCTCCCCATTTCGTGTTTGCTATAACTTTAATAATATCTAGTGCCTTTAAGCATTTTTCCTTAAGCATCTTTATATTTGGAATAAAAGAGAGTTTATTATCAAAGATGACACCTAAAAACTTTATTTCTTTAACTACTTTTATTCGATTTCCATTTAATTGCAAATTTGGATCATCATGGGTTTTCCGTTTTAAACAAAAATGCACACACGCCGTTTTACTCATTGAAAATTTAAAACCATTATTATCGGCCCAATTTTGAATTTTGTTTAGACATGATTGTAACCGCCGCTCAATAAAATTCATATTTTTGGACTTATAACACAGAACAAAGTCATCAACATATAAACTACCATGCATATCATTTTTAAGTACTTCAGCCAAACTATTTATTTTAATAATGTGACTGAAAGAATACTTCCTTGTGGTACACCCATTTCTTGTTCAAAATTGTCTGAAACTGTAGATCCTAATCGCACTTTAAAAGCTCTATCATTTAAAAAGTTCTTAATAAAATTAGGTAAATTTCCTTTGAGACCAATATTGTAAAGATCTTTTAAAATACCATATTTCCATGTAGTATCGTACGCTTTTTCTAAGTCAAAAAATAAAGATACAGCATGCTCTTTTTTAACAAAAGCATCTCTAATAAAGGTCTCCAGTCTTACTAACTGGTCAATAGTACTTCGGTTTTTTCTAAAACCACATTGTATATTTGTAAGAATGTTATTGGTTTCAAGAAACCATATTAATCGTTCATTGATCATCCGTTCCATGGTTTTACATAAGCAACTTGTTAACGCAATTGGTCGATAATTATTAGGGTCTGCATGGTCCTTTCCAGGTTTTGGAATACGAATAATTGTGGCTTGAGTCCAGGAAGGTGGAAAATCCCCTCGTTTCCAGATAGTATTAAAAATTTGCAGAAGACACTCTTTACTCTCTCTAGGAAGATGTTTAATTAATTGATAGTGGATATGATCCGGTCCTACAGCTGTGTCGTGAGATTTATCTAGAGATTTTTTCAACTCTTCAAAAGTAAATGGTTCATTATAACATTCTTTGTTTTCGGATGTAAAATCTAATGTTTTCTTTTCTTGAGTATTTTTGTATGTTATAAAACTAGGACTCATGTTGTTTGTCGAGGAATTCTTGGAGATTGTATTGGCTATTTCATTAGATATTTCTTTCTTATCAGTAATAATTTGATTTCCAATACTAAGATGTTGATATTTTTCAGGACCTTTTCCTTTTATTTTTCTTATTGCGTTCCGAACTTTATTTATTGGGGTATGTGAATTTAGATTTGAAACAAACTTTTTCCAAGATTTTCTTTTGCTAAAATTAATAGTTCTGCGAGCTTTTGCTCTAAATACACGAAAATTGTTTAAGTTTGATGATGAAGGTAATCTATTAAATAATCTTTCTGCTTTTTTGCGAGCTTTTATCGCTTCATTGCATTCTTCTGTAAACCATGGTTTTTTCGTTCTAGTAGAATTTGTCGAGGTTTTAGGTATACATTCGTTTGCGATATTTAATAGTATTTCAGTAAAATTTTTGAATAGGATCAGGATGGTTTTCAAATTTTTCAACAGAAATATTTTGTAAGCTAAGTATTCAAATTTATACCAGTCAGCCTTGTTTAATTTCCAGTTTTGAACATTGTTGTTTTCGGAGGGTTTATATACTTTAAGAATAATTGGGAAACGATCACTCCCGCATAAATCATCATGCACTGACCAACTTAGATCTAGGAGTAAAGAAGGATCTACTAAACTGATATCTATTGAAGAATATGAACCATTACCCGGATGCAAGTAGGTGTTTGAGCCGTCATTAAGTATACAAAGATTATGATGCGATATTTCATCTTCGATTATTTTCCCTTTATCTGTGATTTTATCGCTACCCCATAGCGGATTATGGGCATTAAAGTCACCGACAATCAGAAAGGGAGCAGGGAGTTGTTTTATTAATTTTGTGAGGTCTAAAAGTTGTAATTGATAGTGTGGGGGTACATATACAGAACAAAGGGTAATTGTTTTATCAAGGGAAAGGCGTACAGCTACTGCCTGAAGATTAGTTTTCAAACTTATTTGGCTGTGAATGTATTTATTGTTAATTGCTATAGAAGTACCACCAGATGCTCTATCAGTTTGAGCATAATGGTTATACATACTATAGTTTTTAATATTGATCTTATCTGTTTCTTTCAAATGTGTTTCTTGTAAACATAAAGCTACCGGGCAATGGTCCTGAATAAGTAATGATAATTCGTTAAAATTAACCCTAAAACCTCGACAATTCCATTGTATGAATGTAGGATGATTCATTTCTATTTCTTATGATGGGAAATGGGGGAAATCCTCCCTTTATTTTTATTGGGCGATTCACTTCGGACTCGCGAGGAAGAATGGCATGGTGTAACGTCCATTTCCTCAAAGACTCCATATTTATTATGCAGAGCGACGGGATCTTTTGCTGCTTTCGGTAATCGATCACTCGACTGCTTCTTAGTGTTTTTAGAGGGAGATCTATTCTGTCTCCCAGATGATTTTGATATACCCGCAGCTGTTGACTTTGATGCAGTCGTAGCCACAGGGTTTGGTGCAGCCACAGCTGCAGGTCCTACAAAAGCAGGTGTCGAAACAGATTTAGCTTTGTCATTTGATGACGTAGACATCTTAGATGTTAAGGTTTGCTTAAGAATATCATTCTCAGAAACCTGAGTAGAAACGTCCTTCATTGAGGACGATTTTAAAACAGTTGCATATGATGTTAAATTTGGTCTAGGAACACTGTACATGTTGACTAGCTTCTTTGCTTCTGGGTACGGTATTCTCTTCTCAGATTTTACTTTTTGAATTTCTTTTTCTTTTTTCCATGAAGGACATTGTTTTGAAGATGCCATATGGTTACCTTTACAGTTCTTGCATTTAGGTTCCTTTTGACAACCTTTGCCGTCATGGCCCTCTTCACCACACCTGAAACATGTTCCTGTGCCTTTGCAATTAGTTTGTCCATGCCCAAATCGCTGGCATTTGAAACACCGAAGCGGATTTGGGATGAACAGTTCAACTTTCATTTGGTACAACCCAACTTTGATGTTCGTAGGGAGGGTTGGCATTCCAAAGGTAAAAAGGTAAGTATTTGTAGGTTCAATGTTATCGTTACGTTTTTTGGTGAACCGTTTCACAGAGACCACACCCTGGGACTCCAATTCAGATTGGATTTCCTGTTCAGGAATATCATCCAGGTCATGGTCTCTGTCAAATAGAATACCTTTACTTTGGTTGAGTCCACTGTGAACTTTTGCAAGTACAGGTATATCTGCAAGTTTTTTTTAGTGCCAACAAGGATGTTGAATGCTGTTTTTTGGCTACTTCAATGAGAAGAGCACCTGTTTTCATCTTTTTAACCGACTTTGGTGTACCAATAACCCCCTGTATACCTTTTTGTATTATAAAAGGCGATACTTTTGTCAAAGGCTTTGTATGTTGATCTGAAATCTGTGCTTCAAGTATGATGAAGCGGGGCCAGTGTTCCACAACAGAATTATTTTGTTCATCATTAAAAGATATTTCAAAACCTGATGGGTAACAACGTTTTTTTGAAAGAGCCATGGTTAGTTGAGAAAAGTTTCAGAGTCCTTGCTCCCCGCCCGCCTCGGAGCGCCAACAAGGGCGATATCTAGTCAAACGGACATCCAGTAAGACTGATACCAAGAGGATACAAAGAAACTATACTCAGACAGAATATGCCTGATTGACCCTAAGCCACCGCTTGATATATATATATATATATATCAATATGGAAACGTCGGTGTATTGGAACATTGCAAAACGAAGAAGATATATAATTATAGAAATTGCAAAACATCAATACTAAGGCATGCAGATATTATCAGCTCGGCATGACTAGCCGATTGATCAAGTCGGGCCAAACTTGACCTCCCGTCTAGATGAATATGGGGCCAAAGTGGAGTGTTGGTCATGTCAGGTGCGTTACACCCAGCACCTGCAGACCTCAGCCACCAGGATCCCCTCTCCACCAACACGGGTCGCAACCCACGGCCAACAGGTTGCCCCATTTAGTCGCCTTTTACGACATGCAAGGGGGTGCCGGGGACCTATTCTTTTCACCCCGAGTCCCCACAGGGGCGATTTGTAAGAAAGATTATTTGTCAAAAATAGAAATATTATAATTTCTTTAAATAGTCAGAGTCACCAGAAGGTAGACCATTATTAACTTTCTTTTGATAATTATAGAAACAAAAAACAGTAGGTATGTGTGCAAAAATAAATAAATTGAAAAAATAGCAGTATCTATATAAAGCCTATCTTTTTTTCAATAATGGAATTAATCAATAACAAGTTACTCATTTTTCAGAAACACTAGTAGAAACACTTTTTTAAATTAATATTTGAAAAGCATCGTCTGGTAACACACATGTACATGTAGTTATATTTTATGCCTCTATTCTAAATGTATGCACAATCAATTATCTAAAGGATTGTTTCCAAATGATTTATAAAGGCATATACAATGTAATGAATGATCTTGATAAATAACAATTACATTTTGTCTGTACGTGCAAGTATGTAGTTCCTATTTTTTTTTTTCTATTTATTTGTTTCTCTGATGTGTCTAACTAAAAAATAAATTACGATTTATAATGCATGTCTTTTGAGCATGTTCTATTCAATTCATCATAATTATAATTATATATTATAATGTAGATGTTTAACCATTTTTACTTACTACTGCCCTTAGAAAATCGGAAAAAACAGTATACATCTTACCTGTTTCGGTGTGGAAATGAAATGAGTATATACTGTAACTGACAGACGGAAGCGCTTCCGTACCAAAAGAACTGACACCTATATGTACCTGCCTAATCAGTACACTGTCTCCCTGTCAGGTCAAGACCCAACCCCCTACCCCTACATGACACCTTGGCCCGTGTGTATTCAACGTCAACATACCTGAACTGCTCTCTCACCTGGTGTCAAGTATTTACCTTGAACCCTACTGGGTATAAATATAATGCATAAATTCATTTTCTGGATAATGTTCATAATTTGTATGAACAACACTTAAAGATTTTATACACTGTACTAAGAAAATAAGAAAATGTACACTTCAAATGAATCAAATGAAATATGGGCGAAATTTGTCCCAACACTCCATTGATTTAATTCATTTGTATACATTTATACTTCTTATTGGTTTACAGTCTTAAACATGATTGATCTTATCAAATTTAAAATAAAATATTAATCGAAGAATATAGTGAATAACTCTTATAGAAAAATACGAACTTTACCTAGCATGATTTTTTTTTCCCGCTATTAAAGGCTCCACAAAAGATATATGCACAAATTTATATGAAATCGCCCGGTTTTGCTTCGATACACAAGACATGTAAATGCCTTGAATTTAATTTAATTAGTGTTTATAGATTACATTTAATACTTGACTACATTCAAGAAGTCAAAATATATTTTATTATTTTTATCTTTTTATCTTTTTTTTTTATTTTAGTGGTTAGTGCCCCCCTCCCTCCCCCCATGACTGTGCCTCAGGTGGGATTAAGACTTTCATAATTTACAAAGTTTTGTTTTATTTTGCCGATATAGTCATATATAAGATAAGTTTAGTAACAATTAATACAAAGTCTAATAGAAATTATTTACAATTATTCAGTCCGAAAATCTTCTTGTCATATTGTGGAAATTTATTTTACATTATTATTTATTTGTGTGTGAATCGGCTTAGTATACACCAAGGTATGGTAGATATAAATTCTGTTAATGTGAATATTTATAACCAGCATTTCCGCGACAAATTACACTGCTTTTCCGCCATTATATTTTTTGCTTTTCTACAATTTAATTTAGCACTTATCCCTTCCGTTAGTCAGGTAAAAAGTCTTTCTCCCTGCTATCAACCGGCTTCAATCTTTCTTTTTGTTGTTGTTGTTGTTGTTGTTGTCTTTACTGAGATTTTTGTCAGTATTCTTTTTGTTTCTATCTCGGCGATCTGTAATTGTGGCTTTGCATATTTTATCTTTATCGGTAAGACACATCGCCATTATTTAAAAACATTGAGCTTTCTATCCGTAAATCCATCGTTTGTAATATATATTTGTTACCACGAGTTGGTTCGTTATGAACAATTTCCATGGCACCTAAAACATCACCGACCAGTGTAATATGTGATTCACTCAATTTTTTTCACAGTGGTACTATCGAGTAGAACTTATACGGAGATACATGATAATCCGGTAAATATCGGCAACAGTTTGATGTAAAGTACTTACCGTGACAATTTAAAAATCGCAGAAAGGAAGTATCGAAAAAAGGAGAAAACATACAACTTATAGTAAAATTCAATCGCGGAAAAGCAGTATAGGGTGGTCGCGGAAACGCAGACAGGTTGCAAAAATAAATTCGCGGAAAAGCAGGTGGGTGAAGCTTGTGTAGAAAGAATTTTCATTTCTTTAGGGGCGGGAGGGGGGGGGGGTAAAAAGAAATGTTTTGAGAAGAAAACAAAATAGGCTAAAGACATAATTGTTGATGGGCGATATTATACAAGCATTATATTTTACTCTATACTAAACATGTAAGTACACTGTAACATTTTTAGGTACACGACTGCGTTCTCCCTTCTGGGTCCTATACAGGCCTATGACATTGGAAATACCAGAGAATAGATACAAAAGAATGGAAATGCGATATTTTTCGGATACTAGATGATCTAGTGACGTTTATTAATTTTGTTAAATTTGATTTCTTTCGGCCGTTATCCCTCTTCATATATATACATATACAATGTATGTACTTGGAAAATGTAAATGATTAATTTTCGTACCGGATATATATTTGTGACATATACATGTATATTTATATAGGAGAGATCAGTCCAGTGTACAGCCCGTGTCGACGCATCTAGAATATTTCAGCAAGTAACGTGTTTAAAACATTAAAAAAATAATATAAATAAAAACAAAATCATAACAAACTTTGAGGAGACAGCGTTAACTTTAAAATGTAATAATTTTATATTTATATAATTTTCACCTAGACCGACTAGTAAATTATTTTCGTAAGATTTGAATTATTAAATACCGATAATTTAAATTAATGCGATTTTGGATACACCACAGACTTCTAGCAGAAGATATTGAATCCAAATATTTCATTTATAACAGAGTTCTTCCGGATATATACTCAATATTTGATGATAAAATTATAAGGTTTCATTTGTAAAAATACTGAATATATTTATAGTGTTTAATAAATTATTGCACCTTGTTTTAAAACTTCGATTGACTACGGAATTTTTGAGACACCATTATTAAAATCTCTGTTTTTTAAACGACTAAAATTCAAATTTAACGATTCGAGGGAATTTTGACATTTGAATAATTATACAAACAATCGCATAATTTCCACCAAAGAGTGCAATTTATCTACAATAATTACAGTTTGAATTTGGTGACATTCTTGACAAAAAATAAACATGTTTCTTGTACAAAGCATAGTTACCTCAAATGTTTAATCATATTACATTTAATATATTTAAGCATTTAGATTTCCGGCTTTGTAAGTAATTAAAATCATCATACTACAGTATCTGAAAAGGAAACAATTCGTCTTGTCAAAATACGTTTCGCATTTTGAAACAATCCTATCAGGTTTTACGTTGATCGTTTATCAGGTCTATCGTGTTTTGCGTTTATCGTATTTTGCGTTTATTGTGTTTTGCGTTTATCCTATCGTGCGTGTATCCGGTCCTATCGTGCGTGTATCCTATCGTATCTTGCGTTTATCCTATCGTATCGTGCGTGTATCCTATCGTATAGTGTATCCTGTAAAGAATAAAAATTCATTAATTCTTTGAAAATCTTCTCTGCTTCCGGGTATTTAATAAATTAACTTAGTGCATTGTTAAGATGAGCAAGAGCGCCTCTTCCAAAATTTTGAATTTCATGGCCCCAGGGTCAGGGGTTCTGGTTTGGGGGCAGGGCTCTATTAAATATATAGTGAAAATGCATTAATTCTTTGAAAATCTTCTCTGCTCCTGGCTATTAAATAAACTAAGGACATAGTTATGGAGAGCAAGAGTGCCTCTTCCAAAATTGTGAAATTCATGGCCCCAGGGTCAGGGGTTCTGGTGTTAGGGCTGGGCTCTATTAATCATATAGTGAAAATACATTAATTCACTGCAAATCTTCTCTGCTTCTGGGTATTGAATAAACTAAAGAAGAACTTATTTATGGTGAGCATGGCTGGCTTTTCAGAAATTGTGAATTTCATGGCCCCTGGGTCAGGGGTTCTGGTGTTGGGTGGGCTCTATTGATTATATAGTAAAATTGCATTAATTCTTTGAAAATCCTTTCTCTGCTCCTGGATATTAAATAAATTAACCTAGTACATAGTTATGAAGAGCATAGTTGCCTCTTCCAAAATTGTGAATTTCATGGCCCTTGGGTCATGGGTTCTGGTGTTAGGGAGGAGCTCTATTGATAATATAGGGAAAATGCATAAAATCTTTCAAAATCTTCTTCTCTGCACTTGGGTATTTTTCAAACAAAGGAAAAGCATGGTTATGATACAGAAGTATGCCTCTTCCAAAATCGTGAAGTCATGGCCCCTGGGTCAGGGGTTCTGGTGAAGGGGGAGGGGCTCTATTGATTAGCTAGTGAGAATGCATAATTTCTTTCAAAGTATAATTTGTACTACTGGTTATAAAGCAAAGAAACAAGTGTAAAGTTATGATATGCAAGGGTGCTTCTTCCAGAATTGCGAGTTCATGGTCAATGGGTCAGATGTTCTGGTGTAAGGATGGGGCTTTATTTATTTAAAAATAAAGTGAAAATGCATTTCTTTGAAAATCTTCTATGCTTCTGGGCATATTCGAGACAAGCAGAGTAAAAGTTTTAATATGCAACATGTGAAAGGTATTTTAACCAGAATTATGAACACCTGGACCATCTAGTCAAGTGTTCTGGTCCTGGCTAGGGCTCTATTGACTTGTATTCTGCTGAACACAGTTATTCCCCTTTGCCATTCACCTAATGTATTTGAAAGGTTGATAGAATAAGAGAATTATGCAAGAATATTTATTTATATAATACAAAAAGTACTTTCAAAGTTTTAATGGTCAGGTAGACTTGGAAATAATAAATGAATAAAAATGAAACAAAAAAAACTTATCTTTTTAAATGTTCTTCAAAGGCCAAGAGAGGCCACCGTGAGAAGTAATAATATGGGGTTAAAAAATAGACATTTTAATAATAGACTGCATGGTAATAGTGATAAATGGGGGACAGGAAGATACTAGACCAATTATTTTGTTAATGCTAATCATACTATTTTTCTTGCTTTTGGGCAACAACGATTCATTTATCAGTTTATGGATCCTCTAAATTGTTGTGTTGTACTCAGGTGACTGTTAAGGCCTTTGGGCCTCTTGTTAAATCAAAATTGGTACCGTATATGATTTACATGTATATCGTGAAAATGTGTGAATTCTTTGAAAACTTTCAACTAATTGCATAGTTATGATGATGAGGGTACCTCTTCCAAATTTGTAAATTTCCATGACCCTAGATCATGGGTTCTGGTGTTAGGGTAGTGCTGTGTTAAATAGTGAAAATGCATTATTTCTTTGAAAATCTCCTCTGCTCCTGGGCATATTGGAAGCAAACAGAGTAAAAGCTTTAATAAACAAGGGTATTTTTACCAGAATTTTGAAAATCTGGACAATTTAGTCAAGAGTTTTGGTCCTGGCCAGGGCTCTATTAATTTTTATTCTACTGAGTGAAGTTATTCCCCTTTGCCATTCACCTTTGATAATTAATCACTGTAGAAAATGTATTTGAAAGATTAATAGAATAAGGGAATTATGCAAGAACATCTATTGTATAATACAAAAAGTACTTTCATAGTTTTAATAATCAGGAAGACTTGGAAATAATAGATGAATAAAAATGAAACAAAAATAACTTATCTTTTTAAATGTTCTTCAAAGGCCAAGTGAGGCCAATGTGAGAGGTAATAATATAGAAATTTTGTTAAAAGTCGGCATGGTAAAAGTGATAAATGGGGGACAGATAGAAAGATACTAGACCAATTATTTTGTTGATCTTAATCGTACTATTTTTCTTGCTATTGGGCAACAAAGCTTCATTTATCAGTTTATGGATCCTCTAAATTGTTGTACTCAGGTGACAGGGCTCGACATTAACGCTTGTCCGCTTGTCCGGTACCAGTGAAAAAAAAATACGGACAAGTGAATATTACTGGGCACCGATTGGACAAGTGCATTTTTCTGTAAGTAAGTCTCTAAATATTTGAAAGAACGACTGTTGAAAATTTACAGGTACTTTAAGACGGAAACGGTACAAATAAAAACGAACTTCGATCCCGATATAGATTGCTATGTAATTGAGTACACTTGATCGGGATCGAAGTTCACTAATTGCATACTACTGCAAAGGCATGGAACTGACGAAGTTTGGATTCTGTTTTATGTTGACAGCATTTATGTTGTCAGGACAGAAAGTCTAGATAAAATTTTGTTTTATGTGTTTGTTGTATTTATAAATAGCATCATGCACATGTAATGGACTTTATTTTTAGTTTTTCAGTTAACAGTATTAGATCTTTATTGAATTTTTTTCGGACAAGTGAAGTTGAAGTTCGGACAAGTAAATGTCTTGGTCACTTGTCCGAATGGACAAGTAGGGAAAAAAGTTAATGTCGAGCCCTGGGTGACCGTTAAGGCCCTTGGGCCTCTTGTTTACAAATATATTTTCTATCTGAAAACATTAAGAAAACTCTAAAGACTACCACCTTAAGAGTTCTTTGGTCAGTTACAGTAATCTGTTTTTTTTATATGATTTAGCTTAAACAGAAATCTACACTAAATAACACAACTTATAACTAATTAAAGTATTCAAAACATTATTTTTAGAGCAAAGTAAAGTAAATTATTTTTTTTACATATATATTCTCATAGTTTGGAAATAGCATTGATTTTTGTTTTGTTTTTTAGTGCACTTATTGTCTTTGAATTTTTTCTGCTAAAATATGCTAGGTATCCATGTCGAAAATGAACTTCCGTACACCTTTTTTATGTATTACTTTTTCCAAAG
Source organism: Saccostrea echinata (assembly GCF_033153115.1). Classification (NCBI taxonomy): domain Eukaryota; kingdom Metazoa; phylum Mollusca; class Bivalvia; order Ostreida; family Ostreidae; genus Saccostrea; species Saccostrea echinata. The sequence continues at coordinate 844,578 of NW_026889810.1, forward strand.
TCTAAGTTATTAGTGTTTAGAGCTTCCTTAAGGATGGATTCTTGTCAGCATTTTACGCCGTGAATGGGTCTCCATACATTATGAAAGTCGTAAAATGTCAATTTCATATTTGAATCCTCCAAAGTAAATACTTATGATTATCTTATTTTTTAAGCAATATATAAGATTTTATTTAATCACATTAATAAATATATACTCAATTTTCTTTGTTTTGCGACAAACAGTCGCAAATGGTAAACACCGCTGTCAACTATGGAACAATCCCGTAGAAAGGGGCGTTTCATAAAGTCTACCAAGTTTAAACATTATAAAAGCGTCACAGAAGCACAGAGACAGCGGTGGCAAAAAGAAGATTTGATTCTGCATCACAGTTATTCTTATTCTGAGAATTCCGATAGCGATAGGCCAAAGGAAAACACCTGTGATACTGTGTGCAGTACAGTTGACGGCGCATCTTTACCTGACGTCGCTTCGTTTGATGTTGTATGCAGTGAGCATGTAAGTTATGTCTGAGAATTTTTATCATTTTGAAATTGAATAACTTGTTTTTTTTTATTTTTATAGACTTTGCATGCAAAGAAAAATGTTTTAATACCATCGTCTGCTTATTCCCGCGACTTGTCAAAATCTGTACAGTGTAAGTGTTGTAGACGATGTATTATTTCCGTGTATTTACAGTAACATAGGCCTAATACAAGTCAGTTTATGGATAATACTGAACAAAAAAGTATGAATACTACAATTCTTCTTCTAAATTAATTTGTTTGAAACTACAATATTCATTTAGTTCAATTTCAGCCAGGCTAAGTTTACCATTATCTATCATTATTTGGAAAAAGTAAGGTGCGTTGTAAGGGTAAAAAATCAAACGGAATGTGGAAAAATGAGTAAATTCAAAATAGTAATAGTTGACTTGATAAGTGAACACCAATATTGAATCACAAACAAAGATAAATAATAGTAACAAATAAATAAAAATAAAACATTATATGTTCCCTAACTATGTAAATTTTTATTTATCTTAAGTTTTAAGTGTGTAATTTTTAGAATTAAAAAAAGTTTAATTATTTATGCATTACACTATAAGAATAAATATATATGGTATATCTTCATTGAATAATCAATGAAAAATAGACAAGATTTGTCATGAATTTTTTTAATCAAATTTTTATTAACATGATTAATAAAAAAAAAAGAGATTATAGATGTTAATGTTTTAATATAAAAGATTAATTCTTAGGAAAAAAAACAATCCTAGACTGGACAAAGACTGGAGGACAGGACGTAGAATTATCGAGCTAGGGGTGCTGGTCGATGGACTTTCAGGGTGTAAGAAGTGTGGTCTACCCCTTCAACTGTCGCATTGCATGGGGATTATTACATTTGGACTTGCAGCTATGCTCAAGATACCATGCATGAATACCCAGTGCCAGTTTATAAATAATGTGCCTACTGGAAAGCGACACAATAAAGTCTGGGATGCTAACACCAAGCTAGCGGCAGGTTATTTGTTATTTATTGATAAATCTGGAATTTAATCATAGTGAAAATGATAACAATGACAGATATCTTAGGTTTGTACTTCCTGTTGACCTATATTTAATTCTAAGCAAAGTAAACTTTCATTTGTATGAAATTCTTCTGCAGCTGTCCAACATACTGGCATTGGTTATGATCAAATCAGTGGAATACTTGCTGAATTAAATGTCCCACCAGTCAGTAGAACATTACTGAGTAGCAGACAGGAAGAGGTTGGATCTGCCACAGAGTCAGTTGCAACAGAAACAATTCAGGAAGCTCTTGAACAGGAAGTCTTGACAACATCTATGCAAGTACTAGTAAATTTTGGAGTAAAATGCAGTGCAGTGAGGAACATTATATAGATTAAACATTATTGTGTTAAATGACTAATGTTCTTCTAATGGATGTCAGATTGACATTCATTTTTAGCCTTATTGTGAGACGAAGTCTCTAGTGAGCTTTTCTGATCAAGAAGTGTGACTATGACTGTCTGTCTGTCTGTTGTCATACCTTGTTTGTAAACTTTTCTCATTTTCAATTTCTTCTCAAGAACTACTGAGTCATGCAATTTGAACAAAACTTGCCACAAAGCATCCTAGGGTGATGGGGATTCCAGTTTGTTCATATAAAGGCCAATGCTTTTTTCCAGTGGAGAAAATTAAGAAATTATGTAAATTTAATGGCATCTTTGAAAAATCTTCTTCTCAGGAACCACTGTGCCAGAAATGATGAAACTTATGTGAAAGCTCATTACACAGTGAAGATTCATGATTTACCAGTATTCAAATCTTGACCCTTGACCCTAGGGGAGGGGCTACAACAGGGTATCAAAGTTTGTTCAAATCACTGCCCTAGGGGGCAAAGTGGGACCATTTATATTTATACATATATTTAAACTTTTCAATACTGAACTGATTTCTGCTTTTTTCTTTCCTAAGTGCTCTGGTGAGCCATGGCCCAGGGGCCTCTTGTCTAAAGAACATTTATTAATAATAATAAATTTTTTAATTTTAAAGGAGCAATCAATCTCCCTCCATTACTGTGAGTGTAGATGGAGCATGGCAGAAGCGAGGAAGTGGGAGGTCATATGACAGCTTAACTGGTAAATTTATTCTAATATACTTGTAGATGTAGAGGGGGGATGAGAATAACCCCATCTTAGCATAATAATTACTAGTATCAGATGCAGACCCAGGATTTTTTTTTTTTTTTTGGGGGGGGGGGGGGGTCCATAACAGTCAAAGAAAAATTTCCACCCCAAAAATTTCTTGACAAGCACAAAAGAAAAAAAAAATCTAAATTGCCTTCCCAAATGTATTAAACCCAGAAAATTTCTTGACAAGCAAAAAAAGGGAAAAGTAGTAAAATCCATTTCCCAAATGTTAAAAACAACTATTTCGTGGTGGTGATGGTGGGGTCCACGTTTTCTAAGGGGGGGGGGGGTCCAAAATCATTTTTTTTTATTTGCGTCAGTATATACTTTTCACAACTCTGCAAATTCCAGGGAAGGGGGAATCCAGACCTGACCCCCCTCGAGATCTGTGCATGAGTATAAATGTATTTTTTGAAGTGAAAAATATTTAATTAACATCAATAAACATAATTTTATTCTCCAGGTTGTCTGTCACAGAGAGCTTTAATTTTCTTGATTACTAGCTATACACTCACATGTTACAGGACACTGCTCAATGATAGGAAGCCAGACGGGAAAAATTGTGGGTTATAGCTTTAGGAATAAATCCTGTAGAATTTGTGAAAGAGCAGAAAAAAACAACCAAGCCCCTGTTCCACATGGATGCAAAAGGAACTGGACAGGTAATCATAATTCCTGCATCTGTTAAGTACTCCTCAGATTATCAGTCTCCCTGCAAAGGTTGTGGGGAATATATAGAAAACAATTATTTTTTGTAACATAGTATTAGTATTTATCAACACTTTCTTAAAACATTTTTATACCCCTGCTCTGAAGGAGAGGGGGGCATACTGTTTTACCCTTGTATGTCTGTCTGTGTGTCCGTGTGTCTGTCCGTAACAAATTATCGTCACAGTTTTTCCAGCAACTACTCATTGCAGATGCTTGAAATTTTAGCACACTCTTTCTTTAGGCATGCCAAATGGTGGGATTCATTTTTGTACGAATTCAGTGTCAACATGAGAGGGTCCGGTATATTCACATCAGAGCAGGGGTATTACTAGTGAGCACTTGCTCGCAGACTTCTTTTTTGTTACTTCATCTACGATAAGGCAATATATTTGTCTTTAATTATCTATGTCTGACCATAAATGGTCATCTTGTTTTAATGTCATAGGTCCAAGGTCAATCTTATATGAGTTTGCCCCATATGGAGTATGATCTTAAAGAATAACTTTGGAATAAATAGTGTATTTTAAAAGAATAGCTTGCTTGGGAAGTCAATGATTAATAGTTCACACAATTTTTACAGGTAGCTCTAAGTCTATGGAATCCGACATGGTGGTGGAGATGGTTAAATCAACAATAAAGAAGGGAATTAAAGTAGAGGCACTAGTTGGGGATGACGACACAACTACTATGTCAAGAATTCACAGAGAGATAGACCCTAGCATTAAAAAACACTCTGACAAAAATCATATCAAAAAGAATATATCAAATTCACTCTATAATCTGCAAAAGAAACATAACAATTTATCATCAAAAGTTATAAAATACATTCAAAAGTCTTTTAACTATATGATCTCTCAAAACCAGGGAAACCCCACTGGGATCGAGAAAGGCCTTGATGCCCTGGCCCTTCACCCATTCAATGACCATAGCCAGTGCAGCGAAGTATGGTGCCACCACAAAAGAAATTTGAAGAAAAAGTACAATTCACTACCGTATGGCCGTCCTCTAGAAAGTGAGAACCTAAAACAAGATCTTTTGGGCATTTTCAACAGACTGAAGAAGCATACCACCAACCTTGCTAATCTGGGAAGCACACAAGCAAACGAAAGTTTCAACAAGACTGTGGCTTCCAAGGCACCCAAATCCCGCCTCTTCAGTCGTACCATTGGCTACAGAGTGGCAGCTAGTGTAGCCCAGAAAAACATAGGGCAAAGCTATTTGGTTGAGGTACACTTTATAACTCAAATATATTTAAATTTCATCCTATTTGATAGATTTGATGACTCATTTTGTCCTCTGCAACACAGAGTAATTTGCTGGTGTAGTCATTCTTACTGTCTGTCATTGTTTTGGGCTATGTTGTTTTATGTTGATCACTTTTTAATCATCATCTGTGAAATAGCTTTCATGTAATGCAACATCTGTTCTATGTGAGATATGTTGTTTTTTTAGCTCTACTGGTCAGAGACCAGAAGAGCTTATGCGATAGTAAGGTGTCTGGCATCCGTCCGTCTGTCTGTCTGTCCATCTGTCTGTAAATAATTCTTTCAAAATGCTACTTCTCCTACAGATTTGGTCTGATTTCAATATAACTTGGCACAGAAGTAGACTACACTAAGATACATAATTTAGTGCATCCGTTTTTGATTTCGATGAACGGTGTTGCCATGGTTACTAAAAATAGAAATTTCTGTGAAATTCCTTTAAAACGCTACTCCTCCTACAGTTTTTATTTGATTCAATTTAACTTGGCACACAAGTAGACTATATTAAGATCCATAATTCTATTTATTGTTGTATGTTGCAAAGTTCAATTCCAAGTGCTACTTTTTTTGTTACATGTACATGTATATGTACAGACTAGTAGAGCTACAGTCTCATCAGAGACTTCTGGTTTTAAATTTAGGTGAACAAAAGAATGGGATTATCACCAGGAGGACACACCAAAAAATTGGCTGCAAAAAAGGACTCGACTGCTTGTCGGAAAAAAGCACTGTCTTTAACTAAAACAGCGAAGAGGAGGAGATTATTTCTGAAGGCAGAAAGGTGACTAGGTTGAATACCAAGTACTTCAAATGTGTATTAAACTTTTACTATCCTGTTGAAAGTTTTCATTAGATTTGATTTTTACAAATTTTTAGGAAACAAGTGATAGCTTCCAAAGAGACAAGAGAAGGGTCAACCTACTCTAGTGATATTGGTTTGTGTTCTGGTGATGACAATGAGACCATTCCAGCTCCTTTGACCCAGCCCCTGAAACAGCCTCTACAGGTTTCTAAGGAGAATCCTTTGATCTTTTTTGACCTTGAATCAACAGGACTGGGTTTGTGTTTTTTTATTTTGTTCCTTAGGCCACTGTTTTTTATTTTCTTGGTTTACGGATCTACCGACCCTATTTTTCGAGGAATCCAAAAAAAAAAAATGCAAATTTGAGATTTTTTAAAGTCTTCTGACTTTATTAAACAAGCAAAACCAAAAATTAAAATAAAATATGTTATAAATTTTTAAAATGATCTTAATGAATTATTAAGAGAGGAAAATTTAATACATATTCCCCTGAAAAGCCTTTTGTACCAGCAGTTCTTAAAATCTTAACAGGAATCAACATAGGATATTATATCCTTGAGCTATAAACAAATTGTTTAAACAGGTAACAAATGCTGTGAATGCATGTATCTTTCTTGTAGACAACAGATATGGTATGTACAGCATCATGAAAAAAGAAGTGTCTGAGTGAAATAAATAATTAAATACTCATAATACAATTAAGTAATTATAATTTTGCTTTCTCACATTGTTTGCTTGCAACTGCATGCATTTCCATCATGAAAACACAAAAGCTTCATTTTATTTCTGTTTTTACCTCTCCTGGCCGACCCTAATTTTTATTAAAAAAATCTGTAAACCAGAAATTAAAAAACACTGTGGCCTTATTTCAAAAAAAAAAAAAACATAGTCAGACAGATCATTTTTTCCCTTAAGAATTACCAAAAACTTGTATATATTTAAATTTGGCTAGAACATAAACACTTGTGTACCGTATATACTCGCCTATAAGTCGGTCCGCATATAAGTCGGTTGTATTTTTTAAGCTTTTATTAAAGGGATAGACCCTCTAAAATACAAGTCATTTTATAACTTGCCTATAAGTCGGACAAAGAGTTTTGGTCCAAAATACAACTCCCAAAAAACCGATTTATAGGCGAGTATATACGGTATATTATGAACAGTTTAAGATTCTTTATTTTCAGCAAGAAATTCTCATATCACACAAATGGCAGCTGTGTTTGAAGAGGAAGTTTTCTCAGAATATGTCACGCCAGAGGTACCTATCACACAAAAAGCTACAGAAGTCACGGGAATTACATTTTCAGCAGGGAAAATGTTTTGTAGAAATGTTGAAGTTAATGCTCTCAAACTCACTGCTGCTGTTGATTCCATTCTGGATTTTTTCTCAAAGTTTCAGTCTAAGGTAGTTTTGATTGGTCACAATGTTAAATCATTTGATTGCCATTTATTTTTAAATGCTGTTGAGGCTTGTGGGAAAACAGATGAGTTTTCAAAATGCATTGCTGGATTTATAGATACAAAGTTACTCTTCAGAATTTTTGACTCAGAATTGAAATCGTACTCACAGAGTGAACTTTTCAAGTACTATCTTTCGTTAGATTACAGTGCTCATAATGCTCTGGATGATGTGAGGGCATTACAGAAACTTGTAAATTCTGTTGGAATTGATGTAACCAGTTCCTTGTATTCAGCTGCTTCTTTTACATTTTCAAATGCTGTTGAAAACTTGAAGTACAGTTCTGAGGTTCATAAAAATGCACCCTCTTTAGAACATTTAGTTAGGGAGAAGATTTTAAGCAAGAGCATGGCCAACAAAATTGCAGGTAGTGGGTTAAACTTTAGGTTTTTGCAAATGGCCTACACTAGAAACCCTCAGGATGGTATTCTGAATTTACTTTCAGAACAAGTATTAGACACTAATCATGTTCGAGTTACGAAGTCTCAAAAAGTAATTTCATGCTTGAACAAGTATTTTGCTTCCAAATGTGAAAGTTAGACTTCTAAAAATTGATACAATTTTCAAAGGATTGTCATTTCTATTGTTTTCACTATATGCAAATATAGACCATATACATCGTAGCACAATATTTGAACCAAAATAAGTGTTATGTAGTACTGAATGATATATTTTGTGCATTAATTTGATTGCCATTGAAGATTTTGAAGTAATTGAATATTAGTTTTTTGCCCTGTCCATCTGTTTGTCTTTCCACAGTCTGTCTGTCCACAAAAACTTTAACCTTGCCCGTAAGTTTTGATTGGTTGGAACTATGGCATTCATATTTCATATGTGTATTTCTTGTGACAAGACTTTCTTTTGGAACCAACATATTTGATCTCTTGTCTTCTCACAAGGAATACACATGTGAAATATGAATGACGGACTGACGGACAACAATACACTGTCCCAAGTCCCAAGTCTTCGATTACGAGGACTAAAAATGTGCAGACAACATAACTTTCTATAATTATATTTTGTAGTGGGTCATAGACTATACTGTCATCTACGAACGAGGGTTATTTACTTATATTTTCTGGGTATCATCTGTCTATGTGGTTGCAGTGAACTACGGAAAGATTGCAAGGGCGGAAATACACTTTCAAACTCTATAGGAACTGGTTGCGCAATTTGAATACAAATAGGGCTATTGACTGCAGCATGCGCTTGCATGGATTTGGTGCTTTAGATATATCAATCCTCATCTTGCAAGAACTTAAATCATATTAATCAGGCAATGCTTTAAAAATCATTACAGAAATTTAAAATCGGACATATCAGAAAATCTACATGGGGCACAAGATTTTGCCAGTGATCGAAGGCCCAGATGTGTTATCCATTAGCGATAAGGTTTAATTCAGGAAATTGACAACAGAGAAGTATGTCTTCATCTTCCTAATGTCCCCCATCTTCAAACTGTCAGTTTCTCGGATTGAAGGTCTTTGCTCTTAAATACAGAGCAGTTTGTGAATAAGCTAGAGAGCATTTGGTTTTTCCTGCGGATTCGCCTTTCAAAGAGACTTAAACTTTCACTATAAGTTGCCATATAAGCCGGGGCATCAGTGTTTCACATACATATCTTGTTTACAATATATATACATGTAGGATCATACTGAGAAGAGAGTTTAATTTCAGGTGCTGAACAATATACTGTATATACTTATTATAAAATTGCATATATTAAGTATGTTTTTATAAATGTAAAAACTTTAAGTATGTTCAAATGTTATGTAGATGTATGTTATGTTTCTACACTTAGAATATATAAGTTATGATTTTTCTAAGAAGTATTGAAAGGTTTATTAAATCTAGTTATTGTTATTCCTTGATATATGTAACTCACTGTTTAATGTTACCTTCCTTTGAATAAGACTTAATTTTTCATGTAAAGAATGTAAGAGAAATTTTTCAATAATTTCCACCTAAAAGTTTATTTTTACATATAAATAGCTTTGTAATCTTAAATTATTTGACAGAGGAAATTCAGAATGACTGTGTAAATATGTTGTGTAAAATACCTATGAAATAAATATTTATTTCTAAGTATTATGAATGAAGGTATGTGTGTCTTAATTATAACCTCACATTGTTATCTTTTTGTGGTTAATTTTTTAGGGGGGATAATAGAAAATATTCTGTATATTTATGATTTTAGAAAATGTAGAGAAAATTCGGGCTATTTTTTTTCACTAATTAGTCCGATTACCTAATCATTTTTACCTTGTAAATTAATCTTGAACCTTTGATGAATCAGCAGAAAGAAATTTAAATATTTGACATTATATGGTCAATTGTAAAAATTGAGATGAAATTTCATGTGAATTCATGAAAACTGGGAAATTTGAAAAAATACCGAGGAAATTCGGATTAAATATATCAATTGAATATTTAAGGATTTCATGTTTTCTTTTCACCAACTAATTTCATGTTAATTAGTGATCAATAGTAAGTTACAACTTTAACTTTATGGAGCAAGATATTTTTTCAGTCAGCAGAATTTACTCATATGCATAAATTTGAAAACTTCTCTGTGTAAAAGTGCTATTTTGAGGACTGACTTTCAAACGACCTTGACTGAAAATCAAGGCCGATGACACCAAACTTTTAGGATGTTAAAATAGTGTACACAGTCTGAATATTAAGTATTCAGAAAATCAAGATTCTGCCATTATAAGAAATATGAGAAGAATCCATCCTTAAGTAATAAGAATCCTTTTATTAGGTCACCTGAGTCACCCAGGTGACCTACAGTACCAACCAGACCCAACCTGACACAAAGCAGTCCCAGAGCGGTCCCAAAAAGCAGTCCAAGCGGTCCCAGAAAGCAATCCCAGTGGGCGGGGTTAATTAAATGGGCGGAGTTTACTCAGAGATGAGATTACCAATAAACAATGTAACTACAAAAAGCAGTGGAAATTGCTGATGCATTTCTTTCTGAGCAGTAACAACAAATATTTACAATTCTTATGTGACAGTCATTATTTTCTGAACTGTTAAGAAAATTACAGTACGTGTATAGAAACAAATAATAAATATTGAACGAAGACATTCACACCTACTAATAATATGATTATTTAAACAAAGTTATGTGGTATATTAATTTTTCACCAAAATAAATCAATTCCTTTATTTTCTGTGATTGATACTGGTTTTCATATTTATTTATTTTTATAGAAAATTAAACTTGAATTATTTTTTTCCCATCAGAATTAGTTTAAATAGATTTTATAATTATAGAGCAAGGTCGATTCCCATACTATACTCTGAATGTATTTTTCTTACTGGAAAATACTGGAGCTTTTGAAAAAATCTTTGTAAAATTTTGCCGAGTATTATATTTCAGTCATGATTATTTTCACTGACTTGCCAATTTGATTATCGTTAGATTCTCTATGTAACAGAAAACAATAACACTCAGTTTTAAGTGTACATTTGAGTGTACATCTGTACGCGAATGGAACCCTCAGATTATGTTTAAAATTAATTAATCCCGAAATATATCTATACACATTTATTGAAACAAACATTTTTTGCACTTCATAGATTGAAAATAGTGTCATTGTTGACCAGCGTGTTCAGTGATGTGTAACACTGATACCATTCATTGACTTTCTGCTTATCATGCCCAAAGGCGATTGAAGTGTTGACACCACACAATTCCCTACATTTTTCAAATGTTTATTTTTTAAATAAATGTAACTTTTTAATAATTGTTTATAAATTAAAAACTAATTCATGAATAAATCCCCAAATACTTGTTCACATTGATTATATGGCGGAAGAATGGTAGAATAATTTTATTTCATGGTCATTTAATAAATCAATTATTAGGTTTTGTTTGAGGGCGGTAAAAATAGCATGGAATGCGTTTTTTTTTGTTTTTTTTTTTTGTTTTTTTTAAAGCATGGTTTTAGCTTTTTCTTTTAAAAAAAATCCAGTATAGTACGTCCCTCTGAATATCTTACTGTAATAACATGTTTGTTTTTTTGTTTAAATAATGCTAATGCAAACTTTGAGTACATAATTTGATAGCATTAATTAATTAAATAGGCCTAGATACTTTGTTTTCAAACACCTGTATTAAAGTTTAATTTAAGGGATAAAAATCATCCCCTGACTTCCCTTTTTAACTACTTTCATTTCTTTAAAAATTAATTCTAGACTACAATGGTGTAAATTTAGAGCCCCTGAAGACATATGGTAATTACACTGTACATGTATATCTATCTCTACTTGTTAAAATTTTGTAAAAAATTCTTGTTTTTTATTTTTTTATCTTAAACACCTCTCTGCTGAAAGTAAACAAAACAACAACAGGGAGACTGCAAATTCAGAATACACAAGGGGGCAGAGCTATCATGTCACTCAGAACCTTTTTCACGCATGAGTGAACAAAGCAGTCCCGGGGCTGCTGGGTCTGCTTTCTAGAGCAGTCCCATAGCGGTCCCCGAGCAGTCCCAAAGCAGTCCCGGGGACTGCTTTCTGAGACTGCTTAGGTGTCAGGTTGGGTCTGGTTGGTACTGTATTGCTATCCAATTTTGTCCGTTGTGCGTTAACTTTTGAACATTTTCAACTTCTTCTCTAGAACCGCTAAACCAATTTCAACCAATTTTGGCATATAGCATCTTTGGGTGAAGGGGAACAAAAATTAAGAATTTCATGTTCCCAGTCCCCTGCGGCCCCAGGTGTGGGGCTAAAACCACCAAAATTGATGCAATCTTTAAAAATCTTCTTTACTCCTGGACATCAAGCAGTCAAACTGTTGGCATGATTGTAATAAGCATTGAGCCCTCTACCAAAATTGTGAAATTCATGGCCCGAGGATCAGGGGTTCTGGTGCTAGGGTGGGGCTATATAGATCATAAAGTGAACGTGCATTAATTTATTTCTTTGAAAATTTTCTCTTCTCCTGCGTATTATGCAAACAAACTAAGTGCATGGTTATGATAAAGCAATGATGCTTTTTTCGAAAGTGTGAATTTCATGGCCCCTGGGTCAGGGGTTCTGGTGTAAGAAGGGGGCTCTATTGATTATATTGTAGAAAATGCGTTAATTCTTTGAAAATCTTCTTCTCTGCTATTGGGTATTATTTTTAACAAATTAAGTGCATGGTTATAATAACCATTGATTGTTTTTCAAAAATTGTGAATTTCATGGCCCCTGGGTCAAGGTTTCTGGTGTTAGGGCGGGGCTATATTGTTTATATAGTGAAAATGCATTAATTCTTTGAACATCTTCTCTGCTGCTGGGAATTATTTAAGCAACCTAAGTGCATGGTTATAATAAGCATCGATTGTTTTTCCAAAATTGTGAATTTCATGGCCCCTGGGTCAGGGGTTCTGGTTTGAGGGCGGGGCCCTTTTGATTATATAGTGAAAATGCATTAGTTCTTTGAAAATCTGCTCCTGAGTATTATTTAAACAAACTAAGTGCATGGTTACGATTCAGAAGGATGCTTTTTCCTGAATTGTGAAATTCATGGCCCCAGGGTTGGGGAGATGGAGGGGGGGGTCTATTGATTATATAGTGAAAAAGCATAATTTCTTTGAAAATGTTTTTTCTGCTCCTGGTTATAAAGCAAAGAAACGAAGTGTATAGTTATGATGAACATGAGTGCTTCTTCCAGAGTTTTGAGTTTCATGGCCCCTAAGTCAGATGTTCTGGTGTGAGAGTGGGGCTCTATTGATAATATAGTGAAAATGCATTAATTCTGTTTAATAATCATGTCTGCTCATTGGTGTTTAGCAGATAAACAAAGTGAATTATTAGGATGAACAATTTTGCTTCTTACAAAACTTTTAAAACTTGTGGTCCCCAGGTTTTTGTGTTTCTCGGGGCTTGGGGGTGTGTGGAGGGGGCTATATTGATAATGTGTTAATTCTTTGAAAATCTTCAACTAAGTGCATAGTTATGATGAAGAGGGTACCTCTACCAAATTTGAGAATTGCATGACCATTGGACATGGGTTTTAGTCTAAGGGTAGGGCTGTGTGAATCTGTAGTGAAAATGCATTCTTTCTTTGAAAATCTCCTCTGCTCCTTGGCTTATAAGGCAAATTTAATAAAATATTTAATAAGCAAGGATATTTTTACCATATTTTTGAACATCGGACCATTTGGTCAAGTGTTCTGGTTCTGGCCAGGGCTCCATTAATTTGTATTCAACTGAGAGACTTTAGTCCCCTTTGCCATTCACATTTGAAAATTAATCACTGTAAATAATGTATTTTAAAGTTAGAGTAAGAAAATTATGTAGAAATTTTTTTTTGTATAATACAAAAAGTACTTTCATAGTTTTAATGATCAGGTAGACTTGTTAATAGTAAATAAATAAAGATGAGACAAAAATAACTTATATATCTGTTATTTATATGGTGTTATTTATATCGGGGGGAGGGGGGGGTATAAGCTTAATGTCGGAAGTTTCATGTCAATGAACAAATATGCTATGCACCATCATTATTTCCATGATAAATTAATTTTAAATATTAAAAAGACAAAATATTAAAATAGCATTGACTTCTTTGCAGTGAAGAGGAGCGTTCTTCATATCTACAACCGGCACATTCAATCCAGAAAGGACGAATACAGAACTATTGTTTTATTTATCAATTGAACCTCATCAAATGAATTCGTGTTTTTACGAATATATTACGCCATGATATTTTATTTTATCGTGAAAAATTAATTTTACTTATCTTACCACATCTAATTATATTAACATTTACATATGTATGATGCTGATTCTCTGGAAGCGTTCATAGCTGGAATCAGCACCCACATTTGCGTGTAGGAAGATAAGTTTTATCCAGTTTTTAATTGAGCCCATACACATTTTTAAACCTCAATGTCAAGATCAGAAAAAAACTCTTTAACATGTGTTTAAAGTGCAATAACTCTATCTTGTTTACCAAAAAGCATCAGACTAGCTAGCAAATGAAAACACAAAAACAGTGCAATTGTTTCAAATTTAAAAATTTTTTTTATGACTATGCAATATATATAAATCTTCAGAGCCGCTCCAGCGAATCCACCAGATAACTGTTTAAAGTTCCCTCACTGAAACTATAAAGAAAAAAATGTAAATTAAACCATATCGTTGACTAATATATTGTTTTGTTTTTTTTTTTTATATGTATAAAATTACTTTCACTTACCATATTAATTATACTCCTCATCCCAGTTTTCTCCCTCAATGTGAAAGTCCTTGTACCTGGGGAGGGAAGTGTTGTCCTTCTTAAAACTGTTGTTGGTCGTGGGGTTCTGCTCCACATGCCACACAAGTCCCCCTCTATTCGAAAGTTCTCGTGCTGGAGGAGGGAGGTGGTGCCCTTCTTGCAACTGCTGTTGGTTTTGGGGGTCTGGTCCACACCCCAGTTTTCCTCCACTATGCGAAAATCCTCCTACTGAGGGAGGGGTTTGCTGCTCTTCTTGCAACTCTCTTCTCTAGCCTTGACGGCATCCAAGTACTCTTCACACTCCTTACAGATTTCGCGGCTCTCACTTTTTAGGATTTTGTGCGTGTAGTCATACTAACAAGCTGTAAACAGGTGCGCTCGGGAAAAATTACTTTTCCCACATCTTCGGAGATGGCGTGGAAACCTCTCCATCATTCTAACATGTTTTGGATCATAAGGACAAATGAGAAATTCCTTATACTCAGGGTATTCAGCCATTTCGCGTTTAAGTTTGAAATTGAAAGGCACACCTATAAATATACATATGGTTTTCAGCTCTTCTAATTAATGATATACATTGTTTTAAGAAATTAAAATATATCAATGAAGCCAAGTTCATTTATAAATGGAATTTGTATTTAATGTAAAAGAAATTTTATTCTCATCAAAGCTGGAAAATCATTAATTATTTAGATTTGTTCATGATGAGAATTAGATTTCTATATCTAATAAAACCATTCATCCGCGGTTTCTGTCTTATTTGATTAATTCATTTAAAGAATTCATCTTATATTCTTTAAGCCTATAAAAAATTGTTTCTTTTTCTATTATTTCTGCACGTACCAAATTAATTCCCCTTTTCTGACAAAGATGTCAATTCATTCTACTTGTTTTCTTTGAACTAATCACATTAGTTTTAAGCTAGCGTATGAAAAATGTATATATTTTTCTAAAAATATTTCAAATAGATACTCTCTAACAAATCCTGACATCATTTATCATCAAATTAACATGTTAGGACACTTTAATGGACAAAAGGGAGGGTGGTGCGCAATGGTGAGACATTGAGGAAATATATATAATTGGTTATTTCATTTCAAATTAATTTTAACCTTTACGGTAGCTCAGTCGTAGAGCGCTCGCTTCGTGATCGGGAGGTCGTGAGTTCGAATCTCGGCCGCGACTGACCTAAAACGATAAAAAATAGGTAGCAACTGTTCCTTCGTCATGCGCTCGGCACTTTGAAGTGAAAGTTGCGTGTCCTTCGGATGAGACCTTAAAAACCGAGGCCCCATGTCACGGCAGGCGTTGGCACGAAAAAGATCCCTCACTGCTCAATGGCCCTGAGTGCCGAGTAAAGGTCAAAGTTTGAAGCCCTTCACCGGTATATGGTGACGTCTCTGTATGAGTAAAAAAATTCTCGAATTGGACGTAAAACAACATACAATCAAATTAATTTTATCGTCTGAAGATCAAAACATTTTATTTTAGATATAGATTTAATTACTTGATAAAATACGTAATTAAAAATCTTCCTATATAAAGGGCTGAAAAAAATTTAGTTTCTTCACATCTCATCAAAGATTTTTTTTTGTGATTGGAAATGGCCGCCACAAGCAAAGTGAGGTTCGAAACAGAACTGTCTCCAGATGGGGAAACTCCCCAATTCACTCTAAAAGAGAGTGAGCAATACAGGAAAAGGCACTATGCTCTTCAAATGACCTTCTTTAGAGGAAATGTCTATATTCACGTACAGGGTAAGATTTAAAATCTCTCTTTCTCTCTCTCATAGTTTAAAATAATTATGTTGAATCTCCATAGTTTAAAAGATATATATTTATAAATGTTACGGTAAACACGTTTTGTTTACGAAATTCGGGGGCGTGGCAGTATTCGAAGATCGATTGGTTAAAGTTTTCGCGGTTCTATAGTATTCGGCAAACCTCGGCTGATTCCGTCAACTTCATCAAACCTCGGCTGTACGAGGAAACTTGATATGCGTCTCCGCTTAACATTTGTGATAAGGCTGCCTGTTTACCGCTTAGGGAAAACGTAACGCTTAGAAAGCGATAATAAACGTGCATCTGACATACGATAAAATTTTTTAAAAGCATTTAGGTAACACTAAGAATAACACTTACCAAGAAACATGCACTTAGGATCTTTACATAATCACGTTTGTTAACGGATCGAATTCATCACACTGTGCACGTGTAATTATAGGGCGCAGCCATATTGCGTATACAGTAGCTCCGGTTCAATGGAGGTTTACATGATACAGCCGAGGTTTGATGAGGTACGAATCTGCCGAGGTGTGCCGAGTGGTTTCTATAGGTGAAAATCATGCCAGGCATGTAGCTTTGTCTGCATCAGGTCGTATTAAGGTTTTTTTTTAAGTCATTCGAATTTTCGCTGCCTTAAGTGCAACAGATTCCCCACCCCACCCAAAGAATACTTGTATATGATTTTTCATGAATAGCTTAAATAAAATACCGTTGTTTTTTGGGGTTTTTGTTGTTGTTTTTTTTTTGTAGAATGGAATCAATAATGTCCTCGATCATGAAGATTTTTGTTTATGTAAAGTTTAATTTGTTGTATTAAAACTGTTGCACTCGCGCATGCGAGCTTATCCTATATATTGTTGTCTGAGTTTTTTTTTTTTTTTTTTTTAATAAATTATGTTCGTTTAAACATTTGAATTTAGAACATAATAAAGATTTAAAAATTGAGCTGTTTATATGATATTACGTTTTGGGTCCTCTTTAGAAAGGTCTATATTCACGCACAGGATAAAATTTAAAATCTCTCTCTCTCTCTCTAAATATTAAGGATCAAACAATTAAACTTTTAAAAAAATCATAAATAAAAATATTATATAAATTGAACCACAAAAATCCTATTTTTTTCAAATTAAAAATTATGAGAAAGTGAAATGTTTAACATATTAGCTCTACAGTTTATTTAAGTAGAAAAAATTGTTTAAACAATTTACCATGAAAATATATCAATTCTATATGTACATATCAACCCATGCATAAATGTTAAATACCTTAACGAGCATCGTAAATAACTTAACTTTTTAAAGACAATCATAAGGGGAAACAAGTTTCTCTACCGATGGACGTCTTCGATGCCCTTTGAGTCATTAGAGAAGACATAAGGGCTGGGTCTGACCTCCTGAAAAATTTGGCGTCTTCACCAAGCCCACCACTGGTAAGTAATTACTTTACAATTTCTTTTTACTTAATTAGGATTTAATGTAGGGGATATTATATTGAAAATGATTAACTTATGGTACATAAAATAACGTTTCAAATGACTATTGCACCACCTAAAAAAAAGGAAAGTGGAGTTTTTTTTAAAAAAGAGTAATTCCACTAGATGACAGTGATGAGGAGCTTCTCATCTAATTGTGTCATTTAGTGCAATATATTTAAGGAATACAAAGTATGTCCTTTTCACTCATTTACACTTTTAAAATGTCCGTAAGAATAGCTTTCAACACCATGTGGTGCTGGTCAGTGTCGTTTATCATCAAATGGTGAGAGAGATATTTTGTTCACAGATTTGAGATATAGATTATGGTTTTCACTTTGAAATAAACGCATTTGATGTCTCTCCACTTCGTCACTAAAAAGTTTAAAAACAGTTTAAGTACACTTCATACGAGTGTTCTTTGTCAACTACAGATTTGTAAACACCTTTGGCCTTCTTCACTTCCCTCTGCTTTTCATCGTGTATGATAAATGAATGCATTTTCGCACGCAGGCCTATAAATCCCTTTACTGGTTTTCCTGTCCAAAAAAAAAAAAAAAAAAAATCAATAAGAAACTAACATGCATTTTTAGGTCACTCAGGTGACCTATTGCTATCCGTTTTCGTCCGTCGTCGTGCGAGGTGCGTTAACATTTGAACATTTTTAGCTTTTCCCTGAAACCGCTTAGCCAATTTCAACCAAATTTGGCATAAAGCATCTAAAAGTAAAGGGGGACAAAAATTGTGAATTTCATGGTCCCTACCCCCCTGGGGTCTAAGGGATGGGCCTAAAACCACCAAAATTAATGCAATCTTTAAAAATCTTCTTTACTTCTAAACACCAAGCAGTCAAACTGTTGGGATGATTGTAATAAGCACTCTACCAACATTGTGAAATTCATAGCCCCAGGGTCAGGGGTTCTGGTGTAAGGGCGGGGCTCTATTGATTACATAGTGAAACTGCATTAATTCTTTGAAAATCTTCTCTGCTCCTGGGTATTAAATAAACCAGCTAAATACATAGTTATGATGAGCAAGAGGGCCTCTTTCAAAATTGTGAATGTCATGACCCCAGGGTCAGGAGTTCTGGTGTTAAGGCGGGGCTCTATTGAATATATAGTGAAAATGCATTAATTCCTTGAGAATCTTCTCTGCTTCTGGGTAACTAAACTAAGTACTAACTAAGTACAAAGTTATGATGAGCAAGAGTGCCTCTTTCAAAATTGTGAATTTCATGGCCCCATGGTCAGGGGTTCTGGTGTTAGGGCGGGGCTCTATTGATTATATAATGAAAATGCATTAATTCTTTGAAAATCTTTTTCTCTGCTCCTGGGTATTAAAAAAACTAAGTACATAGTTATGATGATCATGGCTGCCTCCTAAAATATTATGAATTTCATGGCCTGAGGGTCAGGGGTTCTGGTGTTAGGGCGCGGCTCTATTGTTTATATAGGGAAAATGCATAAATTCTTTCAAAATCTTCTTCTCTGCTTCCGGGTTTTTTCAAACAAAGGAAGAGCATGGTTATGATAAGGAATAATGCCTCTTCCAAAATCGTGAAATTAATGGCCCCTGGACTGGGTTGTTCTGGTGAAAGGGGGGGGGGGGCTCTATTGATTATATAGTGAAAATGCATAATTTCCTTCAAAATATTTTTTCTACTACTGGTTATAAAGCATAGAAACAAATGTATAGTTATGATGAGAAAGGGTGCTTCTTCCAGTATTGTGAGTTCATGGCCAATGGGGTCAGATGTCTGGTTTAAGGATGGTGCTTTATTTATATAATAATTTAGTGAAAATGCATCTCTTTGAAAATATTCTATGTTTCTGGGCATATTCGAGGCAAACAGAGTAAAAGTTTTAATATGCAAGGGTATTTTTACCAGAATTTTGAACACTTGGACCATTTAGTCAAGTGTTGTGGTCCTGGCCAGGGCTCTATTAACTTGTATTCTGCTGAGCAAACTTATTCCCCTTTGATAATTAATCACTGTAAATAATGTATTTGAAAGGTTAATAGAATAGGAGAATTATGCAAGAATATTTATTGTATAATACAAAAAGTACTTTCATACTAAGTTTTAATGATCAGGTAGACTTGGAAATAATAGATGAATAAAAACGAGACAAAAATAGCTTATCTTTTTAAATGTTCTTCAAAGGCCAAGAGAGGCCTATCTGAGGAGTAATAATATGGGGTTAAAAAATAGGCATTTTGTTAATAGTCTGCATGGTAATAATGATAAATGGGGGACAGATTATATACTAGACCAATTATTTTGTTGATGCTAATCATACTATATTTCTTGTTTTTGGACAACAAACCTTCATTTATTAGTGTATGGATCCTCTTAATTGTTGTATGTACTTAGGTGACCATTAAGGCCCTTGGACCTCTTGTTTTTTAATGAATGCTACATGTACATATACCATTTGTTTCATCTTTCATTTTGCCAACCACTTTTTTTTTCTTTTCACTAAAGAGAAAGTGTGTTGAGTTCTCGTATTCAGTGTATTAATAAACAACACTGTATAGCCGTATAAACAATCCAGTGAACTGTTTATATTAACTTAACTATGTGTTCGGACATCAGCATCCAGTCTCAGTAATATCATATTACATTGCCAGACTTAATAATCTGTACATGTGTTTGTATGCTTTAGTCTAGAATAAAATGCTAATCTGTAAAGATGCCTTCTAGTACTCATTTCTTGTGTTAAATAAAAACAACACAAAAAAGTGCTCTTTGGGATAATTGGAAGTGTCAGACAAATCTAGATGTTCACCCATCTCCACGTAAAGACCCTTTAATTCAAACCTTTTTGGAAAAAATAAGTGTCTTGCTATATTATAATGTTCATAAGAAATTCGTCTGACATAGTAATCTGGGTTTTTTTTTTTACCTGTAAAAGAGAGAGTCCGTGTCGGTCATAAGCAGTTCTGCGATCTGTCCATATTCTCGTTTTACAACATCATTATGGAATTCATACATGAAGAGCTTGGAAAGGTCCAATTATGTCATCCCGGTATAAATAGGCTTGTTTGTTTGTATGTTGTTTAACGTCCCTCTTGAGAATTTTTCACTCATATGGAGACGCCACCACTTGCCGGTAGAGAGCTGCAAATTTTGTCCTATACTCGGCACTTACGGCCATTGAGTAGTGAGGGATCTTTTTCGTGCCAGCAGCTTCTGCGACACGGGACCTCGGTTTATACGGTCTCCTCTGAAGGACCGGTCTCCACATCCCACAGTGGGATTCGAACCCGCCACGTAAGGATCAACTCCTTTCTCCGCGACCCTAGAGCAGACGCTCTAACCACTGCGCCACGCTTTAACAAGAGTTTGACTATCTTGTATGACTTTTAACATACAGATGAGTAAACATAAATAATAAATTAAAGAGTTTTCACCTGTTAGTAATCTATACTTATAAATTAATAAATTTTGCAGATAAACTCCGAAATGGGTGCACCAGAGTTCTTACTAACTCCTCCAGCAATACACTATATACAAGATGATGTCCGTAAACTATATTTAGATTTCACTCGCATAGTAGGTCTCGTACATTAAATTAAAGTCTATTTTCATTTTCTATAAACAACCATGAAATAGCAAAAACATGAGTACGGTACCGTTTCCGTTTGGCGGATCTAAGTTACTAACAAATTTTGATGAAACTGACAACAAGCAATCGTTTATCAATTTCATAAAACGTCATCACTGAATCATTCAATCAAAACTTGATTGACATGTAAATGATATAAAAGAAATAAGTTGTGATAACCGATTAAAAGGTAAAGTGCAAATTTTTTTCGTTAGTCACCGATCTTAATATTGACAGAAGCTTCTGGAACATCATATACATGTAGCTTTGAGCCCGATGTTGAAAAGAAAAACGAGGCGATTACAGCTGCATGAACATAAAATGAGCTTTTGTGTGAATGGTCATTGAAATAATGGTAAATCATTAACACTTTAAGTTGTGAATATATTTATATATCGAAAGGCCATTACATATATGTAGTAGATTTTCCTAATGAATTTATCCATAAAATTCGTATATATTCCTTTCTGAGATCATCGTGGAAACGAACCCGAAGTACAATATGTACTTTGTAATAAACTTGCTTACATGAAAAGGAAAAAAATTATAAATAAGGTATTGTTCAAATACAATTGAAGCTGTAAAATTTTGCGCTTTAATCAATACGTTTCAGTTTTTTTTCCGAATCGATCTTTTAATTCTGTCAAATACTCGTCCTATTCACAGGGCATTAAAAGCTATTTTTACACAGGTACTTGGGTCTTGGTTTATAAATATGTATTTACCTTAATGATATGTCAAAAAAAGAGTAAAGTACATTTTTTACATATCAATAAGGTATATACATATTTATAAACCAAGACTCAAGTACCTGTGAATTTTTAACACCCCCCCCCCCCAATCAATTTATCAGTAAATTGTGCATATTCGCTGCTCTTATCCTTGACGGAAATGAAATAAGTGCATTTGAAGTGCAATATCCATAACATATTATCACAGGTTTCAAAATAAATGTCAATTAATGAAATTGTTATTTTTCAAGTTTTTACCCCCAAAAAAGGGATGGGGTGGGGTGCAGATGTACATCTACTTCATGCGGGATTTTAAACAAAGTATTTCTTCCTGCTACATGTATAAGCCTGTAGGCTGTCGGTAGTGGTATAAATTCAATTCCCCGCGCTTGCGCGGGTTTTAATCTAGTTGTTTTAAAATATTACCGAACTCTTAACATTGTAGTTGTCGTGAAGCATACGGAGATAGAAAAAATGCAAAGATGACAACTTTAATTATCCACGAACTTACGTATCCTCAAAACTGTGATTTTTTACTAAATCCACGAAAATTGATGCCCACGAATATTAATGAAACCACAGCATTTGTTATTTTAATTAATTAGGTTGATTTAGGTTAATTAAATCAATTTATTTGGAGCCTTTTACCTCATTTACATTTATAGTAATATTACATAACATGGAGAAGTGGCTTAAACTGTTTACAATCAGCACTATTCTACTACACAGTTTACCACCTTCTATGCACCCTCACTCATTGCTATCTTAAAGGCTTGGCGACAGCAACTACCTGTACATTAATCTCTTCACCAACTTTCATTTTTAAACTCGGTAGCTATAAGGATATGACTTAACATTTCATTGCAAAAAAAAAAAGTCACATGATTTCCAAAAGCTAAGCCCTGGGCAGAAGCCAGACGTCCAATTACACTATCAATTCTGCGACAAATAACCAATGCCGATTGTGAGATTACTTAACCATCAAGCCCGGTGCAACACTTCCTATTGATTAAAAATGTTGCACTGAGGTTTCTTAACAACAGAGATTTTAGTGAGATAACAATCCCTCACTTCAAGAATTCTAAATCTAATACCACTTTGCGAATTTATGAAAATCCCGCTCATTTGCAGTTGTGTCCATAGCAATCCTTCTAGGATTAATTTCATCAAAGAAATTGTTTCATTTACATACGGGATTCTTATCTCCCGCATTTATTTCACACAATATCTGAAGGGTGTTCTTTCTTTCTGCAGTTTGAATATTCAACAGCTCCATACACATACTTTTAGAATTGGAGCAGCGAGTACAGCAGCCTCATTAGTTTTTTTTGTGAACCTCAATACAGACAATGGGAAGGTGGCATTCAACCGCATTTAAGAAATACATTAGAATCCAACTCTAGAGCTCAATTCAGGTACCCTACAGGTGCTGTCTTCGTCACTACGATCAACAAATACACTGCAATGACTATAACTTCGTATGTACTGCTTAAATAAATTTACACAAAAAGTAAAGGTCAGACGACACGTTCAGCAATAATATATATTTCCCAAGAATTAGTCAATGAAGTGTTGATACCCTAACAAGTTTCTTAACAAACTAGAAATATGCCCATAGGACATGAATGCCCCGCCGAGGGTATATTAGTAATGCAACATTTTAACACAAATTGAGAAAAGTGAGGTCAAGGTCAAAGGAAAGGCCAAGGTGAAAAAATATTGATGCAGTTGAATAGCTTACATTAGTATGTATCAGCATATGAAGTTCGACACAAATTTAAGAAAAATGAGGTCAAGGTCAAATGAAAGGTCAAGGTAAAAAAAATTGTTTATGCAGTTGAAAGGAGACATTGGTATGTATTAGCATATGAAGTTTGATAAAAATATTATGAATGGTTTTAAAACTAAGCTAAACACTAATTAAAAAAAGTGAGGTCAAGGTCAAAGGAAAGGTCAAGGTCAAAAATATTGATGCAGTTGAATAGCTCTCATAAGTATGTATCAGCATATGAATTTTGATAACACTATCTTGAATGGTATCTTTAAAACTGAGCTAAACACTAATTTAAGTGAGGTCAAGGTCAAAGGAAAGGTCAAGGTTAAAAAATGTTGATGCAGTTGCATAGCTCTCATCAATATCTATCAGCATATGAAGTTTGATAAAATTATCTTGGATAGTTTCTTTGAAACTGAGCTTTGAACAGAGCTAAACGCAAAGTGTGACGGAAGGACAGACGGAAGACGGACATGACAAACACTATATGCCCCGGCCATATTCATGGCGGGGCACAAAAATTGAGGTACCTTACCAGGCATTTGTGCAAGACACGGGAGGATAGTGTTACTTATATAATCCTATGTTACAATTTTTAGTGCATTTATTTCTTAAGACAATATGAGAATAGTTTGGAAATTAAAAAAAAGATAATCAGGCCAAAATAAAAAATACCTTTGTTTCCCCTAACGCGACCGACCCACTTAAATCGTGCCGACTGAAAAGTTTTTTTAATAAGATTATTCAAATATTTTTTTTTTATTGTTTATCAACTTTATGAAATATAATTTCGTCAAAATCCGAGTTTTTTTTTTGTTTTTTTTTTTTTTATCAGAACGGCGGCTTTTGTTTTACTCTCATTTGGCGCCCACAACATGTGGCCACAGAAGGTTAGTTCGTATTATAAAACAACTGCGATGTATCAATCTTAATATAATATATTATATCTTTAACTTATTAGAATCCTACACTCTTGAAACATTTCTTGAATTAAATATACCATGACTAAGAGTGTTAAGATGGTATTTACAAATGTGTCTTCTAAAATTAACGTATGCAGTAGGCATGACAAAGCCTGACTCATGAGCAGATGAGGGGCCCACTTTGTGTATGCTTTTCAATAAATTTCACTGCATTTCATTCCTTTCGATCTAATAAACACTTAATTCATGTATGATTCTATTTTTACTATAAAGACAATAGGAGTTGTAAATATGTCTTTGTATAATTATTTCATCTTGATAAATATAATTCAGATGTCGTTTCTTCATTCCTGTTATGTAATTGGGTAAACTTCTTGACTATAACATTAGATATTTGAAACTTTAATCATTCTACTGATTTTAGATACGGTTTGGTTGAATTAAATATTGTACACTCTTTTCCTATAGTGTTCAAATCTTTAAAATTGGCTTATGGTACAGCTTCCTAGGGCGTCTGTGTATTTTTCTTTAGTTAGGCCATTGAAAATAGGTTGTTTCTTTGCTTTAAAATACCTTATGACCATTAATCATAGAGCATCAGTAAGGGATCTTTTTCGTACCAACATCTACATGTATACTGCGACACTGCATGGACCTACACTTTTTCGGTCTCATTCGACTGACCAGTCTCCACGTCCCACGTCGGGACCGGTGACTTAGAATAAGCTCCTGAATTACGTTGTGACTCCAAAACGAAACACTAGAATTACTGCGCCACGCGAGGCCCTTGACATTTTGTCTGTGTAAGCACTCGAAGATGTTGGTAGGTTTGAAAAAAATATACTCAGATGGCCATTGGTTGAGTATTTACGAATCTTGTCTTTTTGTAAAAAAAAAAAAACGAATTTAATAAATTTACGATGGCCTGAGATATTTCACAAGTTCAATAGTTGTGATTAATTTATCATACATGTTGCTTTTAAATTTCATTTGTACGATATTCGGTTTAAAAATCGGTTTCTTTTGTTCTTTCTTATTTATAAAGATATTATTTAATTTTTCAGAAGGTATTTTCAAAACCGCTGTCCAGAAAAAAAAATAATTTACCTACCTACCTACCCAACTTGAAATGATAGGGTCGGGTTAGGGGAAACAAAGATATTTTTAATGAAGGCCTCATGCACATTTTATATATATTTTGAAGATATACAAAACTGATATTTTAGGAAGGTGTCGTCAGACCTTAAGTAAATGGTAAATTTAATTTTTCTTTTTTCATGAAATTAAATTTCTCCCACTTTTTTTGTAACAGATGGCTGTAGAGATTGGCGTTTTTGCTGCTGTTGTACTTTCTAGTACCACCATACCCAAGTTGAGAAATTCGTCCACATCCTTATTGAGACACATAGCCCAGATCATGAAGAGAAGATTTCATTATTACCTGAAAGGTATGTAAGTTAAAAGTTTTACTCTTATTCTTTTTACTTTCTAATATATACTTGTATTTATTGAACATACGAACTTATCTAACAACCCTCGTATGTTGTTGGGTTGTTTTTTAAAGAAAAGCTGCCGTGGACACTTCTCATGAGATTCCTCCAAAGTACAAGTATTTCTTGAGTATTCCCAAGCAATTTCCACTCATTTGTTTTACATGGGAATTATTGAGTGATATTCAGCACAAAGAGTCCGATGGGTACTTTATGTCTCCCCCTATATTTAGTAACATATAGGAACAAAGAAAGACTAGAAAAGTTATGAAAAAGGGGGATTATTTGTGTACTTCCATGAAACAAAGACAATCTTAAATGGAGTAGCAATGTGGTGGCAAGAATGGAGTTTCCTGCAACCAGTTGAACAGAGTCCATTGCCCTTGTATTTAAGAGCAATTCTTCATGAAGAAAACTAAACAAGCATTCAAGAATTTAGATATGAGATCAATAAGATTTTTGATTAATTTTCAGTTAAAAATGACAAAGTGTTACATTTTGATATGGATATTTGATGTATTTTATGTATTGATTTTGATGTCAAGTGTATAAGGAACTGATGTGTTAATGTGTTTTTCTTTGTTTAAATTATCATTACTTAAAAGCAAAGCTGGCTGATAATACTATTTTTAGGTCTACAAACAGTATCACATATCGATTGTATTCCCGCTGAAACTATTTACTAAGATTTCAACATGCATTGACAATTTGAACTTCTCACACATAATTGCGATAGACTGACGAAGTGAACACAAAGATCCCTGTGGGCCTTAACAATAAGACCTTGCTTAAACATTAAAGAAACCTCTAACAGCGACAAGGTGATGATTTTCATAAAGATATACTGATTTTTTTTCCCAATTATTATTCTGTATACCGAAGAGGAAGAATTACGTCAAAGAATCCGTGTCTTGGAGAATCAGATAGAGGAGCTATCAAGAACATCAAGGAAACAAGAAAACTATGTGAGAACCAAAACATCAACCTTTTTACTCTAAATGAATCAAGGCTATTCTGCTACCCCATACCTTGTGTTTTCAATAAGGGTTTATAGAAAGTAAATAAGACTGCATGAACAATGTTTTTCTTTTCTACAAAAACTTGTAATTCATTGGAAAATCTAACAGTCAAAAAACAGTAACTGTAAAACTCGGTTTCGGTTTGACTCACTCTAAACTAACTTAAAAACAAGAGGCCCATGGGTCACATCGCTCACCTGAGCACTGTGGCTAAGAAAAAAAGAAGCAAAAATCAGTTCAGTATTGAAAAGCTTTAAAGTTTAAGTGGTCCCGACCTACCCCTAAAAAGGGACCCGCGGGGGGGGGGGGGGTATGATTTAAACAAATTTGAGTCTACACTAACTAAAGATGCTTACATATTTCTTTGTATGTGACTTTTTTCCTACAAGTGTGAACTTTCATTATGGTCCCACCCTACCCCCAAGGGCTCATGGTTTGAACAAGTCGGAATCTACACTATCTGAGGATGCTTCCATATAATTAAGACCAATCATAGCTTTGCTGTTCTTCATCAGAAGATTTAAAAACAAATTTCCTATGTATCCCTATGCATAATTTTTATCATCAATTGTGGCCCCATCCTATCCCCAGGGGATCATGATTTTTTCAAACATGAATCTACACTACCTTAGGACACTTCCGAAGAGTTAATAACCAATCATGGCTTTGTTGTTTTTGAGAAGATTTTTTTCCATATATTCCGGATCCAATGTAAAACTTTGATCGTCCATTGTGGCCCCACCCTACCATCAGGGGTCATGATTTGAACAAACTTGAATCTACACCACCTGAGGATGCTTCCATATAAATAAGACCAATCATGGCGATGATGTTCTTGAGAAGATTTTTTAAAAGATTTTCCCTAACTATTCCTATGTTAAACTTTGATCGTCCATTGTGGCCCCACCCTATCCCAGGGGGTCATGATTTGAACAAACTTGAATCTACACCACCTGAGGATACTATCACAAAAATATGACCAATCGTGGCTTT